>NC_041387.1:318040209-318113879 GCF_002162155.2 Triticum dicoccoides | reverse complement strand
CTACGCAAAGATTTGTTACTTTTCTTTTAGAGGTAAATACATAGATGGTGCTTGAACTTACCACACATGTTCACTTTAGTACGTAAACTTGAAAAATACATTGAACTGGTTTCATAACTTGGCATGAACGTGTAAATATGGTTCAAATCTCAATTATATACCTCCACCACGCTGACAAGGCACGCCAGTGTGGCATGGGCCCACTGTCAGCCACCGGACGGCAGGAAGGATGGCGTATGGCCTGAATTTTTGCGAAATACTCCTGGAATTATTTTTGCTTACAAAAAGCCCTTGGGGAAAAAACTGGTCCGGTGGGGTTCTGAACCAGCGCCCTGCCGTTCGCATGTCAGCATGGCTGGCCAGTAGACCCAATCACTTTTGCAGTCATGCACATATTATTCTTTCTATCCACTCCAACCAACGACATTTTTTTAAACAAGGCAGGTAATGTTAAAAAGATAAAATTGCCTTATAACATAATGCACTCGAGTGGGTAAAACGAACTGCAGTGCAGCCCATTTTTAACGTGCTACTTTTCTCCACCTTATAAAATTGTATACACAAGATGTAAATCATAATCCTGTGTTATAAAAAATAGCATATAATTAAAAGAAAATACATCTGAAAAGTTCATATACTTTCATAAAATATCTACGCAATAATTTTAGAAAGTTTTGTATACTTAAAACAAATTCTCATATAAGTTAAAAAATCATGTTTTCAATAAAATATGCACGTAGTACATAAAAGAGTTCATGCTTTGAGAATTGTTTTTGCGTTGTTATAAAAAGTTTATGTAGTATATAAAATTTTGTTTGCTTAAAAAAATACCTAGTGTGCCCTCAGATTGCATATCCTCACATGAATAATATATGAATCATACAAACATTTTTTAATTCATAAATATTTTAAATTGTATGAATATGTTTTAAAATAACACATGAATTATTTTTAAAATTGACATGTAAATTTTTAAATTATGTTTGTTATACTGTCATAAATACAAATTATATTTTAGAAACATAAGACCTTTTTGGTTGGAGTGGTATCCGAGGCTGCTGTATAAGCTTTGCTCGAATGTTTGAATCACCCATCTGACACTATTATTTCCTGGACTAAATTCCTTTAATTTATGTTGTTCTGCCTAGCGTATACAAAAGAGCAAGTTTCAAGCGGTTGACTTCCTAGCCACACCTGCACGCAAACAGCAGGTCCTTGGATCGAATCCTTGCCAGACATTTTTCATTTTTATTTTACAAATGTTTGTTGTTTCTCTCCGAGGGTCTATTTGTAAGAAAAATAATTTAATGGGTTTTCCTAAAAAAACACGGCCGTACGCCCTCTTTCGTGCGGTCCATCGAGTCGCTGACAACGGGCCTTATGTCATGCTGGAACGCCTTAGACATATACATATGAGATTTGAACCGTATTTGCACATTCCTGCCAAGTTATGGTACTAGTTCGATGTATTTTTCAACTTTAGGCACCAAAGTGAACATCCATGACAAGTTGAAGCACCATCGATGTATTTACCTCTTTCTTTTATGAAAATTGTCCTTCTCTGTTTTTTTAAAAACAACAACTCCAGTCTCTCCCATCGCCGAAGCACTTGCGTTCGGTCGCCCGACCCCTCCTCTCGCTCGCCTCTCTCTCTCTCTCTCTCTCTCTCTCGCTCTCTCTCTCTCTCTCTGACTGACAAGCGGGCCTCGTCCATCATCTTCCTCCTCACGCCATGCCATGAGTCTGCCATGACCACGAGACCACCACCGCGTTCAAAATCGATCTCGGGTTCTATCTCCAGATCGCCCCCCTCGCCACGAAAACCCCCTTATAAATAGCCCATGCCCCTCCTCGTCTGATTTTCGCAAAAATCTCCACCTCGCATGGCTTACAACTACCACGGGATCTCGCCGAAGTTCGCGAGATCCACCGCAGCAGCACCACCTTGCCCCATCTCCCCTAACCACTGTTAGCCACCGCTGCCACCCCCATCTTCTTTGCCTCGATGCGCCACGCCTCCTCCTGCTGTCGCCCAACGTCGAGGAGCCCCAGCGATGCAACCCCCATGTCAGCCTTGACTATCTTCCCTGACATCGATGCCGCAGCCTCCGTGGTAAGCTCCCGTTCTGATTGTTTGATGTTCAATCAACATCTTGGACTATATCCAATCCGAGCGTTAGTTTTTTAGTGCGGTTTGGGCAAGTCATCGGTTCGGTTAAACCGGCTGGTTTTTCTTTTAGCTAGCCGCCCCTCACCGGTTTTCCTATGCATCAGCCATCCACTGCTTAACCCCGCAGCAAACACCTCCCAGCCTATCCAATCGCGCCATGTGGCAGTGGGCCTTCCGTAGCACTTTCAGAAAATAATTTTATTTCAGATTATATTCTGATTTTTCTTTTACCATATCTTTAATTCTACAAAGCAAAATTTGTTGATTCATTTTCCTACTAGTTCTTAAAAATCCCATCTCTCCAGAGGACCAACCTAATTATTTTTGAAACATTGAAATTTGAATTTGATCAAATTCATGTTCAAACTTGTTTTGGCTATAATTCGAGATCTATAACTCCGATTTAATTGATTCTTTTTGCTAATCGAAGTTTAGGACATCTACTTTATATTAGTTTCAAAATCACATAGTTTTGCTATTGCTAAAAACATGTTTCTTTAACGAAACTTTATTTGATTCTTTTTGAGTTGTGTAACTCTTTTATTTCGTTTCTTTTTTATCTTTGAGTGATTGTTTATGTGTGTTTATAATTGCTTGCTTACGATAGATTGGTCGGAGTGTGATGAGTAGAACTAGCAGGATTATGAGTGCGAATAAACTTATCAATAGTACAAGGCAAGTTCACACTTTGATCCTACTTTTATTACCTATGTTTTACTATGCACTTAGTTCCACCAAAATATTGCATGAGTAGGAAATTGTGAATTGTGGCAATGCTTTGTAGTTTATTAAGGTAGGAACCTATGACCCTTGAACACCCCAGGAATTGTCATTATTTGTTAAGGTAGATTGCTTAGCCATGGTTTTGTAGACGGGGTGGTCTGTGTGATTCATGAAAGTTACTAGAGAAATAATTATTATTTGAAAACCTTAAGGTGGCAACATTAACACAACTCTGGGTGGAATGGTTGGGGCACCTTGGAGAAACCATAGGCTTGCTCGGGCACCTGGAGAAACTAGTGCTTGCCCAAGGGGATTTTCGGAGGACCTGTGAGATCAACCTATGGAATGCCACCCATGATCAAAGGGATCATACAATATTTCATGCCTAGACGTTGTCGGATTCAGGGCACCACGGACCCAAGAAGGTTTGAACACTGGGGCATGTGCGAAGATCAACCTCTCAAGCCTCGAGCTCATCACCCTACAGCCTAGCCTAGCCGGATTCGCATGAGCAGGGAAGAAGATGAAGACGACAGTATACCCAGGTTCGGGCCACCTTGCGGTGGATTGGCCTCACGAGGAGGTTGAGGCTGAACTAGTACAGTGGATGAGTTGCCTCACGACGACTCGGGGATGAGAATGAGTCGACCCCTTCTACGGTGGTGGCTAACCTATATTTATAGTGGCCTCGGACCTCTTCCCTGGAAACTTAGGCGGGAAGGGATACCACAACGGCCAACTTGAAAGGGGACAAGAGGTACACCCTATCCTGACAAAAGGTGGTCTTCTCCTGCATAGCTTATGGTCGTGATGTAGCAGTGGGCTCAGAGATGACATCCGTCCTGCTGAGCTCGTGATCTTGGTCTCGTTGCACCAGAATGGAAATCTTTAGAGGGCTCCTTGGGAACCCACGTCTGTCCTTGCTCCCTTAGCACTGAAAGGGAAACTATCTCCTCTGCGCACCTGGCGCCCGCCTGGCCTTGGTCGTCATGGCTCACGTCATCGCAGCCTTGTGAGGCCAGGCACTTGCATAGGAAACTCTGCTCCTCGGGAGGCAGCCTGGGGAGGCCGCTCCTCTGGAGGTCTTGGTGTCGTCTGCCTCACAAGGCCAGGGGCCCTCGCAAGCGTCTTGTCTTAGTAGTCTTGTAGCTGGGTTGTAACAGGCTGTCGATAGAGTCACGCCATGGCCGAAGGCAGGCAAGTCTGGGTACCCTGGTTCCTAGAACGCCGATAGACGCTTGCATGTGCATCCACAAGACATTATGGGGTCTGGCATAGTGGAGTACGTTGTAGGAAACCTTACTAGATGGTACTACGAAAGTAGGGGTTTATAGTCGGGATAGGTACCGCACAGGGTTATGGGGACTTCTTCGGAAAACTGTGTCTCGATCATCCGGTTATCAAACACCAGGCAGTGCGAGACTACAACGAAGGAGATTGAGTCTTGTGGGGGAAATGTGCACAAACCTCTGCAGAGTGTATAAACTAATCATGATTAGCCGTGTCCCCGGTTATGGGCAAATTTGAGTATGTGCAAGTGAATTATTGGTTGATCTCATCACTTTATTTAATTTAATGAATTGGGTTATTAATAACTTGGGTCTGGATTGAGTGTGAGGAACCATCTCAATAATGGCATGAACTTGGTAGTAAATCAACTAATTCCTTCGTTGTTGGAAAAAAATTTAGCTTTATGCAAAAATAAACTTAGAGCCTCCACCAGCCAAATATACATATAAAGATAGACATTTTCATTATTATTTCTATGGTATGAAATTGCCAGTACATTCAACGTATTGACCTACATGGCCGCAACAGCTCATGTTGCAAGAATTATATGACGAAGTAAGTGATACATTAGGGTTAAGATGTCTACACTCAATTTGGCATTGGTCTTTTTGGGACTCCACACTCTTTGTTTCTACTTCCGCTATATGGATTAAGGTAATAGTATTTACGTTACTTTATACATGTGATTTCCTATTATTTCATTGAGTACTATGTGTGTCAGCATACCAATCCAGGGATGGCACATTAAGCACAGAGACCCCGATCCATTGGGGTTGGGTCGCTACACCTTATGGGGCCCACGTGGCTCCGCTGACCCTATTCTCAGGCCTATAAATTCCTTTTCCCCGAGAGAAAAAAGAAGAGAAGAAGTTTCATCGCATTTTATGATACTGAACCACTGCCACCTCCTGTTCTTCTTTGAGAGGGCAGATCTCGAGTCCATTCGGGGCTTCGGAGAGCGGGATTCGTCGCCATCATCATCACCAACCCTTCTTCATCACCAATTTCATGTGCTCACCACCGGAAGTGAATAATTCCTTTGTAGGCATGCGAGATAGTGATGGGGTTGGATGAGATTTGTCATGTAATCGAGTCAATTTGTTAGGGCTTGATCCCTAGTATTTACTATGTTCTAAGATTGATGTTGCTATGACTTTGCTATGCTTAATGCTTGTCACTAGGGCCGGAGTGCCATGATTTCAGATCCGAAACCTTTATGTTTTCATGAATATATTTGAGTTCTTGATCCTATCTTGCAAGTAATATGCACCTATGACATGTTATGATATGCATACCCCAAGGTAGCAATAATTGGGATTCTTTGCGGTGCTAACCGTAGTTTGTGGAGTTCATGTATTCACTATGTGTTAATGCTCTATTCCGGTTCTCTATAAAAAGGAGGCCTTAATATCCCTTAGATTTCCTTATGGACCCTGCTGCCACGGGAGGGTAGGACAAAACATGGCATGCAAGTCCTTATTATAAGCATGTATGATTACATATGGAATACATGCCTACATTACATTGCTGAACTGGAGCTATTGTGTATCGCTCTAGGTTGTGACTGTTATATGATGAATGTCATCCAACAAACAAATATCCATCACTAATCCAATGGCTACCCTTTTGGCATATTGATCTTTGCTAAGTTACTTCCGTTGTTGCTGTTGTTACAATCACTATAAAACAACAACTGTTATCATGACTATTGTTACTGTTACTACTTGTATCAAACTAGCATACTACTATGCTACTAAACAATTTGCTGCAGTTATTTAGTTATGTAGGTGTGGTTGAATTGACAACCCAACTGCTAATACTTACAAATATTCTCTGGATCCCCTTGTGTCGAATCAATAAATTTGGGTGAAATACTATACCCTCAAAAACGGTTGCGATCCCCTATACTTGTGGGTTATCATCCGTTCATTCTTTCTAGCGATGCTGCTCATGTTTTCTGTGCGAAAGACCCCTTACATTGGAAGAGGAGGGTACTGGGCATGGAGGATGTTGCCGACGAGGACCAGTACAATGAATTTGCTGAATTGCCAGCCAAGGGATCACGCACCAAACAAAAAGAGAGGCTTAAAGTCATCGAAAATACTATGTTCATTCGGGGTCAACGTAATGATCCCAGTTCCGCCATGTACATGGGAACTAATCCCTAACACTATTTGTTATGTCTATTTTGCAACTTAATTCGTTCAGTTAGAATTATCGCATGTACTGAATTGTGAGTTATGCCCGACCTTCTATTAATCTAAGAACGATTAATATGTTGACCTTGATATATTGTCAGTCCGGGCAATGAATTTGAACTATTTATGATTATATTCCCTAGAGCAAGAACACTCAATTGATCTCACTCCAGTATGTATGAACAGAACTTATGCAATCTGGTATGCAAATAGCACACAGTTCATTCATGAAAGTCGTGTGCCTATCAAGCCATCATCGATGACCCCTACATTGTGCAATGTGAGTCAAGCGTTCTGATTGGCCAGAATCCAAACCCCACAGATCATACATCCGCACCGTTGGATGCACCCAGATCGAGCGACAATCCTAATCCCTTTTATCAGCACATGCCGTTGCAGTTGAGATTTGGTTTATATAAACTAAATGCCCAGTAAGTGCAAAAAATTGCTTAAATATAGCAAATGAGCCCCGAAATGCCCCAGAAATCAAACCTAGGGTATAATAGTGATTGCATACTGTGGAAAAAAATTCGAGGCGAAACAATGATTTCATTGACGACCGGAGTTCGAATTGCCATGTCTCCTTTTGGAACTATGACCCCTCTTGTGAGATGCTACGGTTTATGAGGAGTGACCATCGAAACTTGTGCCAATCTTTACCAATTTTTTTCCATGGGGTCTTAAAAGAAAGTCGCGGTGACACACTGATTTTCATGATTTTCATACTCCATTTGAATTTCCTATAATTAAAATACCAATAAGACATACACCGGTGGCCACATCTCGCAGCCGAAATGTTTGAAAATTCTTCCCATTCCTTGGACAATGAATAAAAACATGAAAAGCGACACACAAGTGATTTTCTAGACCTTCTTTGCGAACACCCACATGTAGTTGTGGCTGGGATTTAATTTATATGCACAAAATGCACGGTAAATGCAAAAATGACTTAAATACAGCAAACGAGCCCCTAAATGTGCTAGAAAATCAATATTGGGGCGTAATGGTGATTGCGTACCATGGAATTGTATTTGAAGCAAAACAATGAAGTCATCGAGAATTGATATCCGAATTGCCACGTCTCCCTTTCGAAACTATGATCCTTCTTATGAGATGCTCCGGTTTCCATGGAGCGGTCATCATAACTTGTGCCAAACTTTACCAAATTTTCTCCTATGGATCTTGAGAGCACGCGACGGTGACACATTGATTTTTTGAGATTTTCAGAGACCATTCACATTTCCTGTAATTAAAATACCAACAACACCTACACCGCTGGACGCATCTCACGGATGAAATGTTTGAAAATTCTCCCTATTACTTGGACAACGAATGAAAACTCAGAAAGCGACAGATAAATGTGTTTTACTCATGCTTTGCTAACACCCACATGTAGTTGCATCACGGTTTTGATTTATATGCACTAAAAGCATGGTAAATGCAAAAATGCTTTAACTATAGCAAACGAGCCCTGAAATGCGCCAGAAAGTCAAACATGGTGTATAGTGGTGATTGCGTACCACGGAAAAAATTTCGAGGCAAAACAATGAACTCACGTCTTCATTTCAAAAACATTATGTTGTTCCTTGATGCAAATATTTTCCAATAGCACATGGTACATTCATGAAAAGCCGTGTGCCTACCAAGCCAACGCAGATGACCCCTACCTTGTGCGACGTGAGTCACGTGTTCTGATTGGCCAGAACCCAAACCCCACGGATCGTACGTCTGCACCATTGGATGCGCCCAGATCAAGCGATAATCGTTGTCCCAATCATCAGCACATGTAGTTGCAGTTGAGATTTGATTTATATGCATTAAATGCCCGGTAAATTCAAAAAATGGCTTAAATATAGCAAACGAGCCCCGAAATGCGCTAGAAAACCAAACCCAGGATATAATAGTTATTGCATACTGTGGAAAAATTGAGTCACAACGATGATTTCACCAACGACTAGAGTTTGACTTGCCACGTCTCCTTTTGGAAACTATGACCCTTCTTGTGAGATGCTCCGATTTCCAAGGAGTGATCATCGAAACTTGTGCCAAACTTTACCAAAAAATTTCCACGTGGTCTTGAGAGCACTCCATGGTGACACATCGATTTTTGTGATTTCAGACTCCATCTGCATCTCCTATAATTAAAATACGACAAAACCTATGCGATGGCTGCATGTCACAGGTGAAGTGTTTGAAAATTCTTCCCATTCCTTGGATAATGAATGAGAACACGCGAAACAACACACCAATGGTTTTCTAGACCTTCTTTGCCAACACCCACATGTAGTTGTGGTTGGGATTTGATTTATATGCACAAAATGAATAGTAAATGCAAAAAATGATTTAAATATAGCAAACGAGCCCCAAAATGCGCTAGAAAATCAAATTTGGGGGTGTAATGGTGATTGTGTACCATGAATTTTTTTCAGGAGAAACGATGAAGTGATCAAGGACTGAAGTCTGAATTGCCACATCTCGCTTTGGAAACTATGATCTTTCTTATGAGATGGTTCAGTTTCCAAGGAGCGATCATCGTAACTCCGCCTATGTTGTCTCAACATAGCCGGTCCCAAGCCCGGGTAAAGGAGGAGGGTTGTGATAGGCTTGGCGAGCCAACGTAAAAACTCAGCCACTCTTATGGAGATGAAACCCAAAAGATTTTAGTAGGCCGCAAAGCGAGCTGTTGGTGAAGCAAGGGGTCGGGCATATGAGGACCTCTACCAACGGTTAGGCACGAAGGAAGGTGAAAGGGACATCTATAAGATGGCTAAGATCCGGGAGAGGAAGACGAGGGATATTGGCCAAGTCAAATGCATCAAGGACGGAGCAGGCCAACTCTTGGTGAAGGACGAAGAGATTAAGCATAGATGGCGGGAGTACTTCGACAAGCTGTTCAATGGGGAGAATGAGAGTTCTACCATTGAACTGAATGACTCCTTTGATGAGACCAGCATGCGTTTTGTGCGGCGCATCCAGGAGTCTGAGGTGAAGGAGGCTTTAAAAGGATGAAAGGAGGCAAGGCGATGGGCCCTGATTGTATCCCCATTGAGGTGTGGAAAGGTCTCGGGGACATAGCGATAGTATGGCTAACCAAGCTTTTCAACCTCATTTTTCGGGCAAACAAGATGCCAGAAGAATGGAGACGGAGTATATTAGTACCAATCTTCAAGAACAAGGGGGATGTTCAGAGTTGTACTAATTACCGTGGAATTAAGCTGATGAGCCATACAATGAAGCTATGGGAGAGAGTCATTGAGCACCGCTTAAGAAGAATGACAAGCGTGACCAAAAATCAGTTTGGTTTCATGCCTGGGAGATCGACCATGGAAGCCATTTTCTTGGTACGACAACTTATGGAGAGATATAGGGAGCATAAGAAGGACTTGCATATGGTGTCATTGACTTGGAGAAGGCCTATGATAAGATACCGCGGAATGTCATGTGGTGGGCCTTGGAGAAACACAAAGTCCCAGCAAAGTACATTACCCTCATCAAGGACATGTACAATAATGTTGTGACAAGTGTTTGAACAAGTGATGTCGACACCGATGACTTCCCGATTAAGATAGGACTGCATCAGGGGTCAGCTTTGAGCCCTTATCTTTTTGCATTGGTGATGGATGAGGTCACAAGGGGTATACAAGGAGATATCCCATGGTGTATACTCTTTGCGGATGATGTGGTGCTAGTTGACGATAGTCGGACGGGGGTAAATAGGAAGTTAGAGTTATGGAGACAAACCTTGGAATCGAAAGGGTTTAGGCTTAGTAGAACTAAAACCGAGTACATGATGTGCGGTTTCAATACTACTAGCTGTGAGGAGGAGGAGGTTAGCCTTGATGGCCAGGTGGTACCTCGGAAGGACACCTTTCGGTATTTGGGGTCAATGTTGCAGGAGGATGGGGGTATTGATGAAGATGTGAACCATCGAATCAAAGCCGGATGGATGAAGTGGCGCCAAGCTTCTGGCATTCTCTGTGACAAGAGAGTGCCACAAAAGCTAAAAGGCAAGTTCTACAGGACGGCGGTTCGATCCGCAATGTTGTATGGTGCGGAGTGTTGGCCGACTAAAAGGCGACATGTTCAACAGTTAGGTGTGGCGGAGATGCGTATGTTGAGATGGATGTGTGGCCACACGAGGAAGGATCGAGTCCGGAATGATGATATACGAGATAGAGTTGGGGTAGCACCAATTGAGGAGAAGCTTGTCCAACATCGTTTGAGATGGTTTGGGCATATTCAGCGCAGGCCTCCAGAAGCTCCAGTGCATAGCGGACGGCTAAAGCGTGCGGAGAATGTCAAGAGAGGGCGGGGTCGACCGATTTTGACATGGGAGGAGTCCGTTAAGAGAGACCTGAAGGATTGGAGTATCGACAAAGAGCTAGCTATGGACAGGGGTGCGTGGAAGCTTGCTATCCATGTGCCAGAGCCATGAGTTGGTTGCGAGATCTTATGGGTTTCACCTCTAGCCTACCCCAACTTGTTTGGGACTAAAGGCTTTGTTGTTGTTGTTTTTGTACTGGTACAACAAGCTTCTATACAAACAATTTTTAACCCCTTTATGTGACGGCATTTTAAAACCGTCACCTTGCCAGTGTGTGCAATAGGGGGATCCTTCCCACACGACCCAAAAATGACCGGGGATAGGGAGTGGCAATGCATAAGTTTTGCATAACTAAGCATATGCGATGCCGACACCTATCCCAAATGCGAGTCTTCGAACAACTGTTTGTGATATCTCGAATACCCCAAAAACTCCGTCCTTGCTACTTGTTTGTGCTCGCATTACCCATCACAGTCGGACTCCTATTGTGCTACATTTATGATGCACGACCCATCACAAATAGTTCATGATTATAGAACATGTATGATAAGCAGAGAATCACACAAATTCGCTTCTCCCCAACCGTTTGCGATATATAAATAATTAAGAAGATTAGCTAATCACCGTATGAGTGTCGGATAGGATTAAGAAATGTCAGACTATCGTACTAGTGTCATACAAGATAACTATCGCACAAGCTATTATGTGGTGCAACGTTTACGATGCGTACTACATCAGAAATAGTTCATGATTGTAAATCGTGTATGATAAGGCGACTATCACAAATATTTAGTTTGCTTGCACCATTTGTGATATTGTCCAAAATCACACACGCTTTACATATGGCAACCGTGTGCATGGTTACACATGTTTCCTCTCTGTGAACCGTGTCGGATTATGATGTATATCACACACGTTGTGCTTTACAGACCGTGTGCACCGTAATGACCTACAGAGCATATTTTCACCCTAATTTAATTGCCGCTATTTAAAATGGTACCGAATTTGAATTTGAAAGTAGGCTATAACTTCATTCATATCCATCAGGTTCAACAACTGATACATTATTCGATTCACAACTGCGTATGTTCAAGAATTACATAAAAAAGAATTACATAAGCACCAAATAAAGAACGATGAACCACAGTTGTATACTTGTACTATTAAAGACGGTAAAGGAAGAGGCGAATGAAATTCTAGTTGCCAAACAAGGTGAAGTGGAATGCCCCTATTGTGCTCTCCTCCCTGCAGAAGGCAAGCACGAGTCTAGTCCAACCCCTTGTGATGGCCGACCGCCAATCATGTAGTTTGAGAGGTAATCTTGAGTAAAATGCTTCGAGAACCACTGCAAAGGAAAAAATTTCAGACATTGCCATCTAACACAGCTCATTATGGGCAGTAATAAGAAGGCTACCAAGTTCTTACTTACCATGCCGCAGTTCAGTTTTTATCTTGGATAAAGTGTAAAAAAATAGTTTAATTGCCATCTTTTGACCCATTTTACTAACAATCGTTATCAGTTTCCTCACTTGATGCTGGTTCATGAATATCTCATTGTCCCATACGCAGAAAGGGTTGAAGCATGGATCTTTACCAATGACATATGTACCTAAAAGCACCAAGTTAATATTAGAAGCTGAACAACAATTGCACAATGATGTAGTACAACACTCTCTCCATACCATTATATAAGATCTTATTACATCCAATATACTCACATATTGGATGAATTAACATCTTGTATTATGGGGCGGAGGGAGTTTATTACATTGTTACAAATATCGGCCGATTAACTATTGTTGTTCAGTACAATGCATGTTCTATGTATATCTAGTCATCATCATAACATTAAGGTAACACTCTTCCTTGTTGCTATGTAGCCTAGGATTGCATATTTAGTCATTTAGTACAATGCATGTTGCTATGTAGACTAAGATATACTAGATATGGCCCTGGTTAACATAATGGGCTACAGATTTATTCAGTGAAATGTCCGAAGCGATGATTAATCACTTATCAGCCCCCAGCCTATATGGTACCAGCTACCGATATCCTGAACAATGAGTATATATAAGCCATGGGATGAAACTAACCTTGATGCAAAACAACAGTTGTTCCCAAAATTGTCCTGTGTAAGTACATCTAAAGGCATGTTAAGCACAACAGGCTAAACATCAACCAAATATATACATGGTAGACAACATAATCACTAAGTGATGGCTTCAGTGTGCAGGTTTAAGCACTCTAGTTAAGCAAAACAAGAAGTGGAAAGGTGTGTTAACTGCAACATGCATAACATTTAAAAACAAGCAAATATAGGCATTCATACTAATATTGTGCAGGTCTAAGTAGACTAGTTATTGTTAAAAAAAATGGGAAGGCATGTCAACTACAACATCCTTAATAGCAAAAAAAATCTTCATTCATGGTGGTATTATAGAAACTGTTATTGATGAAATGGAACTACACAGTAAATAGTTGCACATATAGAGCATAACATTGTGAATAACTAAAATCAACAAGGCATAAGGCCATCTCTAGCCGATCCCCTAAAAGTTAACAGAGTAAACTTCAATGTGATCAAGTTCAAAGCAATTTGAACAGAAAGTAGCATGCAATCAAACATAAACATAGATAGTTTTGCACAAGCAAATATAAATCATAAATTTAAAGTAAACTACTTTCGGTCGAAGTGGAGGTACAGTGTGCCGTGAGCTGGGTCGACCGTGTGGAAGGTACCAAGCCACCGGTAGGTGTGGATATCCTGATCAGTAATATCGGTGTCCTGCGTCCCCCACCGCCACTGTCAGATCCCGAGGTAGGACCTCATTGGTGGTCGGGCCCGAGGAAGGATAGGGAAGTCCTCGAACCAGCATAGGTGCGCGACGTCGAGCGGATCGGGCGACCGACAACGGCTGCTCGGTGATGAGCCTGCGGAGGACGACGGGGACTCCTCGGCGGCCACCTCACCAACGACGAGCGAAGAGGCTATGATAAACCTCTTTTGGACCATTCACTCCTCAAGCTTCTTGGGAAGCATAGCCCAGCTTAGGCTGCAATGCTCTAGGGCGGGGGAGGGGATGGGGATGGGGATCTGTGGGAAAGGGGGCGTTTTGCAGGCATCATCTACGAAACTCAGGGCGGTGAGGGTATGTATAGGTGGGTAACCTGCACGAGCAGACATGTAGAGGTTGACGATGGAGGCGGCGCAGCGACAATGGTGGCGACAACCTACCTATGGTTTCGAGCGAGGGAGGGGTTGTGTGTGTCTGTGTGAGTGGAGGTTTTGGGGGGTAGAGGGGGGCCAAGGTGGTGTTTGAGGAAATAGAACCACTACTGAAACTTTTACTAGGCGAAGGTAAAATGCCGGGGCTACTAAAAATTTGGATCGAGTGATTGACGCAAAGCGAGAGTAACAAGACATCACACACGGTTAAAACATAATAATCATGTGCTATCAAATAGAAAAACCCTTCAAGTGAGCAAATATTTTTGAGATTTCAACGGATGCAGGCAGGAGTAAAATGCCGGGGCTACTGAAAATTTGGATCAAGGGATTCAAGTAGAACGGGACTAACAAAACATCACACATGGTCAAAACATAATAATTTGTGCTATCAAATAGAGAAACACTCTAGGCGAGCAAACATTTTTGAGATTGCGAGCAATGCATGTGGGAGTAAGATGCCAGGGCTACTAAAAATTTAGATTAAGGGCTTGAAGTAGAGCAGGAGTTACGGACATCGCACACGGTCAAAACATAATAATTGTTTGCTATCAAACAGAAAAACCTTACAGGCGAGTAGATATTTTTGAGATTTCGAGGGATGCAGGTAGGAGTAAAGTGTTGGGGCTACTGAAAATTTGGATCAAGGGATTGAACTGGAGGGGGAGTAACAGGCATCGCACACGATCCACATAATAATCATGTGCTATCAAACAGAAAAACCCTCCAGGCGGTAGATATTTCCGAGATTGCGAGGGAGTAGATATTTTTTAGAGTGGGAGGGAAGCCTCGTGGAGCACAATCTACTGTGCTGATGTGAGTCACAGGGGCACATGCGTGGCTAATGGGTAGTCTGAGGGAACCGTGTCTATTGGCAGACGGTTGCTACATCCAACTCATCTACTGATTATAAATTTGGCAAAAAAAACACGTGAAAGGGTTAGAACACGAACACATTTGCATGTGGACCAAATATATGTATGAAAAGGGTGGTTTGATGTTCAAATACCGAATGCACAACTTTAATGTGGCACCTGTCGCACAAACCGCACATTATTTCTAGTCTGCCACCCCCTATGGACCCCCACTTTGTGTCAGCGGTAGGGGAATCCTAGCTATGAACTCATGCCCCCCAAATAGCTAGGTTTGAAATCTCACCCTACCATAACACAAAACCTATAGGAGTCCATCATGATCAAACCACCCTTTCGCTTTCGGTCAAAGGTGGACTGTGTGCGGGCACACAAATGTGTACTTGTGGCGCGAGATGGGTGAGACCACAAATGAACCACCTGCATGTGACCATATTATATGTATGAAAAGGGTGTGGTGTGATATTTAAATACCCAATTCACAATTTTTATGTGGCACATGTGCCTCGCAACTTAACTGGACTTCCCCGAACCCACGAAGGATGCAGGAAGTGCGAAGTAGCCCCACCCCCACCCCTGCACACTTTGAGTCGGTGGGAGAGGACATCTCACTAAGAAGTAGTGTAACACAGACCAAGCAGAATCCAACTTGGTTATACAACCTTTCTCGTTGTTGGTCAAAGTGATGAACGTCCATGAGACACCATAAAATGGGCTAGCTTGTCGCTGAGAACCACGCGAGAGGGAGTGCCTAAAGACAAAACTATTGCGTGCATGTGGCCCAAACATACGTACATGGAAGTGGTGTGTGGTGTTTCAATACCCGATGCACAACTTTGATGTGGCACCGTGCTTTGGAACCATAAAGTCCCATGCTAAGTGAGGGTTCACGATGCATAGCATATATATAGGGTGGGTGTATTCTGCTAACACCCCCTAAGAGTCTTATTCTGCACACAAATCTCTTATTCTGCTAACAGCACCTAGCTGACCGTAGCTACAAACAAACCCGAAAAACAACTGAACCGAGCTGCTGGCGCTAGAAAAAAACCACGTTATCCTCCCCCAATCCTCTCTCTCTCCCATGAATTCCCCCTCGGCCCCTCCCAGCCCGGAACCTCCCCCGTGTCGCTGCCCAACTGCCTCCCCCGTGCCGCTGCCTCACTGCCTCCCCCACGCCGCCTAGCCACCACCTTTGCTCGTGCCGCCGCCCCACCTACTTCCCCCACGCCATCGCCCCACCTCCTTCCCCTATGCCGCCGTGGCGCCATCGCCCCGATGTGCTTTCGCCGCATACCACACCACTATGAAAGGGCACCAGTGGGGGCAGTGATACACGGTGGTCCAAGCTCGGGTGGATGGGTGCTGGATCCGTTCGCCCCCGGCCATGACCGCTGCAATTTGGCCGACAGTGGATTCTCCCTCTCCCCATACTCCTGGCCGGATCCGCCCACTCCGAGCTGTGGCGCTGTTCCTCGGTGCCGCGGCGTGTGTCAAAGGCCCACTGCTGGGGTGGCAACTGGAGGGAAGGAGCGGAGGTGGGCATGCGGCATCGACACAAATCGGAGGAGTGGAGGTGCTACACCTGCAGCTACGGCCAGATCCATCGCAGGTAAGACAAAGTAGATGGCCACCCTCTGCCCCCTTCTCCACTTGACTCTTCTAGATCCAGGCGGCCCCGTGCCCCCGGGAGGAGGCAAGAAGGGATCCCGTCGCGCTGGCCGCCTGGTTCACTGGAGGAGGAGGTCGGGAATGGGGGGCTCAGGTGGTGCAGCTCATGTCCGTGCTGCCCATCCCTCCCCATCTACCATGTTGGTGGCTGCATCATGCAGCGCCGTCGTGCTCTATCTTCGACGTTGACGTCCAGTCCGGGCGATGTGATTGTGCAGCTCGCCATCGTCTCTGGTCCTCCCCAGTACCCCTCTCATCCCCGCCCCCCTGGTCGTTGGATCCAGAGGTGCTACAAAGCAGCAGCAGTTCCCGAAGACCCTCGTTGCAATTCGCCAGCACGGTGTTGTGTTTTGCTCCGCGTGCGTTCTTGTTCACGGGGCACATTTACATCAAAAAAGCTAGCGATTCACTGTATCTTTTTTGAACATGCAGTGCTGTGGGGGTTGCAGTTTTTGCATTTTTCAGATTTTTCTTGCAGTCCCTTGGGAACACAGGTGCAGTGCTGTGGGGGGTGGACATGCAGTGCACCGGCGACCGACTTGCATTTCACTGAAAAAATTAGGATTTATTTTTAAAGTCCCATGTCATTGTAATTTGTATGTGTTTGTGCTGTGTATTCGCCATGTCTCGTAGCCCAGGAATGTATAGAAGAAAACAACAGTACTTTATTTGAAGTGCAGCTCACTTGTTTGATCGCTGCAGTGATCTTTTCTCTCCCAGCAGTCCACTATGTTGCCAAGTGCAGAAAATTTAGAAGATTTTTTTGAAAAGGGTTGATTTTTCTATGCAGCTTGCCCTGTTGTTGGGACTTTATTTGAATGTGTTCAGAAATTGCAGTCTGGAGTATCTGCACATGCAGTGCATATGTTGCTTTTGTGTTTGTGGATTTTTTTGTATAAAGATTATAGGGACTCATTTGATTGCAGCGAAACATGGTGACGTTCAGACATGAGCATGCAGTTTCGACCATGTGGACATGCAGTGCAAAAATGGTGTTTTCCGTGTTTGATGATTTTATGTATAAATGTTATATGGACTCGTTTGAAAATTATTTACCAAAGAAGTTCATTTGGAATTGTGTTGCGACTCATTTCCATCGACCATGCGGTTCGCTTCACATGTACAGCTCGCCAATGTGGAAACCCAAAACTCCAAACAGAAAAAGAAAGAAGGAAATGCAGTGCAAAGATGTGTTAAATGAAAAAATGGTCGAGAAACAACAAAAAAGTAATGCCGTTCACTTGACCATTTGATGCAGTGCAAAGATGTGTTAAATGAGAAATGGTAGAGAAATGACAAAAAAAGTAATGTCGTTCACTTGACCATTTGATGTAGTGTGGTTTTCTAACTGAATCAGTGTGGTTTTCTAAACTGAAGCAGTGCGCTCGGCTGTATGATGTTGTTCATCTTGTAAGTGACCATTTGATGCAGTGTGGTTTTCTAACTGAAGCAGTGTGGTTTGATGTCTGATGTTGTTCATGTTGTAAGTGCAAAAAAAATGTTACTGAAACGACAAATAAAGTAATGCGGTTTACTTCTCCATGCATTTGGGGTTCACTTACGCCCAATGTGAAGTCCCGTCCACTTCCTCGCACGAGAAAATTTACGTGTAAATAAAAGAAATCAAGCAGTTCACTTGCCCATCTGATGGGGTGCGGCTTCCTGTCTGAAGCAGTGCGTTCTTCTGTCTGATGCAGTACACAAGTCGATTTGGGTGTCACGAAAAATAGAGTTTCCTTATTTTGGTAAAATTGAAATTGCTCTTAAACCGTAAGGAATTAGAGTGTGTTCTACATGAAAAAGTTGCGTCTTGTTGATATCTCTCCAACAGCATATCATTTGAATCATTTAGAAAAGTGGTTTGAAAAAGTTTCACAAAAACGACCGCTGCCACATGTCGTCCGCCACACCATTTTCGAAATTAACTTAAAACCATAAGGAATAATAAAAACATTTCAACATGTGAAAGTTGCCCCTTGTCCGTAGCTTTCCAACGGCGTATCACACGCCTTGTTTCGACAAACGGTTCAAAAACTGGAGTAAAAACAGTACAAAAATTGCAAAAATTTCAAAAAAAACATAATTCCGCGATTTAGTAAATTTGAAACTACTCTTAAACCGTAACGAATTACAGAAAATATTAGATATAAAAAGATGCGCATCGATCATATCTTTCTAGCAGCGTATCATTTGCATTATTCCGATGAACGGTTTAGAAAAAATCGCGAAAATACGCTCGCTGCTACTCGTCGTCCGCCGCGCCGTTTTTGAAACTGTTCTTAAACCGCAAGGAATCTCAAAAAGTGTTCAACATGGCGAAGTTGCGCCTAATCCATAGCTTTCGAATGGTATATTATATGCCTCGTTTCGATAAACGGTTAAAAATTAGAGCAAAAACAGTACCAGAAAAACACTGCATGTAATTTTTTTTGACGCGAACTTCATTAGTGTGTATTGTAGTGCTCGTTGTCAAAATGATGCAGTGCGCTTCTGTTGAGCGTGCAGTGCCAAAGTGTTATCAAAATAACCATTCTGCTAATATTAGCAGAATAGACCGGCTGTATACACACACACACACACATATACACACACACACACACACACACACACACACACACACACACACACATATATATATATATATATATATATATATATATATATATATATATATATATATATATATATGTACGTATGTCACCCCACTTCGAGCTAGTGAGAGGGATTCATGTGTACGCATGCGCTCAAACTTAATTAGGTTTGGAATCTCACCATGATCAACCTACTATATGATAACACGAACCAAAGAAAAAGAATCAACCCTGGTAACCTTTCTTGTTCTCGGTCGAAATGATGGACGTCCACGCGGGTCCACAAATATATTGGCTTGCCGCTGATAACCAAGTGAGTGAGAGTGTCCAAAGACAACCACTGCATGCATGTGTCCCAAACATATTTATGGAGGTGCGTGATGCATGCATATGTTTGAATACTCAATGCACAACATTGATATGGTGCATGTGTTGAAAATCGCACAGTCCCCACACAAAGCAAGAGGTTCATAACGCGTCGTGTGCTCGCACCACCACTTTGATCCGTCGGGATGGATTCATGTGTACACATACGCTCAAAGTATATTATGTAATCTCACATCATGACCTATACCGTAAGACAAAACCAAAAATTAATCCCCTCCTAAGTCGAATTGACCTCTCTCGCTGTTGGTCAAATTGAAGGACCAAGCGGGCCCACAGATGGAAGCATCACCGATAACCGCGTGATTGAGTCCCGGGGACAACCACCATCGCTTGCATGTGTGCCAAACATATGTACGGAGGTGTGTGGTTGTGATGTATTGAATACTTAATGCACAACTTTGATGTGGCGTCTGCCACGAAATCTATGAAGTCCCCACATGGAGCTATGTTCATGACTCGTAGTATATGCTGGTCCCATCACCCCTTCGACGCATACTATATACTCCTACTATAACATAGCCCAGAAAGAATCAACCTTGTTCGTCAAACTAACCTCTCTCGTTGGGTCAAAGTGATGGACGACGACCTCAGGGGTCGATGGGAGGGAAGCATGGCACGCGAGTGAGTGTCCTATCGGACAACCACTGTCTGCATGTGGCCCAAAGAGGTGTTTGTGTGATGTTTGAATACCCTATGCACAACTTTGATATGGCACCTGCCTCAGAAACTGAGAAGTCCCCACAAAGAGCGAGGTTCAGGACGCGTAGTATGTGTTGCGCCCCCCTTCGATGCGTACTATACACTCCTACCATAACACAAACCAAAAAGAATCATCCTTGACGGTCAAATTAACATCTCTCGTTGGGTCAAAGTGATGGATGACAACCTCATGGGCCCACAGATGGAAGCTCCACATGCGAGTGAGTTCCTATAGAGCAACAATCGCCTGCGTGGTGTTGTGTGATGTTTGAATACCAATGCACAACTTTGATGTGGCACCTGCCTGGGGAACCGGAAAGTCCCCACATGGAGCGAGGGTCGTGACACGTAGTATATGTCGCCCCCCTCTTTGACGTGTCCTAAATACTCCTACCATACACACGTAACACAAACCAAAAAAGAACCATCCTTATTGTGCAAATTAATCTCCCTCTCGTTGTAGGTTCAAACTTATCGACGACGACCTCATAGGCCCATAGAGAGCATGACATGCGAGTGAGTGTAATAGGACAACCACCACGTGCATGTGCCCCAAAGAGGTGTTGTGTGATGTTTGAATACCCAATGCACAACTTTGATGTGGCATATGCCTCGCAAACCGGAAACACACTACACAAAGGTTCATGACACGTAGCCCCCCTCACTTCGAGCCGATGGGAGGGACTCATGTGTGGGCACGTGCCCAAACTTTGATATGGAATCTCACCACGATCCACAACATAACACATGCCAAGATGAATCCACCTTTTGTCAAATGCCTCTCGCTTCGGTGAAAACTGATAACCTTCACGGTCTAACAAATGGGCACATCACTGATAACCGCACGAGGGAGTGTCCGAGGACCACCAATGCATGCATCTGGCCCGAACATGTATGTATAGAAGGGTTCTGTAATGTTTTAAATAACCAATTCACGACTTTGATGTGGCAGCTAACTCACAAAATGATCAATCCCAGACGGAGGCTCACAACTCGTAGTGTACTGCCGGACCCCTCCCCCCCCCCACACACACACCGCACCACCACCACCACTTCAAGGCATGTCAAACTTTTTCTGCAGTGCACATGTGACCAACGGAGTGTCGTGTTAAAATTCGAAAAACCAATCAGAGATCATTTGGCCGTTTTATACATTGATTGATTTCCTAGGGATTTAGTGCACCAAAAACAAATTTGTGCTACATGTGCACCAAAATGGATTACAAAATCATATGTGTGGCCCTGGGTGCATGTTTCCCCATCCAAGAAATTTCAAAACATTGAGAATCTTGATTTTTAAAATTCAGTAAATCCAAAACTTAGTTGAAATTCATAAAACTTATCGTGGTGTCATATTGACAACAATAGACTGTGATATAGTGTTTTTTTTTGTCAAATTTAAGACAAGTTTTGATATAATCTTCTTCCAGACGGAGTTAATAATTGGCAACCAATATCGCAAACGAAATATTTATTCGAACCGTGGGCATTAGACCAATAATGTATACATGCCATGCTTCGGTTAAGCAATATAAAGCGGCAGAATTAATCATCAAAAAGAAAAACAATATGCTTGCCGCCACGCATCTCGCGTGCCGTGCGAGCATGCTTGAGTTGACGGGACGCATGCGAGCAGTCTGTCGTGCAGGCAGAATGGGAGGTGTGCGTGCAGGTGTGTGAATTGGTGAGAGGCGTGTTCGCTATGTAGTGTTACTGGGAGGCATGCAAGTGGCCGTGTGAAATAACGATAGGCATGCCAGTAGTCCACTATGCAGGTTCACCGAGGGGTGAGCCAACCCTTTGACCGCTGCCCATGCTACGCTTGAGCTTGCGTTGGTTTTCCTTGAAGAGGAAAGGGTGATGCAGCAATAGTAGCATAAGTATTTCCCTCAGTTTTTGAGAACCAAGGTATCAATCCAGTAGGAGGCTCCTCAAAAGTCCCACGCACCTACACAAACAAACAAAGAACTCGCAACCAATGCAATAAAAGGGTTGTCAATCCCTTCACGGCCACTTGCGAAAGTGAGATATGATAGAGATAGTATGATAAGATAAATATATTTTTGGTATTTTATAATATAGATGCAAAAAGTAAAGATGCAAATAAAAGTAGATTGAAAGCTTATATGATAAAATATAGACCCGGGGGCCATAGGTTTCACTAGTGGCTTCTCTCAAGATAGCATAAGTATTACGGTGGGTGAACAAATTACTGTCGAGCAATTGATAGAAAAGCGAATAATTATAAGATTATCTAGGCATGATCATGTATATAGGCATCACGTCCGCAACAAGTAGACCGACTCCTGCCTGCATCTACTACTATTACTCCACACATCGACTGCTATCCAGCATGCATCTAGAGTATTAAGTTCATAAGAAGAGAGTAACGCATTAAGAAAGATGACATGATGTAGAGGGATAAACTCAAGAAATATGATATAAACCCCATCTTTTTATCCTCGATGGCAACAATACAATACTTGCCTTGCAACCCTTTCTGTCACTGGGTAAGGACACCGCAAGATTGAACCCAAAGCTAAGCACTTCTCCCATGGCAAGAAAGATCAATCTAGTAGGCCAAACCAAACTGATAATTCGAAGAAACTTGCAAAGATAACTCCATCATATATAAAAGAATTCAGAGAAGATTCAAATATTATTCATAGATAAACTTGATCATAAACCCACAATTCATCGGATCTCGACAAACACAGCGCAAAAAGAGTTTACATCGAATAGATCTCCACAAGAAAGGGGGAGAACATTGTATTGAGATCCAAAAAGAGAGAAGAAGCCATCTAGCTAATAACTATGGACTCGAAGGTCTGTGGTAAACTACTCACAACTCATCGGAGGGACGCCCTGGATGTTTTTGGGGTACGTAGGTATATATAGGAGGAAGAAGTACGTCGGTGGCCACCTGAGGGGCCCAGGAGACAGGGGCACGCCCAGGAGGGGTGGGCACGCCCTCCTATCTCCTGGCCGCCTCGTTTGCTGCTTGACTTGCACTCGAAGTTTTCCGGATCACGTTCGTTCCAAAATCACGCTCCCGAAGGTTTCATTTCATTTGGACTCCGTTTGATATTCCTTTTCTTCGAAATACTGAAATAGGCAAAAAAAACAATACGGGCTGGGCCTCCGGTTGGTAGGTTAGTCCCAAAAATGATATAAATGTGTAAAATAAAGCCCATAAACATCCAAAAGGGGTAATATAATAGCATGGAATAATCAAACATTATAGATACGTTGGAGACGTATCAAGCATCCCCAAGCTTAATTCCTGCTCGTCCTCGAGTAGGTAAATGATAAAAACAGAATTTTTGATGTGGATTGCTTCCTAGCATAATTCTCAATGTAATTTTCTTTATTGTGGCATGAATGTTCAGATCCAAATGATTCAAAATAAAAGTTCATATTGATAAACGAAATAGTAACATTTCAAGCATACTAATCAAAGCAATCATGTCTTCTCAAAATAACATGGCTAAAGAAAGTTCATCCCTACAAAATCATATAGTTAGGCTATGCGTCATTTTCGTCACACAAAGATGTTCCCAAATTCTACAACCCCGATGACAAGCCAAGAAATTGTTTCGTACTTAAATAATCTCAAACTTTTTCAACCTTCACGCAATACATGAGCGTGAGCCATGGATATAGCACTATGGGTGGAATAGAATATGATGATGGGGATTGAGTGGAGAAGACAAAAAAGGAGAAAGTCTCACATTGACGAGGATAATCAACGGGCTATGGAGATGCCCATCAAGTGATGTCAACATGAGGAGTAGGGATTGCCATGCAACGGATGCACTAGAGCTATAAATGAATACTCAACAAAAGAAAAATAGTGGGTCTGCATCCAACTTGCTTGCTCACTAAGACCTAGGGCATTTGAGGAAGCCCGTCGTAGGAATATACAAGCCAAGTTCTATAATGAAAAATACCCACTAGTATATGAAAGTGACAACATATGAGACTCACTATATGGAAAAACAAGGTGCTACTTTGAAGCACACTAAATGAGACTCATTACATAAAGAACAAGGTGCTACTTTGAAGCACAAGTGTGGAAAAAGAGATAATAACATTGCCCCTTTTTTTGGCCCTGTATTTTCTTTTGGCCTTTCTTTTTTTTGGGCAATGCTCTAATAATGATGATCATCACACTTTTATTGATTACAACATAGGAATTACAAATCGAAACTAGAACAAGATATGACTCTATATGAATGCCTCCCGCGGTGTACCAGGATGGTGCAATGAATCAAGAGTGACATGTATGAAAAGTTATGCATGGTGGCTTTGCCACAAATACGATGTCAACTACATGATCATGCAATGGAAATATGACAAAAGTAAAGTATGTCATGATAATGATGAACGGAATGGTGGAAAGTTGCATGGCAATATATCTCGGAATGGCTATGGAAATGCCATAATAGGTAGGTATGGTGGCTGTTTTGAGGAAGATATAAGGAGGTTTAATTTGTGATAGAGCGTATCGTATCATGGGATTTGGATGCACCGGCGAAGTTTGCACCAACTCTTAAGGTGAGAAAGAGCAATGCACGGTACCGAAGAGGCTAGCAATGGTGCAAAGGTAAAAGTGCATATAATCCATGGACTCAACATTAGTCAAAAGAACTCATATACTTATTGCAAAAATTTACAAGTCATCAAAAATCAAGCACTACGCGCATGCTCCTAGAGGGATAGATTGGTAGGAAAAGACCATCGCTTGTCCTCGACCGCCACTCATAAGGATGCACAAGCCAGGTACACTTCATGTTTCAAATTTGTTACACAACTTTAACCATACATGCATGTTACGGGACTTGCTAACTTCAACATAAGAATTCTTTAAATTCATAATCACCCAACTAGCATGAGTTTAATATCACTACCTCCATATCTCAAAACAATTATCAAGTATCAAATTGATCATAGCATCCAATTCACTTCCTATGATAGTTTTTATTATACCCAACTTGCATGCCTACCATTCTAGGACCAATTTTATAACCATAACAAATACCATGCTGTTCTAAAAGACTGTCAAAATAATATAAGTGAAGCATGAGATACTATCAATTTCTACAAAATTAAGCCACCGCCGTGCTCTAAAAGATATAAGTGAAGCATAAGAGCAAAAACTATCAAGCTCAAAAGATATAAGTGAAGCACATATAGTATTCTATTAAATTCTAATCAAGTAGGCTGCTCCCAAAAGGTGCCAGGACCCCGACTCAATGTCACATCGATCTATCCTGTAACACCTCATATCACTTTGCGGCCTCACGCACGGTATTCCCACGGGTGTCGCCTTACCTTTGCCCAGGACAGTTTGCGCCTTTTGGCTCACGTATATGATGATGTCGCTAGCATCCATATGATAAGGAGCCCAGGCTGACATGACTAGTCGTAAACCCAAAGTGGCACAGACTTACAGGGACAGGCATCCATGACCCAGCATCGAACGTGTCGGTCATCAGCAAGTGGGTCCGGACTGTAGCACTGGGCTAGCAGGACTCCAGTAAACCGGGTTGTAGCGGGCTAACAGGGCTCCGGTACTCAATGCGTGACATTTCCCCGAAGGGACAGACACAGGAACGAAGAAGGACACATGCCGGCCAGCCTAAGTGTTCCGGAGCAGTAGCAAGCTACCATGGCTCAATGGAAACACTAGGAGACATTTCCCGGTAAGAGAGGCTACTAAAGATAAACAACTAGATAGTCAGATCCCACACATACCAAGCATTTCAATCATACACACAATATGCTCGATATGTGCAAAGACAACAAGGCATCACAACATGACTC
Source organism: Triticum dicoccoides (assembly GCF_002162155.2). Lineage (NCBI taxonomy): Eukaryota > Viridiplantae > Streptophyta > Magnoliopsida > Poales > Poaceae > Triticum > Triticum dicoccoides. Next base: position 318,087,902 of record NC_041387.1, on the reverse strand, counting down.
TACGACACAAGTACTTTATTTAAAGGCTCAAAGAGCCATACATAACATACATACAAGTACGGGTCACACGACCCACATACAAGTCATACAGTCATACAAACCAGCAGCGGAAGTAACTTGTCTGAGTACAGACAACTAGTAAAATAAAAGAGGCTTGGAAAGCCTAGCTATACTACGTGGACCTTCACAAGCTCAGGATTACCACCTGGGCCTTAGTCTACTCGTCGATGTCAACGTCTACGAAGAACCCATCAGAAGGGGTTGCGGCATCTTCTGTAAAATGTAAATTATAGCAACATGAGTACAAAGGTACCCAGCAAGACTTACGTCAGATCCTACATACATGCACATTATCAAGAAGGGTTGGTGGAGTTATTGCAGCAAGCCAGCTTTGACTCTTGGCTAAACTATCCTATGAGACTCCAACTTGAAATGGTTTTGCGCACACGAGTCCACTACTCACCACTTCAATACACCACCGAGGATCCACCTCCGTCATCCTACGGAAGAGCCATCCTCGGCACTCATGCTTATCTTGAGATTTTTAGTAGTATCAATTCACTTGTCTATGAACTGTATAAGCAACCAAGTAGTCCTTTACCGCGGACGCGGCTATTCGAATAGATCATGTTAACCCTGCAGGGGTGTACTTCTTCATACATGTTTCCACCACTTAGCGTCTGCACACGACATGTGCTCGGCAGACTTCAAGCGAAAGCCGACGTGGGTGTAGACCACGACCTACCTAAACACCTAAGTCTCTAGTCCAGGTTTATCGCCTATCCAGGTTCCATCCGAGTCCGGCCGAGGTTTCCCATACGGCCCCGAACGATGTGTACAGGGTTCCCGAGATACCTAACGGGTATTCGATACACCGTGCCACGTACCTACCGCATCACAGCCCACCCCGCGGGTCAGCGCTGTCCACGGCCTCCAGTAAGCTACAAACACCAGAAACTACTTGCAACTCCTGGACAGAGGACTAGGGTGAATAAGAAGTCGAGCGGGGTCATATTTCAGGGCCCAATGCATGGTAGTAGCTGAATCTTAAATCACGCATACAGATCTCAGTTCTTAAGGTCGGCTTCAATGAAACAACCCACCATGTACTCCTACATGGCCTCTCATCGATACCTTTACCAAATCGTGTTCACCACATCACTCTCATTACCGACATGATCATTTCACTCTAGCCCATCACCCAGATGAACCAGACCTGACACGACTCTAAGCATAGTAGGCATAGCAAGGTAGGAACAACACATACATATGGCTCAATCAATTCCTACACATGCTAGTGGGTTTCATCTAATTACTGTGGCAATGACAGGTCATGCAGAGGAAATGGGTTCAACTACCGTAGCACATAGCAGTTTGAAACGCGTTGTCTTAATGCAGTAAAAGAGAGCAAGAGCGAGAACATGGGATTGTATCGATATGATCAAATGGTTGGTTGCTTGCCTGATGGATCGATGCACGGATACGGTTCTTTGCTAGGGTAATCACGGTACTCCTCGGAGGCAGAACCTGCCGCAAAGAACATCTATACACAACCATCACCAAACAATGTGCGACAATATGATGCATGCATGAAACATGGCAATATGAGTGTGTTGGGCTAATGCAACTAAAACCAGATGGGTTTGAATCAATTTGAACCAAAGATTCAAATTTCAAACTCATAAATGGCCCTTTAAAGTGTTTTATCTTGTTCTGCACTAAACCTCAAGTTAGTTTGTTTAAACAGGCATGAAACTAGTACAGATGGATAGATTGGATTTTTCTGATCATTTTTCATATATAATTTGTTTGATTTGGAGCTACGTTGAATTTATATGAATTTTTGAAGTTTGCAACAATTTCTGGAATTTATAAATCATTTTAGATTTATTTTAATTTCAGAAAAGGTTTACCGCGTCAGCATGAGGTCATGCTGACCTCAGCAAGTCAACAGACCCGGTCCAGGTCAAACCTGACGCGTGGGTCCAGGGTGTCAGTGGATAATTAACTAATTTAATTTAGTTTAAACTAATCTGGATAATTAGCAGAAGGGGGCCCCACCTGTCATTGACTCAACAGAGTCAACCAGGGCCCACCCGTGGTCAAAGTCAAAATGGCTGCACCGGCGTTTAGCCGCCGGCGAGCCCGACACGGTGGCGGAAGTGGTTTTGGCCGTTCCGGCCACCAAATGGGTCGCGGAGGGCATCGGGGTGGAGTTGAGGACGAGCCGCGGCTCTTGGTGGAGTCAGTTGGGGTCGGGGTGGCCGGAGTTGGCGCCGGCAACGACCTAGGCGGTCACCGGAGTTCGAGTGAAGGCGAACTCGGGGCTAGGGTGTGCGGTGAGGTGCGGGAAGTGCACGGTTGGACTCAACGCTACGTGGTGAGTAAGTTGGACACCGTGAGTTGGCCGGAGGATGGCCGGGAGCACGTCGGCAACGAGATCCGCGGCGGTGCGTGCGGGTGATCTTCGTGCGGTGGCTACACGGCTCGGGGGCGAGAGAGGAAGGGTAGGAGGGGTAGCTAGGCTCACAGAGCACCCGTAGAGGCCACCGGCGGGGTTGGGGACGAGCTGATGCGGCGACGGCGTTGAAGGGGATCTCCAGCGACGGCAAACTCGGGCGAGGTCGATGCGGTGGACTCGGGCCTCACGAGCACGGGGGGCTCGGTTAGCTCGACGAAGTGGACGGCGGCGGAGCTCCTGGACACCACGAGACGGAGCACGGGCAGCGGGGAGCGCGGCTACGACGATGGAGCGGCGGCGGTGGCGTCGGCCATGGCTGGGGAGCGCGAGGGGGAGGAGCTGGAGAGGAGAGGGGGCGTCTGGGGGGTTCGGGGGAGAGAGAGGGGTCGATCCACGTCGTTAGCCGGGTGAGTGGAGCGGCGAGGCGGCGAGCAGGTGCGTGGCACCCATGCGGTGCTCGCCGTCGAGCACCTTGCCTGCCTGCCTGGCCGGCAAGCAGCTCGCTGGCGCGGCGCTGGGCTGGGCCGGCAGGTGGGCCGGGTTGCAGGCGCCAGGTAAGTCCTTCCTTTCTGTTTTCTGTTTTTTATTTATTCTGTAAGTTTGTTGAATTATTAAAAATGCTTAGGCAACTCCTAAAATCACCAAACTGCTTCTGGTCCATAGTTGGATTATTTCCAACATGAAACATTTTAGTTTGGAGATATTTGAGCATTTGAAATATTTTATAAATTTAAAATGCCCAAATTCAAATAATTATGAATTAACTCAAAGACCTTAGGATGACCTAGAAAACTGTGCATCACTTTTGGCAGAGGTTCTGAACCAGGACAAAAATCATGGACATTTTAGAAGTGCATTTCAGGTTCATTGAAATTATTTTTAGTAAACCCTAGTTGTTTCAGAGGGGGCTGGGGGTTCTGACATCCCCATTTCAGGTTTCTGTTGAAAGAATAAACATGATGCAACACTCTAATGCATGAACTAGCTAGGGTGTGACAACTCACCCCCACTCAAAAGAATCTCGTCCCGAGATTTGGGTTCCTCCGGAAAAAAGGTGGGATACTCAAGTCGAAGACGATCCTCCCTTTCCCAAGTTGCTTCATTCTCAGAATGGTGCGACCATTGAACCTTGAGAAACTTGATATTATGACGTCGAGTGGTACGCTCAGCTTGATCGAGGATACGAACGGGGTACTCTCGATACGTGAGATTATCTTGGAGATCAAGCGTTTCGTGGTCTACTCCACGGATAGGATCCGAGAAGCAACGCCTGAGTTGAGAAACGTGGAAGACGTCGTGGACTCTGGAGAGATGCGGAGGTAGTTTCAATTGGTAGGCAACTTCTCCTCGTTTTGCGAGAATGCGAAAGGGTCCAATGTAATGAGGAGCCAATTTGCCCTTAATACCGAAGCGATGGGTTCCCTTCAGAGGAGTAACCCGAAGGTAAGCCTTCTCGTCAACCTCAAAAGTCATAGCCTTATGTTTTCGGTCATATTGACTCTTTTGACGAGATTGGGCTGTTTTCAACTTTTCACGAACGATGCGAACTTGCTCTTCTGCTTCCTGAATCATATCCGGGCCAAAGAATTGTCTTTCCCCGGTTTCTGACCAGTTAAGAGGCGTTCGACACCTTCGTCCATAGAGAACTTCAAAAGGGGCTTTGCCCAAGCTGGATTGATAGCTGTTGTTATAAGCAAATTCGGCAAATGGAAGGCATTTCTCCCACTCCATTCCGAATGAGATAACAGAAGCTCGAAGCATGTCTTCTAGAATCTGGTTGATGCGTTCCACTTGACCACTTGATTGAGGGTGGAAAGCGGTACTAAAAGAAAGGCGGGTTCCCATAGCATTTTGGAAACTTTCCCAAAATCGAGAGGTGAAAAGACTTCCTCGATCCGAGTTAATTTCCAAAGGAACACCATGGAGAGACACTATTCGGGAGATGTACAAGTCTGCTAACTGACTAGCAGTTATACTCTCACGAACAGGTAAGAAATGGGCCACTTTGGAAAGACGGTCGATAACAACGAAGATAGCGTTATTCCCTCTCTTGGTCCTGGGAAAACCGGTAATGAAGTCCGTACCAATTTTATCCCATTTCCATTCAGGAATAGCTAGGGGTTGAAGGGTGCCAGCAGGCTGTTGATGCTCTGCTTTTACACGACGGCAGACGTCGCAATTAGCAATATACTGAGCAATTTCTCTCTTCATCCTAGTCCACCAGAACTTCTGGCGTAGGTCCTGATACATCTTGGTACTACCGGGATGAATAGTGAGAGGAGATTCATGAGCCTCCTTAAGGATCAACTACCGTAGATGCTGGTTCTTGGGAACCACTAAACGGTTCTCAAAGTACACAACACCATGATCATTTGTGGAGAAACATCTAGCACCTCCGCTAGCAATGTTCTCCTTGATCTTAGATATTCCCTTATCTCGCTTTTGGGCAGCGATGATTTGATCCGTAAGAGTAGGTTTCGCCACCAAGGTGGAAAGAAATCCTTGAGGAACAATGTGAAGGTTAAGCTTCCGAAATTCCTCATGGAGAAGCGGTTGACTTTGTTGTAACATCAGGTTGTTACAATAAGATTTACGACTTAGCGCATCAGCCATGACGTTGGCTTTCCCTGGGGTGTAAGTTATTCCTAAGTCGAAATCTGTGATCAACTCGACCCAACGTCTTTGCCTGAGATTTAAATCTGGTTGGGTGAATATATACTTCAGACTTTGGTGATCAGTGTAGATTTCGCAACGATTACCGAGAAGGTAATGTCGCCATGTTTTGAGTGCATGAACTACAGCTGCAAGCTCTAGATCATGAGTGGGGTAGTTTTCCTCATGTGGGTGTAATTGCCGTGAAGCATAAGCAATTACGTGTCGATCTTGCATGAGAATACAGCCTAGTCCTTGTCGCGAGGCGTCGTAGTAGATAACAAAATCCTTGGGAAAATCCGGTGGTACCAGTATGGGAGCAGAGGTTAAACGTCTTTTCAGTTCCTGGAAACTGTGCTCACATTGTGGAGTCCACTCGAACTTTTTATCTTTCTTGAGGAGTTCAGTTAGAGGTTTGGCAACTTTGGAGAAATTCTCGACAAAGCGAAGGCAATAGCTCGCTAGGCCAAGGAAACTCCGAACTTGCTTGACCGATTCAGGTGGAGTCCAATTAAGGACGGCTTGAACTCGCTCAGGGTTAACAGCAATGCCTTTACCAGAAATTACATGTCCAAGATAGGTCACTTCTGACAACCAGAATTCACATTTAGAAAATTTGGCATAAAGGCGATGCTCTCGAAGTTTCTTCAACACTAGCCTTAGGTGTTCGGCATGTTCTTCCTCGTTCTTGGAGTAGATGAGTATATCATCGAGGTAAACCAGGACGAATTTATCCAAATACTCCATGAAGATTGAGTTCATCAACCGAGAGAAGGTGGCTGGAGCGTTCGTTAAACCGAAGGACATGACGGTGTACTCGTATTGGCCATAACGAGTAACAAAGGCCGTTTTCGGAATGTCCCCGTTTCTGATTTTGATTTGATGGTAGCCCAACCTCAAATCCATTTTAGAGAAGACTGAGGATCCAGTGAGCTGATCATACAGGTCGTTGATCCTGGGGAGCGGATACTTGTTCTTAATTGTGACCAAGTTGACAGGTCGATAATCTACAACCATCCGGTCCGTACCATCCTTCTTCTTGATGAAGAGGACGGGGCAAGCCCAAGGAGATGAACTAGGTCGGATGAAACCCTTTTTCAAGGACTCATCGAGTTGTTTGTTAAGCTCGGCTAGTTCAAAAGGTGCCATCTTGTAGGGTCTTCTGGAAATCGGGACAGTTCCTGGAATGAGATCTATCATGAATTCGACATCTCTGTTAGCTGGAACACCTGGCAATTCCTTTGGGAAGACATCCGGAAAGTCACGGACTACCGGAACGTCCTCAAGGTCTGGCAAAGGGCTGGCGTTAAGAGAATATAACTGTCGCTTGGCTATTCGGGTCAAGACATTGACTATCTTCCCCGAAGGATGGGTGAGTTGAACAGTCCTAGAGGAGCAATCAATTTTGGCATGATGGGCTGACATCCAGTCCATACCCAAGATGATATTAATATCCGAAGATTTGAGGGCTATCAAAGATGCGAGAAAAACAAGTTTGTCGACTTGAATTTCATTTCCATGGCTTACTCTAGAAGTTTGCCATTTGGATCCCGGAGTTTGAATTACCATAGAGGTGGGCATCTCACAGAATGTGGTGTTATGCAGACGAGCATAGCTCTCGGATATAAATGAATGAGATGCTCCTGTATCGAAAAGAACAGATGCCGGGTGGCAATTAACAAGGAGCGTACCGAGAACGACGTTGGGATCTTCTTGAGCCTCTTCCGCAGAAACACAATTAACATGGCCACGAGCAGTGGTGGCCGGCTTGGCGTAGAACACTTTCCCTGTCGGCTTGCCGCAGCCAACAGTTTTTGCTATCTGGTTGGGGTTGGTTTGGGGACACTCGCGCATATAGTGGCCTGATTCCCCACACTTGAAACAAGTCACGGAACTGGTACGTGGAGGAGCATTGTTGGTTGGACCACCATAGGGCTTGGCTGGTGCATATGGCTGAGCTGGGCGAGGCGCCTGGAAGGATGGCCTCGGTGTGAACCTGGGTGGCAGGGCAGTGTTAGGCACCCACACGCGGCGCTTCTGAGGACCAGCACCGGATGAGGAACCCAAGTTACGGCCATGCTTGCATGTTGCATCATAATCAGTCTGACCAGTCTCAGCACTGATGGCTTTGTTAACAAGCTTCTGAAAAGATGTGCACTCATGCAGACGGAGGTCACGAAGGAGCTCAGGACTAAGCCCCTTATGGAACCTTGCCTGCTTCTTGGCATCAGTAGAAACTTCCTCCGTTGCATAACGGGCAAGGTTACCAAACTCCCTGCTGTAAGCATCAACAGAGAGTCGACCTTGAGTGAAACTACAGAACTCCTCACGTTTACGGTCCATGAGACCCTCCGGAATGTGATGTTCACGGAAAGCCTCGCTGAATTCAGCCCAAGTAGTGACATGGTCCGCTGGGCGCATAGCTCCATAATTCTCCCACCATAGACTGGCGGGGCCTTCAAGATGATATGCAGCAAAGGTGACCTTGTCAACCTCAGCTACTAGCGCAGAACGCAGTTTGTGAGAAATACTGCGAAGCCAGTCATCAGCATCGAGAGGCTCGACGGAGTGGTGGAACGTGGGTGGATGTAACTTGATGAAATCACTGAGTGACACCAAGTTAGTCCTCTGATGGTGTGCTATGTTCTGTTCAATATGCTCCAACAAACGGTTGGTCTCCCGCTTGTTTCTCTCAGCCTCTAGCATAACTTCTGCCAGAGAGGGAGGGTGAGGCAGATTTGTATTCCCGACTTCACTGCCTTCGGCCTGCTCTTGGGGAGCAGGGTTGTTGCGGGTGTTGACCATCCTAGGGAAAACAAGACAATGGTTTAGTCCAACATGACAAGATTCCGACATAGAATGTAGAATGTAATGGACAACTCAGAATGCAAGATGATCATCCGTATGACATGGTAGATACAGAAACTACTTCTTTTATTCCATCGTCATACACACCATACGAGGTTTAGTACAAGACCAACAAGTACTACTACGGTGAGAGGAGGATTACATATCATCGGAGGCATCCCAAGCTCCTATACATTATTTTTCCTACACCCCTGGAATTACTACACGCTATGTCATATTCCACAAGTCACGCAGGATGGTGGAAATACAACTATTACAATACCTAGTGGATCTACTACTATCTCAGTCATCTCCGTAGTAGTTCTCATAGAAGTCTCCTCCATAGCCTGGAAGTTCAACGTGAGCATCCGGAAACAAACGGTCCTGAGGAGCCTGTGGACCAAAAGGGCTAGGGTGAGGTCTTGGACCAACAAACGGTGGCCTGCGAGGACCACGAGGTGGGGTGATGCCTCCCACATCACGCCAATCCATCATGTCCGGCAGAGCAGACCTAACAGGATACAGATCTCTCATATCCATGCATCCAGCTTGCACAGCCGGTGCAAACCGAGTCAAGGTGGCCCAATGATCGGCGCGGGTGTTGAAAAGCTCCATTCTCAAGGCCCGATTCTCTCGGTCCTTATCCTCGAGCAACTCAGCAGTGGTGCAAGTTAGTGAGTCCTCCTGACTGGGGTCAGCATAGATAGCCCGGAGATAACCGTGCGCTCCAGGAAGTGAAGCTGGCATATACCGGAAGTCGGTGTTGCGAAGCAGGCCAGTCCTGACTCGCATGATGGTCATCATAGAATAAGCCGCATCTTGCACGGCCATCTCAATAGTAACACCGAGCCCATAGGAGTAGTGAAGAGCCTCGGTAGAACCAGGATAAGAGGGAAATATCCGGACGGTGCAAAGATACTGGCTTTGGTTAAAATCTCGAAACTGCTCTTCGACCGTGTATTCGGGATACCAACGGTAACCCGTCTCGATCATTACTCAGACTAACATGGCCGTATGACCGGTCACACCAATGCATCGAGTCAGGCGAACCACTTGATTTTGGTCGCGAGTGGCCATCTGAAAGCACAACCATAATGCAAAGGCATTAGAATTTCTAGCAAAATTTTGACAGCATAACGGCTGTAAATGCTCAAGAAGGGTTTGAGACATTTATCAAAAAATTGCATAGACACTCAACAATATCATATCAAGGTTCTGGGTTCAACTTATCAGCATAACAAGGTAGTAGAACTGAACTAGGCTTGTAGTCATCAAACCTATAAGGTACTACTGATTCGTAACACGTGAACCTGATAGAGAGAGAAGATCCTAATCCTTAATCCCCGGTAGAAGAATGGACTGACTCAGATCAGAATGCCATGAGGTAAAGAAGTAAAAAGAGCCTTACGTACCATCCCACAATAAATTCCCCTACATATAACCAAAGCATTTCTAGACTCAACATCGACCAGTTTGGCTTGGAGAACCTATAGGCAGTCCGGCTCTGATGCCAACGCTGTCAGGACCCCGACTCAATGTCACATCGATCTAGCCTGTAACACCTCATATCACTTTGCGGCCTCACGCACGGTATTCCCACGGGTGTCGCCTTACCTTTGCCCGGGACCACTTGCGCCTTTTGGCTCACATATATGATGATGTCGCTAGCATCCATATGATAAGGAGCCCGGGCTAACATGACTAGTCGTAAACCCAAAGTGGCACAGACTTACAGGGACAGGCATCCATGACCCAGCATCGAACGTGTCGGTCATCAGCAAGTGGGTCCGGGCTGTAGCACTGGGCTAGCAGGACTCCGGTAAACCGGGCTGTAGCGGGCTAACAGGGCTCCGGTACTCAATGTGTGACATTTCCCCGAAGGGACAGACACAGGAACGAAGAAGGACACATGCCGGCCAGCCTAAGTGTTCCGGAGCAGTAGCAAGCTACCATGTCTCAATGGAAACACTAGGAGACATTTCCCGGTAAGAGAGGCTACTAAAGATAAACAACTAGATAGTCAGATCCCACACATACCAAGCATTTCAATCATACACACAATATGCTCGATATGTGCAAATACAACAAGGCATCACAACATGACTCTACGACACAAGTACTTTATTTAAAGGCTCAGAGAGCCATACATAACATACATACAAGTACGGGTCACACGACCCACATACAAGTCATACAGTCATACAAACCAGCAGCGGAAGTAACTTGTCTGAGTACAGACAACTAGTAAAATAAAAGAGGCTTGGAAAGCCTAGCTATACTACGTGGACCTTCACAAGCTCAGGATTACCACCTGGGCCTTAGTCTACTCGTCGATGTCAACGTCTACGAAGAACCCATCAGAAGGGGTTGCAACATCTTCTGTAAAATGTAAATTATAGCAACATGAGTACAAAGGTACCCAGCAAGACTTACGTCAGATCCTACATACATGCACATTATCAAGAAGGGCTGGTGGAGTTATTGCAGCAAGCCAGCTTTGACTCTTGGCTAAACTATCCTACGAGACTCCAACTTGAAATGGTTTTGCGCACATGAGTCCACTACTCACCACTTCAATACACCACCGAGGATCCACCTCCATCATCCTACGGAAGAGCCATCCTCGGCACTCACGCTTATCTTGAGATTTTTAGTAGTATCCATTCACTTGTCTATGAACTGTATAAGCAACCAAGTAGTCCTTTACCGCGGACGCGGCTATTCGAATAGATCATGTTAACCCTGCAGGGGTGTACTTCTTCATACATGTTTCCACCACTTAGCGTCTGCACACGACATGTGCTCGGCAGACTTCAAGCGAAAGCCGACGTGGGTGTAGACCACGACCTACCTAAACACCTAAGTCTCTAGTCCAGGTTTATCGCCTATCCAGGTTCCATCCGCAGGGAGTCCGGCCGAGGTTTCCCATACGGCCCCGAACGATGTGTACAGGGTTCTCGAGATACCTAACGGGTATTCGATACACCGTGCCACGTACCTACCGCATCACAGCCCACCCCGCGGGTCAGCGCTGTCCACGGCCTCCAGTAAGCTACAAACACCAGAAACTACTTGCAACTCCTGGACAGAGGACTAGGGTGAATAAGAAGTCGAGCGGGGTCATATTTCAGGGCCCAATGCATGGTAGTAGCTGAATCTTAAATCACGCATACAGATCTCAGTTCTTAAGGTCGGCTTCAATGAAACAACCCACCATGTACTCCTACATGGCCTCTCATCGATACCTTTACCAAATCATGTTCACCACATCACTCTCATTACCGACATGATCATTTCACTCTAGCCCATCGCCTAGATGAACCAGACCTGACACGACTCTAAGCATAGCAGGCATAGCAAGGTAGGAACAACACATACATATGGCTCAATCAATTCCTACACATGCTAGTGGGTTTCATCTAATTAATGTGGCAATGACAGGTCATGCAGAGGAAATGGGTTCAACTACCGTAGCACACAGCAGTTTGAAACGCGTTGTCTTAATGCAGTAAAAGAGAGCAAGAGCGAGAACATGGGATTGTATCGATATGATCAAATGGTTGGTTGCTTGCCTGATGGATCGATGCACGGATACGGTTCTTCGCTAGGGTAATCACGGTACTCCTCGGAGGCAGAACCTGCCGCAAAGAACACTGATACACAACTATCACCAAACAATGTGCGACAATATGATGCATGCATGAAACATGGCAATATGAGTGTGTTGGGCTAATGCAACTAAAACCAGATGGGTTTGAATCAATTTGAACCAAAGATTCAAATTTCAAACTCATAAATGGCCCTTTAAAGTGTTTTATCTTGTTCTGCACTAAACCTCAAGTTAGTTTGTTTAAAGATGCATGAAACTAGTACAGATGGATAGATTGGATTTTTCTGATCATTTTTCATATATAATTTGTTTGATTTGGAGCTACGGTTGAATTTATATGAATTTTTGAAGTTTGCAACAATTTCTGGAATTTATAAATCATTTTAGATTTATTTTAATTTCAGAAAAGGTTTACTGCGTCAGCATGAGGTCATGCTGACCTCAGCAAGTCAACAGACCCGGTCCAGGTCAAACCTGACGCGTGGGTCCAGGGTGTCAGTGGATAATTAACTAATTTAATTTAGTTTAAACTAATCTGGATAATTAGCAGAAGGGGCCCCACCTCTCATTGACTCAACAGAGTCAACCAGGGCCCACCCGTGGTCAAAGTCAAAATGGCTGCACCGGCGTTTAGCCGCCGGCGAGCCCGACGCGGTGGCGGAAGTGGTTTTGGCCGTTCCGGCCACCAAATGGGTCGCGGAGGGCATCGGGGTGGAGCTGAGGACGAGCCGCGGCTCTTGGTGGAGTCAGTTGGGGTCAGGGTGGCCGGAGTTGGCGCCGGCGATGACCTAGGCGGTCACCGGAGTTCGGGTGAAGGCGAACTCAGGGCTAGGGTGTGCGGTGAGGTGCGGGAAGTGCACGTTTGGACTCAACGCAACGTGGTGAGTGCGTTGGACACCGTGAGTTGGCCGGAGGATGGCCGGGAGCACGTCGGCGACGAGATCCGCGGCGGTGCGTGCGGGTGATCTTCGTGCGGTGCCTACACGGCTCGAGGGCGAGAGTGGAAGGGTAGGAGGGGTAGCTAGGCTCACAGAGCACCCGTAGAGGCCACCGGCGGGGTTGGGGACGAGCTGATGCGGCGACGGCGTTGAAGGGGATCTCCGGCAACGGCGAACTCGGGCGAGGTCGGTGCGGTGGACTCGGGCCTCACGAGCACGCGGGGCTCGGTTAGCTCGACGAAGTGGACGGCGGCGGAGCTCCTGGACACCACGAGATGGAGCACGGGCGGCGGGGAGCGCGGCTACAACGATGGAGCGGCAGCGGTGGCGTCGGCCATGGCTGGGGAGCGCGAGGGGGAGGAGCTGGAGAGGAGAGGGGGCGTCTGGGGGGTTCGGGGGAGAGAGAGGGGTCGATCCATGTCGTTAGCCGGGTGAGTGGAGCGGCGAGGCGTGGAGCAGGTGCGTGGCACCCATGCGGTGCTCGCCGTCGAGCAGCTTGCCTGCCTGCCTGGCCGGCAAGCAGCTCGCTGGCACGGCGCTGGGCTGGGCCGGCAGGTGGGCCGGGTTGCAGGCGCCAGGTAAGTCCTTCCTTTCTGTTTTCTATTTTTTATTTATTCTGTAAGTTTGTTGAATTATTAAAAATGCTTAGGCAACTCCTAAAATTACCAAACTGCTTCTGGTCCATAGTTGGATTATTTCCAACATGAAACATTTTAGTTTGGAGATATTTGAGCATTTGAAATATTTTATAAATTTAAAATGCCCAAATTCAAATAATTATGAATTAACTCAAAGACCTTAGGATGACCTAGAAAACTGTGCATCACTTTTGGCAGAGGTTCTGAACCAGGACAAAAATGATGGACATTTTAGAAGGGCATTTCAGGTTCATTGAAATTATTTTTAGTAAACCCTAGTTGTTTCAGAGGGGGCTGGGGGTTCTGACATCCCCATTTTAGGTTTCTATTGAAAGAATAAACATGATGCAACACTCTAATGCATGAACTAGCTAGGGTGTGACAAAAGGTGTGTACAGAAAGGATGATTGTGGAAAACTAAAAAGCAAAGACTAATATAATACACCATGCTCCAAGCAAAACACATATCATGTCGCGAATAAAAATATAGCTCCAAGTAAAGTTACCAATGAACGAAGACGAAAGAGGGGATGCCTTCCCAGGGCATCCCCAAGCTTAGGCTTTTGGCTATCCTTGAATATCTTGGGGTGCCTTGGGCATCCCCAAGCTTAGGCTCTTGCCACTCCTTATTCCATAGTCCATCAAAGCTTTACCCAAAACTTGAAAACTTCACAACACGAAACTCAACAGGAAATCTTATAAGCTCCGTTAGTGAAAGAAAACAAAACCACCACATAAGGTATTGTAATGAACTCATTATTTATTTATTCTGGTATTAAACCTACTGTATCCCAACTTCTGTATGGTTTATAAACTATTTTACTAGCCATAGATGCATCAAAATAAGCAAACAACACACGAAAAGCAGAATCTGTCAAAAACAGAACAATCTGTAGAAATCTGTAACTAACGCAAACTTCTGAACTGTACAAATCCTACCAAAATAGGAAGTACTGGAACATTTTTCTATTGATCATCGTAAAAAAGAATCAAAGCAAAATCACATTCCTGTGATTTAACAAAACTAATTTCGTGCGCGCAAAGTTTCTGTTTTTCAGCAGAATCAAATCAACTATCATCATAGGTTATCCGATAAGTTCTACTTGGCACAAACACTAATTAAAACATAAAAACACATCTAAACAGAAGATGGATGCAAAATATATTACTAAACAAAAACAAAAACGAAAGGCACAAATAAAATTGGGTTGCCTCCCAACTAGCGCTATCGTTTAACGCCCCTAGCTAGGCATAAAAGCGAAGATAGATCTAAGTAGTGCCATAATAATAAGATCTTGAAAACTCATCTCATATTCTCTACGTTCGGCAGCATTTTTTCTTTGAGGCAAGCAAAAGTAATCAAAAGGCCTAAATTTAGCAGGAAAAAAGTCCCCAAGATCAATCTCAGGAGGAACGGGTTCCTCCTTTGGCCCTTCATAATGCACAACTAATTCATCACTAAAAGCATTCTTTTGGCAAAATCTCGTAAACCTATACTCAAGAGAGTATCCTAGCTCATTATTTCGAAGAGCAAAATCATTATTAAGTTCGGAAATTCTTTCAACCAAGACATTGGTAGGAACCTTTTTTTAAGGTTTTCATTGAGAGCAACATAGTCCGAATATTGAAAACGCCTAATTTCCTCTTGATCAAAGAGGACCGCCTATATGGGAGGACGACCGGCGTCCACCCTATAGTGCGCAAATATTTCTTTGTCCTCTCTTATTATAAATCTAAACTTATGATCCAAAAAGATAGTAACAGCGCGTTTAACAGAAGAATGCTCAATATTGGAAAATTCTAGAAAAATTCTTTGTATGCAAGGATGCATATGCATAAATTATCTTTCAAGTTCAACTACAAGCATAGCAATAGCATCCACAAGACTACTAGTTCTATTAAGAATAGAACCACCCATGGAAGGTAAAGCACCGACACAAGTAAAGAAATCTTGAATAACACCTTTTCCAATAATGTTACCACTACCGATTCAAAACATTTTAGTATGCAAGATAGGGGGTTCTTCAGCCGGAGCCTCAGAATCTTCCATGTTATTATTATTGTCCATATCAACGATAATCTCCCCAATTTCAGACATAGCGGCAAATAAAAGCATGGAGGAAGAAAGCAAGCGAAAGAGAGAGGAGAAGATTGGGAAAGAGAGGGCAAATAAAACGGCAAGAGTGAAGTGGGGGAGAGGAAAACGAGAAGCAAATGGCAAATAATGTAAATGCGAGGGAGATGAGTTTGTGATGGGTACTTGGTATGTCTTGACTTGAGCGTAGACCTCCCCGGCAATGGTGCCAGAAATCCTTCTTGCTACGTCTTGAGCTTGCATTGGTTTTCCTTGAAGAGGAAAGGGTGATGCAGCAATAGTAGCGTAAGCATTTCCCTCAGTTTTTGAGAACCAAGGTACCAATCCAGTAGGAGGCTCCTCAAAAGTCCCACACACCTACACAAACAAACAAAGAACTCACAACCAACGCAATAAAGGGGTTGTCAATCCCTTCACGGCCACTTGCGAAAGTGATATCTGATAGAGATAGTATGATAAGATAAATATATTTTTGGTATTTTATAATATAGATGCAAAAAGTAAAGATGCAAATAAAAGTAGATTGAAAGCTTATATGATAAAATATAGACCCGGGGGCCATAGGTTTCACTAGTGGCTTCTCTCAAGATAGCATAAGTATTACGGTGGGTGAACAAATTACTGTCGAGCAATTGATAGAAAAGCAAATAATTATGAGATTATCTAGGCATGATCATGTATATAGGCATCACGTCCGCAACAAGTAGACCAACTCCTGCCTGCATCTACTACTATTACTCCACATATCGACCGCTATCCAGCATGCATCTAGAGTATTAAGTTCATAAGAACAGAGTAACGCATTAAGAAAGATGACATGATGTAGAGGGATAAACTCAAGCAATATGATATAAACCCCATCTTTTTATCCTCGATGGCAACAATATAATACGTGCCTTGCAACCCTTTCTATCACTGGGTAAGGACACCGCAAGATTGAACCCAAAGCTAAGCACTTCTCCCATGGCAAGAAAGATCAATCTAGTAGGCCAAACCAAACTGATAATTCAAAGAGACTTGCAAAGATAACTTAATCATACATAAAAGAATTCAGAGAAGATTCAAATATTATTCATAGATAAACTTGATCATAAACCCACAATTCATCGAATCTCGACAAACACACCGCAAAAAGAGTTTACATCGAATAGATCTCCACAGGAGAGGGGGAGAACATTGTATTGAGATCCAAAAAGAGAGAACAAGCCATCTAGCTAATAACTATTGACCCGAAGGTCTATGGTAAACTACTCACAACTCATCGGAGGGGTTATGGTGTTGATGTAGAAGCCCTCCGTGGTCGATTCCCCCTCCGGTAGAGCGCCAGTGAAGGCTCCAAGATGGGATCTCGCGGATACAGAAGGTTACGGTGGTGGAAATTGTGTTTCGTTGGCTCCCTGGATGTTTTTGGGGTACGTAGGTATATATAGGAGGAAGAAGTACGTCGGCGGCCACTTGAGGGGCCCAGGAGATAGGGGGCGCGCCCAGGAGGGGTGGGCGCGCCCTCCTATCTCCTGGCTGCCTCGTTTGCTACTTGACTTGCACTCCAAGTTCTCCGGATCACGTTCTTTCCAAAACTCATGCTCCCGAAGGTTTTATTCCGTTTGGACTCCGTTTGATATTCCTTTTCTTTGAAATACTGAAATAGGCAAAAAAACAGCAATACGGGCTCGGCCTCCTGTTAGTAGGTTTGTCCCAAAAATGATATAAATGTGTAAAATAAAGCCCATAAACATCCAAAAGGGGTAATATAATAGCATGGAACAATAAAAAATTATAGATACGTTGGAGACGTATCAGCCCACCTCGCTCCCACTGCTCCATATTAATGCCACGCCTGAGCCACTGGTCATAATAGGCGGCTGCACCCCCCATCCATAGTGGTCACTCCGTCTGGAGTGTATGAGGATGCCGCCAAAGCATACCATCGGAGGGACTAGCGACGCCGGGGCTGGTGAAGCACCCACGCAATGTATGAAGCTGGGTAAAGAGGTTGTCGTCACCGCCGGCATGGTCTCGCGCGGGCAAGAGAGTGACCTTGACTTCGTCGGTGCCGTCGTGCCTTCCCAGCAAGAGCCGGAGCTCCACAGCTACTCCGGCAATGACTCCGACTCCGACAGAAAACCATTTTGTCCCCCCTTCTTTTTTTGGAATAGAAATCCAATGGTTATGTTCTCCCAGTCCATGAAATCGGAGTAATATTCGTTAGATCCGTGTAGTGTACTGATTGTTTGAATGGTATCCATCTATGGTTAGTGATTAATTGTTTGGTCTATACAAATGATTCTTTTCCTAATAACCCGACTAGGTTTAGCATCCGTGCTAATAATTAATAGCCAGATCTTGAGAATTGATTTTGATTGGCCTACATATATTTGTGCCATTTTTTTCTTCCAGATCTTTAGAAACGAACTTGAATGTCCTACATATATGTCTGTGCCACTTTTTTTCTTCCAGATCTCGAGATATGGTTTTTGATGTCCTACATATATGTTTGTACCAATCCCCCCCAGATTGGTATGTACACTAACAAGGCTCCGGCCAGCGGCGCCATCGATTGCAGAACCTGCACCGGGCAGCGCAGGCAGAAGCAGCCATGACCGCTTAATCCGAGGAACCCATAGAATCTCGGGTGGACCGCATCAGCGATCTCCTGGACGCCATCCTCGGGGAGATCTTAATCTCGACTGTCTCCAGCTATCTGCCGTTCACGATTTTGAACCCTATGGAGCCATCATATCCTCCCACCAAGGCTTCGTTCAACACCACCACATCCCAGCATGCTGCCTACTGCACATACCCTGCATGATGGAAGCCTAGCTGACATCCCGTCAATTCAAAAAACTCCGGCAGCTTGAGTTCTATCATTACTACGAAAATAGCTTCCCACCAAGCATTGTAGCAATTCCCTCACCACTGATGCCATCTCATGGTTTTCCTCCTCTCTCCACACCACCACCTTGGCCTGGTGCCATCTAGCAGACAATCTGGTACAAATGCTTCGACTCCCACTGCTAAAAAAACTTGCACTGGTGGTGGTTGATCTGTCGGAGATCTCACTGCACATCATCATCCACTCCTGCTGTGCTGCCCTGGAGCGCTTGCTACTGTTTTTTGGAAAAGAAATCTGTATCCGTTATCTCCAAATAAATTCGCCTCACCTTGTAAGAATTGGAATTTGTTTTAAAGGACATGAGCTCATCATCAAAGATGCCCCTTCACTCCAAAGGTCGCTCTTGGAATATCGTTATGCACCTTCGCAAAGAACTGTGGTCTCTACGCCTAAATTGCAAGCCTTGGATGTAATTCCTAATCCATTTAAAGGTTACAAGATGGTGGTTGGCTCCACAACTATTAAGGTACTGTATATTATTGGCAACATTTTTGTAATCATAAGCTGCATTTCTCATTTGCGCACATAAGTTTTATATCATCAATACTTTTGTAATCATAAGCTACATTTTTCATTTTTGTGCATAAGTTTTATATCATCTTGGATTACACTTTTGGTACTAATATTATGTTCTATGTTCAATGGAGAGTTTGTCAATGGATATCCTATCAATGGTGCTAGATTCTGTCAAGACCTTACCTACAATATGTGATGTTTTTATCTGAACACGATTATTGGATTGCTACGATGATTTCCATGTTTGGGGAATTTGTATATAGAGGTGATGATTTCAAGCACATTGAAAGTCCATATATAATCTACTAGAATTAACCGTTCAACTATCGCTCTTTCGACATACTCTTTTCTAGGCATTAATTGTTTATTCTTCATGTCTATTAAGGCAAAAGAACATGGAGAAAAGGGTATAACCCATTAGTGGCATAAGAGGCATTGGGATTTTCTTAGTTCTCATGACATTCATTTGAGGACAATAACACCGGAAGGATATGCATCCAACCATGCAAACACTAGCTTTATCACATTCTTCCTATTGAGTGCGAGGGTACTATTATCCGTGAGGATTAAGTTTTTTAACAAAAACTTTCTCATGGATGGACATATTGAACAACATAAAAAGAAGTTTTAGGTGGACAAAAGGGCTTCCAAATGTGTGTTCATGTACCAGTAGATTTTCTGGCCCAAGATCTTGATTTTATGATCAGACCGATCCATTTGATTGTGACTGCCTAAAACTTTGGTTGAGTTAGATGTTATTATCCTGTTCAATCCGGATTTTTTCTAAACCTGATGAACAATTAATCCTCATGCTTTTGTAACTTTAGTAAGCTGGAGTTAGATATTGCTGCCCTTTTCAACTCAGCTTTGACCCATATTTTCTTTCATACAAACTAGAGCTTCTCTCAAGTAGCCTCATGGCTCCGAGAGGGAACTTGGTCACCTCTGTGTGCGAAACGACATACGCTGTCTCTTCTCGCCTTGATTTATTTTTCAGAGGCAACATGCAACTATTAGGAGTGTCATGCTAAAAATATGAAATTATTCAGGGTTTGTTTTGCATTTTTATAAATTTATTTTTCTAGCGATTTCGGAACAAATAACTGCCACGTTATTATCACAAATGGTCATATTATTCCAACTTTGGGTGTTCAACTAACTATTTACTACTGCATGCAGCTATTTGATTAGACGGGATGACTGCGAGCAGTCTGCCGCGCACGCTCACCATGCCGGGAAGCGAGCCGCGAGCGCTGCCACTTTATTGTTGGTTTTGGTTTCAGCTACCTCGAGAAGGTACGTAGAATAGTCCTCCATTCTCATCTACAAGCACCACTGCTAAGGATCACCGCCTGCTGTGAGATGGAGGACGAGCCGGCCAACAAGCGGGGGCGGGTTGAGCCAGAACTGCAAAAGCCTCCGGCGAGCATGGACTTCATCAGCAGCCTGCCCGATGAGATATTGGTAACCATCATATCCCTCCCCCATCAAATCTGGCGTACGGACAATTTTTGTCTCCTGGTGGTGGCGTCCCCTCTGCACTCAACCCCCTGGACCTCATCGACGATGACGAGCTCTATAGCAGGGAGTGAAAACGCTTGGATGCATTGTCCCACATCTTTGCCATGCACCCTGGGCCAGTCAGAGGCCTTGCGATCAGCAAGTTCAGTTTGAAATGCAAAGCCGAACCCAGGTTTCACTATTTATTCCTATCCCTATGCCTAGATCGGCTAGAGGAGCTCAACTTTCATGCTGGACATCCGCGCTCGCTTCCATCGTCAGCGCTATGCCTCGTACCCACATTGTGGCGCGCTATGTTCAAGCAGTGCCCTTTCCACATGAATGATGTTGTGTGCGCTCTTCATCTCCCTAAACTGAAACACCTCGAGCTCATGGGAGTCTGCATCTCGAAGGAGGATTTGGAGCGCCTTCTCGATGGTTGTACAACGCTCAAGTACCTTTGTATTCAGGTGATGGATGGGTTTAGTAACCTCCACATCACCTCGATGAATGTCTGTATGATTTATGTGCATTGCTGGCGCCACCCAAGGCAGCCAGTTGAGGTGTTTCATGATATGGTCATTGAGAATGTGCCTTTCCTCTAGAGATTGTATGTACTTGATAAATTAGGTCCAACAAGAATCAGGGTCATTCATGCACCAAAATTGACAGTGTTGGGCTATTCATGTGCTGAATTCTCCAAACTTGTTACTGGATCATTATCCGTTTAGGTAAAATAGTCTTCTTCTCCTTCTTATATATTTTTGGAAATCACAATTTATATAATTTTTGTTGATCTACGTTCCCATGTCATCTAGAAAATGATTCCCGCAAGCTTGACCCGGTCTCTGCGCACAGTGAAGATCTTGGCACTACAATCTGTCGGACCTGATCTAGATGAAGTTTTTAGAATCCTTAGATGCTTTCCTTGCATGGAGAAGCTATACATCAAGGTGGTGCTCCTTTCTTGTTAATTATTAACCACAATGGAGCTCAGTATGTTGTTACTTTTACCCATGATTACAATGACAAATGTTGAATGATTTCTGAAGGAAATTTGGAGGATTTAAATACATATATTTTTTGAGATGTTAATCATGGAAGATTGAAGGTGGCATGTCACTCTTTTCGTGTATTTTAGAAATCCTGTAAATCAAACTGGCCTGATGTGTTCAAATCTACAACTAGGCACAAATATGTTGTCTTCATTTGTAGATACTAGCAAGCCTGAAAGTGGAAAATGTTGGGCAATATAACAATCCCATTGAATGCCTTGATCTTCTTCTCATAGAAATTACTTTTAGCGAGTACCGAGGCACCACACAAGAAATTAAATTCGCTAGTTTCTTTGTTGAGAAAGCAAGGTTGCTCAAGGTAATGGGGTTTGCCCTATATTTAGTGCAGGAAGTGAATGGTTTGCTAAAGAGCGCAAGCGTCTACAAATGAATGGAAAATGCTCTGCAGAAGCTGAATTTTAGTTTGTAACTTCATATGACAGATTATTCGGAAGTCACTGTATCAAGCCGCTATATGACTTCTTGGTGGCTAATCCTTTCACAAAAATAATGCATGAAAAAGATTCTGAAGAAGATGATTTTTTACTATAAACAGTAGGGTAAAACCCCATTGCAACTTTTACTAATAAAAAAGAGTAAGAACCAAACTGAAGTCTCAACTAGTAGGCTTGTGCTAAGCATTAACAACTGAAAAACAAAAAGGAAAGAAAGAAGAAAGAAAAAGAAGAGAGAGAGAGAGAGAGAGAGAGAGAGAGAGAGAGAGAGAGAGAGAGAGAGAGAGAGAGAAGGCTAGCTAAAGACAGAAAAGAGAAAAAGAAAAAAACTCTACTCCTAAACTAAACTTTAATTACAAGATGGTCTCCAGCCAGGCTGACAACTAATGTACATGTTTTCTGTTCATCCTAAATTTTAGCCACTTGAGATCCTCCAAGAAAATGAATTTCCAGCCTTGAAATGAAGGAGTAATATTTTGAAAGATCTTGTTGTTCCTTGAGATCCAGATGGCCCAAGACCCTAGAATGATTATCTCCTTGAAGAAAGTGTAATTGAGCTTGTCTTTGAGGTCTTGATAAGCTTCTAACACTGACAAGTTATGAGTGCTTGTGGGAAAAATAAAATCCCAGCATTGAGTAGCCAATGGGAACCCCCAGAGAAGATGATGCAAAGTTTATTCTTGCTGACAATCCCTAACTGCACAATTACATGCTTCAACTTCAAAACTTTTTCTTCTCAACAAGTTCATTGTGTTAACTTTATCGTGCAACAGCATCCAAAAACCACATTGTGTTTAGGTTGGCAGGAACTTTTCCAAATCCAACTAAAGTGGGGTGGATGTCGGCGTTCTGGGAACCAGGTTACCCAGACTTACCTGCCTGTAGCCCATGGCGTGGCCCCATCAACGGCCTGGTACGACCCATCTACAACACCAAAAAGACAAGACCCTCACGAGGGGCCAAGCCTCGCGAGGCGGGCGACATAAAGACCTCCGGAGGGAGTGGCCTCCCCAGGCCGCCTCCTGAGGAGCGGATATTTTTGTTCACGTGCACAACCTCATGAGGTTGCGGTGATGCAAGCCATGACGACCAAGGCCAGGCGGGCACAAGTGGGAGCAGAGGAGCAGGTTTCCTCTTTGGTGCTAAGGAGGCAGCGCGGGCGCGGGGTCCTGAGGAATCGCCCGAAGGTTTCCATTCCCGTGGAACAAGACAAAGACCGTCAGGATAGTAGGACGAATGTCATCGCCGATCCCACCGCAGCGTCACGTCAAGGAGCTTTGTAGGAGAAGACCACCTTTTGTCAAGATAAGATGCACTACTTCTCCCCTTTCAAATTGACCACTTTGGGATCCTTCCCGTCTATGTTTTGGGGGAAGAGGACCAAGGACACTATAAATATAGGCTAGCCACCACCATAGCAGAGGGAGATTTTTCTGATCCGTTCGGCTCACACCCACGCTGGAATAGACCTCCTGAGGTTGTTATTCCCTTGTATTAGTTCATCCTCAGCCCCTCGCGAAGCTAATCCACCACAAAGTAGGAGTAGGGTTTTACACTGCAAGGTGGCCCGAACCTGGGTAAACTGTCGTATCCATCTTCTTGTTTGTACATCGAGCTAGGCCGTGGGGTTGACGAATCGGTCGGCTGGAGAGGTTGAGTTCTTCGCACACACCCCAGAGTTCAAACCTTCGCTTGGGTCCACGGAGCCCTTAATCCGACATTTTGCACGCTAGGTAGGGGTGTGTGTCAAAGATCTACTTCCCCATCAATCGCGCTCCCCCGTGCCACGTGGTTCCTGTGGCAGGTGCAACTCCACCCGCAAGGCCGACAGGCGCATTCAGAGGCATCGCGGGCGTGTGAGCTTTCTCCCCCACCCTGCGGTAGGTGCAATCGCCACCCAAGTTCAGGCCAGAGTTGTCGCCGCGGTTCGACGGTGCGGCGGATCCCGCGGGGTTCCTCCGGGTGTACGCGGAGGCCATCTGGGCGGCGGGAGGCGACGACAAGGTCATGGCAAATTGGCTCCCTATGGCTCTCACAGGCGTGCCTCGCTTCTGGTTACTCAACCTGCAGGAGTCATCGGTGACCTCCGGGGAAGAGCTGTGTGATATCTTCATCACGTGCTTCACAGCACCGATGCCCCACATTGCTGTGGCCATCCTCGGCAGGTTGCAGGCACCGGCATCGAGTCACCACGCCAAGCAGCTCTTCCAGCAAGTGGGGCTCGTCCGACCACAACAAGCAGTTCCCCCGGGCTGGGCGGTGCCACAGGCCGACGTCGTCTTCAACTCCAGCAGTCACCCCCAGACCATGGTCGGCACCGGTGCGCTCCCCATGCTCTGCACCCCACCATCTGCAATGTTGTAGTCACCAGGACCCTCATTGATGGCGGCGCCGGTCTCAATGTCCTCTCCGTGGAAGCCTTCGGTCTGCTTTACGTGCCTTATGACCGGCTCCTCCCCACCGAGCCTTTCTCGGGGGTGACCGACGACCTTCCAAGACGTCAAGAGATACCTCACCAGCCCACTAGTGATGTTAGCACCTCGTCCTGTTGAGACCCTGGTGCTTTACCTGGCCACCACACCCCACCCAGCCGGCATGGCACTCGTGGCGGTCCAGGAAGAGCGCGCGGACGCGGGTGTGTGGCGTAGCACCCCACACCTGACCATGACACTGCAGCCTCAGGATGACAACCGAGAGGCACCGGCTACCGCACCAGACGGCAAGGCTCTTGAGGCTCCCTTGTCTCAGGAGGGGCAGGACGATGTCGACCCTCCCTCCTTCGTCGAGCATCCCGTGTACTTCATTAGCATGATGCTACGCGACGCGCGTTCATGCTACCCCTTGCCACAGAAGCTCCTACTCGCGCTCCTTGTCGCCTCCAGGAAGTTGCACCACTACTTCCAAGACCATCCTATCAAGGTCGTCTCTGCATACCCCGTGGAGAAGGTGCTCCGGAGCCCCAATGCCGAGGGAAGGGTTGCTGAGTGGAACATCGAGTTGTAGGTGTTCCAGTTGGAGTTCAGCACCACCAGGGTCGTCAAGGGCGTGGCCTTTGTTGACTTTGTGGCAGAGTGGACTGATGCCCCTGACCAAGGGGTGGGTGAGGATGTTCCCTCACACCCGGAGATGAAGCACGAGATGGTTAGGTCATGTACTTCGACGGCGCGTTCACACGCCAGGGCGCAGGGGCTAGAGTTGTGCTCATCTCACCTACCCAAGACAAGCTCTACTACAACGTGTAGCTCTGCTTTCAGCATGGTGAGAAGGTATCCAACAACATCACCGAGTATGAGGGCCTAATCGCCGACCTCAAGGCCGCGGCGGCTCTGGGGGTCAGGTGCGTCACCATCAAGGCCGACTCCCAACTCCTCATCAACTTCTCCAACAAGGTGTACAAGCCAAAAGACAAGCACATGGAGGCATATCTTGAAGAGGTACCCAAAATTGAGAAATGATTCTTGGGCTTGGAATTGCAGCATGTACCATGTGGAACGAACAAGGAGGTGGACGACATCGCCAAGAGGGCGTCTCATCGCAACCCCCAGAAGCCTGGCATCTTCGAAAAGCAGATCTTCAAGTTATCGGCGACTCCCCCCCCCACCCCGCCCCACTACGGGACCATCACTGCCTCGGGAGGAGCCGCCCATGGCACCCTCCTCTGGTGCCCCGACATGTGGCCTGACCTCGGGGGCACGCCTGCTTCTCGCACTTGAACCTGAGGAGGGGTGCTGGACCGAGGATTTCAAGGCGTACATGCTCAGAGGCGCCTTCTCGGAGAAGGAGGAAGACACAGAACGTGTGGCCCATTAGGCCACCGCATACTGCATCTAGGACGGCAAGCTCTACCGGAGGTGCCCAAACGACGTCTCTCTACGGTGCATCTCCAAGGAGTAGGGGTGCGAGATGCTAGCCGACATCCACAATGGGGACTACGGGCATCACTCCTCATTGCACAACCTCGTGGGTAAGGCGTTCCGCAGCGGGTTCTACTAGCCCACGGTGCTCAATGATGCCACCGAGCTGATGAGATCTTGCGAGGCAGGTCAGTTCCATGCCAAGTAGATCCACCAGCCAACTCAAGGCCTCCAGACCATCCCGCTCTCGTGTTCGTTCGTGGTCTGGGAGCTGGATATCCTGGGCCAGTTCCCTCGAGCGGCCGGGGGCTAACGCTACCTCTACGTCGCCATCGACAAGTTCACCAAGTGGGCGGAGGTACAGCCCGTGAGCACCATCCCGTCAGCTCAGCCGTCAAGTTCATCAAGGGCCTTGTGAGCCGCTTCGGGGTCAACAACCGTATCATCACTGAAAATGGTTCTCAGTTCACGAGCAACCTTTCAAAACATATTGTGCTAACCTTGGAACACAAATATGCTACGCTTCGGTGGCATACCCACGTAGCAACGGCCAGACCAAACGCACCAATATGGAGGTCCTAAGCAGCCTCAAGACAAGGAGCTTCAAGCAGAAAGTCAAGGCCTGCGGCGGGGGCTGGCTCGATGATCTCCAGTCCGTGTTGTGGTTCATCCGCACCACCGCGACCAAGCCTACAGGCGAGACCCCGTTCTTCCTCGTCTATGAGGCTGAAGTAGTCCTCCCTCATGAGGTTAAACATCGCTCCCCGCGGGTCTTGGCGTTTGAGGAGGCACGCTAGGACACCTCGCGGGGATGGACGTCGTGTTGGGGGAGGAGCGCCGCCACCAAGCCTCGTTCCGTGCAGCGAGGTACCAGCAGGCGCTGCGGCGGTATCACTCCCACAACATCCGCTCCAGGACCCTCGAGGTGGGTGACCTTGTCCTGAGGCGGGTGCTCTCCAGGGAGGGGCTTCACAAGCTCACGCCAATGTGGAAGGGCTCGTTTAGAATCGCCCGTGTCTCCAAGCCTGGCGCTGCGTGCCTAGAGACACAGGATGGGGTCCCCATTCTGAACGATTGGTGTTGGGGATACAAATAACAGGTAGGCCCACAAAGGGTCGAAATATCATAAAGCATGGGGTCCACACAAAATGTGGGTCCAGATAAATCTCACAGACGTACTATCCACTCGGACATATGAACATACGATCCACTCAGAAGACAGTGAATCACTCGGTCGTATGGCTCACTCGGACATGCGAAGACGAAACAGTCGACAAGGCAGTCGAAGCATCGTTCTCATAGTGGAGGTTTCGTAGTGGGTTGACATTATGGCATTCATGCCCTCTTTGTAACATAGGAGGTGAGGGGGTGGTGCACTCTATCTATGCCACCCAGACCACTAGACTAGGCAGGTTCTCATTCTTCTCCCTTGACTCTCTCACCATTAGTCTCAGGACTTAGGTCTGGCATGGGGATCTATTCTCCTCTCTCTGTCATTGTAATCTCCGGATACATACTTGGATAAAACAAAGCCTCTCCGGGTTATTATCTCCACCTAGAGAGAACTGAACTCGCTAAAACAACCGTGTCACCCATATGCATCTCAATAGATCATGCTACTTTACCCTCTCCTTTATTATTGTCGGAATCGTTCCCACGACAGTTGGCGCCTGGGCGTCGTGCCAGAGGCCAACAATCCATAGGGATTCTCCAACGCCTATTGTTACCATTCATTGAAGGGGTTGCCCACGTCCGAAACATGTACATGCATGCAGGAGGCGATAATTAGGCAAGACTTAAGGCCGTTAATGAATGCAAGGGAAGTTTCCCTTTCCCACGGCCATTTATCCACTGCATGGAGGAAATAAATGGGGAGGAATTAAGGTTAGAGGTAGAGTTAAAGGCAGGGCACAGAGCTCCCTGGACGGCCATGGCGGCGGCGGCAGCTTTGGCATGGACCCAGCATGAGGTGAGGCGGCCGGCGACAAATCCGAGTGCGGGACGGCGCTCTCCTGCGAGACCGCTTGCGTGCAGAGCTATGCTGGGCCCGAGGCTCCCCGCGGAGGTCACCGCTGAGTTGTTGGCCCATTATGACTGTCGAGCCGTCGTGGAGGTGTGGCCGCATCTGCCGAGGATGAATCTCTGCTTGCCGGGTACTGCGCTTTATCGCTCGGGGAGTCGGCCGTAAGGTTGGGACTACCTAGCCAGCACAGAAGCTGTGGCCAAGCCACCAATCGGAAGGAGGAGCGATGAGCTGCCAGGCGCAGCGATCTGTCGGGACGATGGAGGAAGATTTCGAAGAGCAGAGCCGCCGTGTGTCCGTGCCGCCATCGTGTAGCTGATGCCGGAGCAAGGAGCATTGCGGCGCCAAATGCAACACTTCGTTGGATAACGGGGTCGCCGTGTGTGTGTGTGTCATTGAGATAACCCCATGCCTCTGTGTCGCGTCAGGTCCGCACGAGATGACACCTGAACCGACGTCTATTAGTCTTTGATTCTTTTTCATGCTTGAATTGATCGACATGACGTCCGGTGAAGATGTATCTTTTCTCCTCCTTTTTTGATGCTTCTGTTACTCGCTATGGAGATGAAAAGTATGAACAGTAGGAATAGAAAATAAACATAGATGAATAAATGAAAAACCATTTGAATCACGGCTCGATAGAGGCCATGCCCCACAGTTGGCGCTAACTGTTGTGGGAACAATTCCGACAATAATAAGGGATAGGGTAAAGGAGCATGATCTAACGAGATGCATATGGGTGACACAGTGGTTTTAGTGAGTTCGAGCATCTCGTGGTGGAGATAACAGCCCTACGTCTCGTGCTCCGGAGAGGCTTTGTTTTATATGAGTATGTATCCGAAGATTACAATGAGAGAGAGAGAGAGGAGAATGGATCCCCATGCCAGAGCTATGTCCTGAGACTAATGGCTGAGAGTCGAGGGAGAAGAATGAGAACCTGCCTAGTCTAGTGGTGGGGGATGGCTTATAGAGTGTGCCACCCCCTCACCTCCTATGTTACAAAGAGGGCATGAATGCCATAATGTCAGCCCACTACGAAACCTCCACTATGAGAATGATGCTTCGGTTTCCTTGTCGACTATTTGGTCTTCACATGTTCGAGTGAGACATACGACCGAGTGGTTGATTGTATTATGAGTGGATGGTACATTGATATGTCCAAGTGGATAGTACATATGTATGAGATTTATCTGGACCCACATGTTGTGTGAACCCCATGCTTTATGATATTTCGACCCTTTGTGGGCCTACCTATTATGTGTATCCCCAACATTAGCCCCCAAATCGATTGCAATTTTGCAGAACGAGTTTGTGAAAGACACAATTTGGCCTGAGCAATTACGGAAATACTTGGTATTTGTCATCTTTCAGACAACCAAGGTTTGAACAAAATCTCAATTGATTTCGGCACTGCGCTTCCTGACTGATCTGGGGTAAGTGCCCGCGAGGAGCAACTTGATGACATTCGTTCATCTCTCAGAAGAGGTTAACTCATGATCAGAGTATGGGTGTGTCATTAAATTTGGCAACAAGATTGATGCATGGACTGCTCTGCTAGAGAGATGCCATTCTTATCCAAGTGGAACGTCAATACGAGTCGTTTCTAGATCCAAACTAATGTGTTTCATGCTTTGAGACCTAGAAGACGGCTCAAAAAAAGTCCACGGAGGAGCGTTAAACTCTCCTTACAGCAATTTTTTGGTAGTCCACGGGAGTCTTAGAACTTGTTTGTTTGTTGTTCATCAATCGGACCAGCCAGGTCGAACCGAGTGGAGATTACTCCAGTGGGGGCACAATGAGTGCACCCATTGGGTGTAGTCCCCGAGACCGCCGTCGCCTTCGGGCAGTCGGCGGGGGTCTGAGAGAACTAAAATTCTTCTTAGCTGGTACTGATAGAACTTATTCCTCTCCGACTCGTAGGTCGAGTAGTACTTGAGGAGCTGGTATTGGTCTAGCTTGTTCCTCCTCGACTCGGAAGTCGAGCAATAATTGAGGATCCAATTCTAGTCTAGCTTGCCCTTCCTCGACTCAGAAGTCAATTAATACTTGAGTGATCTGGAGCCGGTCTTGCATTGACTAACAGATTACTCGAAATTTTGTTCTATGGGTGCGCGGTTAGCGCACCCATAGGGTGTGGCCCTTAAGACTCCGATTGATTGCTTGTAGTTGGTTGGAGTCTTAAGGGTTTGTCGTACTTGAATGTAGGTGTTGGACTTGACAGAGCAAAATGTTTCTTTTTGGCTTCTCTTCTAGTGGGGCCCCTTGAGTGGACCCATGGAGTGTAGTCCCCGAGCCTTTGTCGGACTAGATGAGTCCGGCAGAGGCTTTAAGTTTCTGGTGAACCTCCATGTAGTCGGCACGGTAAATATCTTTTGGTATGAAATTGAATCAATCGGTTGGAACTTCACGCACTTGGCATGGTAAATAAGCTCAACCTAGATTCGAATCAGTCGGACTGATCTTCGTGCACTCGGCACGGTAAATAAATTCAGCTTGGAAATCGGTCAAGCAAGTGAATCTTCGTGCTCTTGGCACGGTGAATGAATTCGGCTTTGAAACTGCCGACTGTAGAAAAAAACTGGACACTCCAGGGAGTAATCATTCCAGTAGTACTTCTTATATTGATCGTTAGCTTTTGCATGAAAGGGGTATTTGTAAGAGTACATTGTATCTGTAGAGGAGCTTAGTTTTCACCCTTTTGCATGAAATGGGAATTTGTTTGAGTGGACGTGCTTCCCGACTGATTGGGGTATGTTGACTGCAAGGAAAAAAATTGGTGGCACTCGTATGTCTCCTGGGGGAGATAGACTAGTGGTCTGACGTGGACGAGCCATGAAACCCGAGTGGCGAGGCTAGTATGTGGGATGACTCTCCTGAGAGAGGCCACTCATTATCCCTGGGGGAAACCAGCACATGCCATCTCTAAGTCCAAGTTTGTGAATATGACGCCTTGGACCCTAGAATAAGGGCCAAGTGTATCCGTAGAAGAGTGTTGTTTTCACCCTTTTGCAGTCCTAAAGATGACTCCAGTAAATGAT
Organism: Triticum dicoccoides; assembly: GCF_002162155.2. Taxonomy (NCBI): domain Eukaryota; kingdom Viridiplantae; phylum Streptophyta; class Magnoliopsida; order Poales; family Poaceae; genus Triticum; species Triticum dicoccoides. Next base: position 318,057,327 of record NC_041387.1, on the reverse strand, counting down.
TTGGGCGATCATCCGAGTTGATGGTGCTACCCTAATAGATCTTTAGTGGACCGAGCATGTATGGTCAGAAAAATATTCCTGATGTCACCAACAGCTTGATCAAATGGGCGTAACCCCTGAGCGCGGCATGGTCGACAGCTATCTGTAGCCCTCGAGTGATGCTCAAAAGATGTAAGCTTGCTACAGAGTGCGATATGAGGTTTGATCATTGATATGTCTCCAATGTATCTATAATTTTTGATTGTTCCATGCTGTTATATTATCATTCTTGGATGTTTTACAATCATTTTATAGACATTTTATATCATTTTTGGGTACTAGCCTATTGACATAGTACCAGTGCCAGTTGTTGTTTTCTGCATGTTTTTTACATCGCAGGAAATTAATATCAAACGGAGACCAAACGCAGCGACACTCCTGGAGGATTTTTTGGGCCAGAAGGCATCCAGTGGGCCAACAAAGCACCTGGGGGTGGCTCGAGGGGACCAGCACCCACCATGGCGCGCTAGGAGGCCTAGGCGCTCCTTGGTGGTTTGTGCCCACCTCGGGTGCCCCCTGAACCGCATCTTTGCTCTATAAATACCCTAATATTCCAGAAACCCTAGGGGAGTCAATGAAATTCAATTCCAGCCGCCGCAGAGTCCAGAACCACCTTATCCAATCTAGACACCGTCATGGAGTGGTTCACCACTTCCATTGGTGACTCTCCAATGATGCGTGAGTAGTTCTTTGTAGATCTTCGGGTCCATAGTTAGTAGCTGGATGGCTTCCTTTCTCTCTCTGGATTATCAATACAATGGTCTCTTGGAGATCCATATGATGTAAGTCTTTTTGCGGTGTGTTCTTTGGGATCTGATGAACTTTGAGTTTATGATCACATCTATGTTTTTATCCATGGAAGTTATTTGAGTCTTCTTTGATCTCTTATATGAATGATTTATTATAGCCTCATATTCCTTCTCCGATTTTGGGTTTTGTTTGGCCAACTTGATTTATTTATCTTGCAATGGGAAGAGGTGCTTTGTAGTGGGTTCGATCTTACGGTGCTTGATCCCATTGACAGAAGGGGAACCAACACGTATGTATCGTTGCTACTAAGGATAATAAGATGAGACCTATATCTCCACAATAGATAAACAGATCTCATCTACATCATGTCATCATTCTTATTGCATTACTCCATTTTCCCATGAAATTAATACACTAGATGCATGCTGGATAGCGGTCGACGTGTGGAGTAATAGTAGTAGATGCAGGCAGAAGCCGGTCTACTAATCTTGCACGTGATGCCTATATAATGATCATTGCCTGGATATCGTCAAGATTATTTGAAGTTCTATCAATTGCCCAACAGTAATTGTTTTCCCACCATTTGCTACTTTTTTCTCAAGAGAAGCCACTAGTGAAACCTATGGCCCCCGAGTCTCTTTTCATCATATTTTCCTTTGCGATCTATTTGCCCTTGCATTTATTTTCAGATCTATTAAAAAAGAAAATACAAAAATACCTTGCTGCAATTTATTTGTTCTGCGATCTATTTATCCTATCTACCACTTTTACCTCACGTTATTTGCTTATCTTGAGGTGTTGTACCCAGAAGGGATTAACAACCCCTTTAACACGTCGTGTTGCGAGTATTTGCTATTTGTGTGCAGGTGATGTTTACGTGGTGTGAGGAGGTTCTCCTACTGGTTCGATAACCTTGGTCTCATCATTGAGGGAAATATCTACCGCCACTATACTGCATCATCCCTTCCTCTTTGGGGAAATACCGACGTAGTTCTAGCATACATCAAAAGGAATTTCTGGCGCCGTTGCCGAGGAAGTTCTTCAACGTCAACCTGGTTCCTAATCACAAATCTCATCTCCTCACAATTTACATTATTTTCCATTTTCCTTTCATTTTCCTCTCCCCACTTCAAAAAAGTTGCCGTTTTATTCGCCCTCTTTTTTTGTTTGCCGTTTTCTCGTCAGATTTATTTTTGAGTGCAATCTTGTTGTGTAGTCATCATTACTCAAGAGAACACCAAATTGTGTGATTTCTCCAATACCAACAACACTGATTTTATTAGCACTCCGATTGCTCCTCCCGCCACTATTAATACTGCTTTGCTGAATCTTGTCATGAAATATCAATCTGCCGGTACTCCTAATGAGGATGTCGCGTCCCATCTTAACATATTTGTGGAATTATGCGATATGCAAAAGAAAAAAGATGTGGACAATGATGTGTGAAGTTGAAATTATTTCCATTTTCTTTGCGAGATCGTGCAAAAATTTGGTTTTCTTCTTTGCCTCGCAATAGTATCTATTCTTGGAACAAGTGCAAAGATGCTTTTATCACTAAGTATTTTCCGCCCGCAAAAATTATTTCCCTTAGAACCCAGATCATGAATTTCAAGGAACTTGAACATGAGCTTGTTGCACAATCTTGGGAAAGGCTGAAATTGATGCTAAGGAATTGCCCAACTCATGGGTTAAATCTTTGGATGATCATACAAAAAATTTATGCGGATTGAATTTTGTTTCTCGTAATCTTTTAGATTCCGCCACGGGGGGTACTTTATGGAAATTTCTTTGGGTGAATCTACTAAATTTATAGACAATAATATGGCAAATTACTCGCAATGGCATGCCGAAACCGCTCCTACTAGTAAAAAAGTCAATTTGGTAGAAGAAATAAATTCTTTGAGTGAAAAAGTCGATGCTCTTATGAAGTTGGTTGCTAATAAAAGTGCTCCTATTGATTTTAATGATGTTCCTTTGTCTACTTTGATTGAGCAAAGTAGTGATGCCATAGATGTGAATTTTGTCTCGTGAAATAGTTTCAATAATAATGCTTATAGAGGCAATTTTAATCCTAGGCCTTTTCCTAGTAATTCCGCTAATAATTATGGTAATTCCTATGGTAATCCCACCTATAATAATAATAGAAACAACTCAGATCTTGAGAGCAATATTAAATAATTTATCAATACACAAAAGGCTTTCAACACTTTGATAGAAGAAAAGTTGAATAAAATTGATGATTTGTCTAGAAGTGTTGATAGAATTTCTCATGATGTAGAAACTCTCAAGATGAAAATTTGTGTGCCTAAGGTTCAAGAATCAATTAAAGCTCTTTATGTTTCTATGGATGAAAGTAAGAAAATAACCGCTATGCTTAGACTAAAAGAGAATTTTTAGAAAGAGCGTTTTAGTGATTACTATCATAAAGGTGATGAAGATCTTAAAATGATTGGTGTTTTATTGATTCTTTCTTTAGTAAATTTAAGATTGATGGAAAAGGGACTGGAGAAGTGTCAACTTTAGTTAGAAGGTGTCCCTATGATCCATAGGGTGAAAATCTTGTTAAAAATTGATAAAAGTGGTTTTGAAGAGGTCAATACTTTAACTAGTGATGTGCCCACTATTTTAGATTACAAAGACTTTAATTATGATGGTTGCTATTTGATTGATTGTATTTCTTTGTTGCAATCCATGATAAATTCACCCATTCTTATGAACATAATAAAGCTTTTACTAAACATATCATTGATGCCATGATGAAAGCTTTTGAAGAAAAGTTGAAATTAGAAGTTTCAATTCCTAGAAAATTGCATGATGAACGGGAACCTACTATCAAAGTCAAGATTCAAAATTATGAGTGTTTTGCTTTATGTGACTTGGGTGCTAGTGTTTCTACAATTCTGAAATTTTTACGTGATGTGCTTGGTCTCACCAATATTAAAGAATGCCCTTTAAATTTGCACGTGGCCGATTCTACTATTAAAAAGCCTATGGGAAGAATTAATGATGTTCTTATTCTTGCAAATAGGAATTATGTGCTCATAGACTTTATTGTTCTTGATATTGACTGCAATCCATCTTGTCCAATTATTCTTTGTAGACCGTTTTTGCGTACTATTGGTGTCGTGATTGATATGAAAGAAGGCAATATTAAATTTCAATTTCCACTAAGGAAGGGAATGGAACACTTCCCAAGAACAATAATTAGGCCACCTTATGAATCAATCATGAGGGCATATTATGGATCTTGAACCGAAGATGACAACACTTAGATCCTACGCGTTATGCCTAGCTATGGGCGTAAAACGATAGCGCTTGTTCGGAGGCAACCCAATGAATAAAATTTATTTTTGCCTTTTGCTTTCAATTCTTGAGTGTTAGAACAATTATGCTACTGTTATGATTGTGTTTTTTGTGTTTTAATTAGTGTTTGTGTCAAGCAAGACCTTTGGTAAGATTTGGGTGAAAGTTTATTTGATCTTGCTGAAAAATGAAACTTTTGCGCTCACGAGATTATTTGTCATTTTTATTAGAAGAGTGCTTTTGAGTTGATTCTTTTTTCAGAAGATTAATAGATAAATTCCTCACGTGCACCAATGTATTTAAGAATTTTTGGAGTTATGAAGAAAATATGCCCTAGAGACTATAATAAATTATTATATATTTCCTCATATCATGATAAATGTTTATTATTCATGCTAGAATTGTATTAACCGGAAACATGATACATGTGTGAATACATAGACAAACTTAAATATCACTAGTATGCCTCTACTTGACTAGCTCATTAATCAAAGATGGTTATGTTTCCTAACCATAGACATGTGTTGTCATTTGATTAACGGGATCACATCATTAGGAGAATGATGTGATTGACTTGAACCATTCCGTTAGATTAGCACTTCATCGTTTAGTATGTTGCTATTGCTTTCTTCATGACTTATACAAGTTCCTACAACTATGAGATTATGCAACTCCCGTTTACCGGAGGAACACTTTGTGTTCTACCAAATGTCACAACGTAACTGGGGGATTATAAAGGAGCTCTACAGGTGTCTCCAAAGGTACATGTTGAGTTGGCGTATTTCGAGATTAGGTTTTGTCACTCCGATTGTCGGAGAGGTATCTCTAGGCCCTCTCGGTAATGCACATCACTACAAGCCTTGCAAGCAATGTAGCTAATGAGTTAGTTACGGAATGATGCATTACGTAACGAGTAAAGAGACTTGCCGGTAACGAGATTGAACTAGGTATTGAATACCGACGATCGAATCTCGGGCAAGTAACATACCGATGACAAAGGGAACAACGTATGTTGTTATGCGGTTTGACCGATAAAGATCTTCGTAGAATATGTAGGAGCCAATATGAGCATCCAGGTTCCGCTATTGGTTATTGACCGGAAACGAGTCTCGGTCATGTCTACATAGTTCTCGAACCCGTAGGGTCCGCACGCTTAAGGTTTTGTTGACAGTTTTATTATGAGTTTATGAGTTTTGATGTACCGAAGGTTGTTCGGCGTCCTGGATGTGATCACGGACTTGACGAGGAGTCTCGAAATGGTCAAGACATAAAGATCGATATATTGGACGACTATATTTGCACACCGGAAAGGTTCCGAGTGAGAATGGGACAATACCGGAGCTCCGGGAGGTTATCGAAACCCCCCGGGAGGTACATGGGCCTTATTGGGCCTTAGTGAAAAGGAGGGAGAAGAAGCAAAGGAGGGGGCGCCCCCCCCCAAGCCCAATCCGAATTGGGAGGGGGGCCGGCCCCTCCTTTCCTTCTTCCCTCCCCCCTCTTCCTTCCCTCTCCCTCTCCTAATAGGAAAGCGGGGAGTCCTACTCCCGGTTGGGGTTGGACTCCCCCCTAGGGCGCGCGAGTCCCCTTGGACGGACCCCTCCTCCACTCCTTTATATACAGGGGAGGGGGCACCCCATAGACACAACAATTGATCTCTTGATCTCTTAGCTGTGTGCGGTGCCCCCCCTCCACCATAGTCCTTGATAATATTGTAGCGGTGCTTAGACGAAGCCCTGCGACGATAGAACATCAAGATCGTCACCACGCCGTCGTGCTGATGGAACTCTTCCCCGACATTCTGCTGGATCGGAGTACGGGGATTGTCATCGAGCTGAATGTGTGCTAGAACTCGGAGGTGCCGTAGTTTCGGTGTTTGATCGGTCGGGCCATGAAGACGTATGACTACATCAACCGCGTTGTTCTAACGCTTCCGCTTTCGGTCTATGAGGGTACGTGGACAACACTCTCCCCTCTTGTTGCTATGCATCACCATGATCTTGCGTGTCCGTAGGATTTTTTTTGAAATTACTATGTTTCCCAACAGTGGCATCCGAGCCAGGTTTTATGAATAGATGTTATATGCACGGGTAGAACACAAGTGAGTTGTGGGCGATACAAGTCATACTGCTTACCAGCCTGTCATACTTTGGTTGAGTGGCATTGTTGGATGAAGCAGCCCGGACCGACATTACACGTACGCTTACGCGAGACTGGTTTTACCGCCGTGCTTTGCACACAGGTGACTAGCGGGTGTCTGTTTCTCCAACTTTAGTTGAACCGAGTGTGGCTACGCCCGGTCCTTGTGAAGGTTAAAACAACACTAACTTGACGAACTATCATTGTGGTTTTGATGCGTAGGTAAGAACGGTTCTTGCTCAGCCCGTAGCAGCCACGTAAAATTTGCAACAACAAAGTAGAGGACGTCTAACTTGTTTTTGCAGGGCATGTTGTGATGTGATATGGTCAAGACGTGATGCTATATTTTATTTTATGAGATGATCATGTTTTGTAACTGAGATATCGGCAACTGGCAGGAGCCATATGGTTGTCGCTTTATTGTATGAAATGCAAACGCCATGTAATTGCTTTACTTTATCACTAAGCGGTAGCGATAGTCGTAGAAGCAATAGATGGCACAACGAGAACGATGCTACGATGGAGATCATGGTGTCGCGCCAGTGACGATGGTGATCACGTTGGTGCTTCAGAGATGGAGATCACAAGCACAAGATGATGATGGCCATATCATATCACTTATATTGATTACATGTGATGTTTATCCTTTATGCATCTTATCTTGCTTTGATTGACAATAGCATTTTAAGATGATCTCTCACTAATTATCAAAAAGTGTTCTCCCTGAGTATGCACCGTTGCGAAAGTTCTTCGTGCTGAGACACCATGTGATGATCGGGTGTGATAGGCTCTACGTTCAAATACAACGGGTGCAAAGCAGTTGCACACGCGGAATACTCAGGTTAAACTTGACGATCCTAGCATATACAGATATGGCCTCGGAACACGGAGACCGAAAGGTCGAACGTGAATCATATAGTAAATATGATCAACATAGTGATGTTCACCATTGAAACTACTCCATCTCACGTGATGATCGGACATGGTTTAGTTGATTTGGATCACATGGTCACTTAGATGACTATAGAGATGTCTGTCTAAGTGGGAGTTCTTTAGTAATATGATTAATTGAACTTAAATTTATCATGAACTTAGTACCTGATAGTATTTTGCTTGTCTATGTTTGTTGTAGATAGATGGCTCGTGCTGTTGTTCCGTTGAATTTTAATGCGTTCCTTGAGAAAGCTAAGTTGAAAGATGATGGTAGCAATTACACAGACTAGGTCCGTAACTTGAGGATTATCCTCATTGTTACACAGAAGAATTACGTCCTGGAAGCATGCTAGGTGCCAGGCCTGCTGCAGATGCAACTGACGACGTTAAGAACGTCTGGCAGAACAAAGCTGATGACTACTCGATAGTTCAGTGTGCCATGCTTTACGGCTTGGAACCGGGTCTTCAACGATGTTTTGAACGTCATGGAGCATATGAGATGTTCCAGGAGTTGAAGTTAATATTTCAAGCAAATGCCCGGATTGAGAGATATCAAGTCTCCAATAAGTTCTATAGCTGTAAGATGGAGGAGAATAGTTCTGTCAGTGAACATATACTCAAAATGTCTGGGTATAATAATCACTTGATTCAACTGGGAGTTAATCTTCCTGATGATAGTGTCATTGACAGAATTCTTCAATCACTGCCACCAAGCTACAAGAGCTTCGTGATGAACTATAATATGCAAGGGATGGACAAGACTATTCCCGAGCTCTTCGCAATGCTAAAGGCTGCGGAGGTAGAAATCAAGAAGGAGCATCAAGTGTTGATGGTCAATAAGACCACCAATTTCAAGAAAAAGGGTAAAGGGAAGAAGAAGGGGAACTTCAAGAAGAACAGCAAGCAAGTCGCCGCTCAAGAGAAGAAACCCAAATCTGGACCTAAGCCTGAGACTGAGTGCTTCTACCGCAAGCAGACTAGACACTGGAAGCGGAACTGCCCCAAGTATTTGGCGGATAAGAAGGATGGCAAGGTGAACAAAGGTATATGTGATATACATGTTATTGATGTGTACCTTACTAATGCTTGCAGTAGTACCTGGGTATTTAATACTGGTTCTGTTGCTAATATTTGCAACTCGAAACAGGGACTATGGATTAAGCGAAGATTGGCTAAGGACGAGGTGATGATGCGCGTGGGAAATGGTTCCAAAGTCGATGTGATCGCGGTCGGCACGCTACCTCTACATCTACCTTCGGGATTAGTTTTAGACCTGAATAATTGTTATTTGGTGCCAGCGTCAAGCATGAACATTATATCTGGATCTTGTTTGATGCGAGACGGTTATTCATTTAAATCTGAGAATAATGGTTGTTCTAGTTATATGAGTAATATCTTTTATGGCCATGCACCTTGAAGAGTGGTCTATTTTTATTAAATCTCGATAGTAGTGATACACATATTCATAATGTTGAAGTGAAAAGATGCAGAGTTGATAATGATAGTGCAACTTATTTTTGGCACTGCCGTTTGGGTCATATTGGTGTAAAGCGCATGCAAAAACTCCATACCGATGGACTTCTAGAATCACTTGATTATGAATCACTTGGTACTTGCGAACCGTGCCTCATGGGCAGGATGACTAAAACGCCGTTCTCCGGAACTATGGAGTAAGCAACTGATTTGTTGGAAATCATACATACTGATGTATGTGGTCCAATGAATATTGAGGCTCGCGGCGGGTATCGTTATTTTCTCACCTTCACAGATGATTTGAGCAGATATGGGTATATCTACTTAATGAAACACAAGTCTAAAACATTTGAAAAGTTCAAAGAATTTCAGAGTGAAGTGGAAAATCATCATAACAAGAAAATAAAGTTTCTACGATCTGATCGTGGAGGAGAATATTTGAGTTACGAGTTTGGTTTACATTTGAAGCAATGCGGAATAGTTTCGCAACTCATGCCACCTGGAACACCACAAAGAAATGGTGTGTCTGAACGTCGTAATCGTACTTTACTAGATATGGTGCGATCTATGCTGTCTCTTACTGATTTACCGCTATCGTTTTGGGGTTATGCTTTAGAGACGGCCGCATTCACGTTAAATAGGGCACCATAAAAATCCGTTGAGGCGACACCTTATGAACTGTGGTTTGGCAAGAAACCAAAGCTGTCGTTTCTTAAAATTGGGGCTGCGATGCTTATGTGAAGAAACTTCAACCAGATAAGCTCGAACCCAAATCGGAGAAATGTGTCTTCATAGGATACCCCAAAGAGACTATTGGGTACACCTTCTATCACAGATCTGAGGGCAAGATTTTTCTTGCTAAATTCAGATCCTTTCTAGAGAAGAAGTTTCTCTCGAAAGAAGTGAGTGGGAGGAAAGTAGAACTTGATGAGGTAACTATACCTGCTCCCTTATTGGAAAGTAGTTCATCACAAGAACTGGTTCCTATGACAACTACACCAATCAGTGAGGAAGCTAATAATATTGATCATGAAACTTCAGATCAAGTTACTACCGAACCTCGTAGGTCAACCAGAGTAAGATCCGCACCAGAGTGGTACGGTAATCCTATTCTGGAAGTCATGTTACTTGACCATGACGAACCTACGAACTATGAGGAAGCAATGATGAGCTCAGATTCCGCAAAATGGCTTGAGGCCATGAAATCTGAGATGGTATCCATGTATGAGAACAAAGTATGGACTTTGGTTGACTTGCCCGATGATCGGCAAGCCATCGAGAATAAATGGATCTTCAATAAGAAGACTGACGCTGATGGTAATGTAACTGTCTACAAAGCTCGACTTGTTGCGAAAGGTTTTCGACAAGTTCAAGGGTTTGAGTACGATGATACTTTCTCACCTGTAGTGATACTTAAGTCTATCCGAATCATGTTAGCAATTGCTACATTTTATGATTATGAAATATGGCAAATGGATGTCAAAACTGCATTCCTGAATGGATTTCTGGAAGAAGAGTTGTATATGATGCAACCAGACGGTTTTGTCGATTCAACATATGCTAACAAAGTGTCCAAGCTCCAGCGATCCATTTATGGACTGGTGCAAGCCTCTCGGAGTTGGAATAAACGCTTTGATAGTGTGATCAAAGCATATGGTTTTATACAGACTTTTGGAGAAGCATGTATTTACAAGAAAGTGAGTGGGAGCTCTGTAGCATTTCTGATATTATATGTAGATGACATATTGTTAATTGGAAATGATATAGAATTTCTGGATAGCATAAAGGGATACTTGAATAAAAGTTTTTCGATGAAAGACCTCGGTGAAGCTGCTTACATATTGGGCATCAAGAACTATAGAGATAGAACGAGATGCTTAATTGGACTTTCACAAAGCACATACCTTGATAAAGTTTTGAAAAAGTTCAAAATGGATCAGGCAAAGAAAGGGTTCTTGCCTGTATTACAAGGTGTGAAGTTGAGTCAGGCTCAATAACCGACCACAACAGAAGATAGAGAGAAAATGAAAGATGTTCCCTATGCTTCAGCCATAGGCTCTATCATGTATGCAATGCTGTGTACCAGACCTGATGTATGCTTAGCAATAAGTTTAGCAGGGAGGTACCAAAGTAATCCAGGAGTGGATCACTAGACAACGGACAAGAATATCCTAAAATACCTGAAAAGTACTAACGATATATATCTCGTTTATGGAGGTGACAAAGATCTAGTCGTAAATGGTTACATCGATGCAAGCTTTGACACTGATCTAGACGATTCTAAATCGCAAAACGGATACGTGTTTATATTGAACGGTGGAGCTGTCAGTTGGTACAGTTCTAAACAAAGCGTCGTGGCGGGATCTACATGCAAAGTGGAGTACATAGATGCTTCGGAAGCAGCAAATGAAGGAGTCTGGATGAAGGAGTTCATTTCCGATCTAGGTGTCATACCTAGTGCATCGGGACCAATGAAGATCTTCTATGACAATAGTGGTGTAATTGCCTTGGCAAAGGAATCCAGATTTCACAAGAGGACCAAGAACATTAGGAGACGCTTCAATTCCATCCTGGACCAAATCTAGGTGGGGACATAGAGATTTGCAAGATACATACGGATCTGAATGTTGCAGACCCGTTGACTAAGCCTCTTCCACGAGCAAAACATGATCAACACCAAAACTCCATGGGTGTTAGAATCATTACTGTGTAATCTAGATTATTGACTCTAGTGCAAGTGGGAGACTAAAGGAAATATGCCCTAGAGGCAATAATAAAGTTATTATTTATTTCCTCATATCATGATAAATGTTTATTATTCATGCTAGAATTGTATTAACCGGAAACATGATACATGTGTGAATACATAGACAAACTTAAATGTCACTAGTATGCCTCTACTTGACTAGCTCATTAATCGAAGATGGTTATGTTTCCTAACCATAGACATGTGTTGTCATTTTATTAACAAGATCACATCATTAGGAGAATGATGTGATTGACTTGACCCATTCCGTTAGCTTAGCACTTGATCGTTTAGTATGTTGCTATTGCTTTCTTCATGACTTATACAAGTTCCTACAACTATGAGATTATGCAACTCCCGTTTACCGGAGGAACACTTTGTGTTCTACCAAATGTCACAACGTAACTGGGGGATTATAAAGGAGCTCTACAGGTGTCTCCAAAGGTACATGTTGAGTTGGCGTATTTCGAGATTAGGTTTTGTCACTCCGATTGTCGGAGAGGTATCTCTAGGCCCTCTCGGTAATGCACATCACTACAAGCCTTGCAAGCAATGTAGCTAATGAGTTAGTTATGGAATGATGCATTATGTAACAAGTAAAGAGACTTGCCAGTAACGAGATTGAACTAGGTATTGGATACCGACGATCGAATCTCGGGCAAGTAACATCCCGATGACAAAGGGAACAACGTATGTTGTTATGCGGTTTGACCGATAAAGATCTTCGTAGAATATGTAGGAGCCAATATGAGCATCCAGGTTCCGCTATTGGTTATTGACCGGAAACGAGTCTCGGTCATGTCTACATAGTTCTCGAACCCGTAGGGTCCGCACGCTTAAGGTTTCGTTGACAGTTTTATTATGAGTTTATGAGTTTTGATGTACCGAAGGTTGTTCGGCGTCCTGGATGTGATCACGGACTTGACGAGGAGTCTCGAAATGGTCGAGACATAAAGATCGATATATTGGACGACTATATTTGGACACCGGAAAGGTTCCGGGTGAGATTGGGACAATACCGGAGCTCCGGGAGGTTATCGGAATCCCCCGGGTGGTATATGGGCCTTATTGGGCCTTAGTGGAAAGGAGGGAGAAGAAGCAAAGGAGGGGGCGCCCCCCCAGCCCAATCCGAATTGGGAGGGGGGCCGCCCCCCCCCCCCCTTTCCTTCTTCCCTCTCCCCTCTTCCTTCCCTCTCCCTCTCCTAATAGGAAAGGGGGGAGTCCTACTCCAGGTTGGGGTTGGACTCCCCCCCAGGGCGTGCCACCCCCCTTGGCCGGCCCCCTCCTCCACTCCTTTATATATGGGGGAGGGGGGCACCCCATAGACACAACAATTGATCTCTTGATCTCTTAGCCGTGTGCGGTGCTCCCCTCCACCATAGTCCTCGATAATATTCTAGCGGTGCTTAGGCGAAGCCCTGCGACGGTAGAACATCAAGATCGTCACCACGCCATCGTGCCGACGGAACTCTTCCCCGACATTCTGCTGGATCGGAGTACGGGTATCGTCATCGAGCTGAACGTGTGCTAGAACTCGGAGGTGTCGTAGTTTCGGTGCTTGATCGGTTGGGCCGTGAAGACGTACGACTACATCAACCGCGTTGTTCTAATGCTTCTGCTTTCGGTCTATGAGGGTACGTGGACAACACTCTCCCCTCTCGTTGCTATGCATCACCATGATCTTGCGTGTTCATAGGAAATTGTTTTGAAATTACTACGTTCCCCAACAAGTTACAGATGTATTCGAAATATTCAGATTGCTACAGACTGCTCTATTTTTAATAGATTATGTTTTCTTTGCGTTGTGTGCTTGTGTTGATGATTCTATGGTTTTCTTTCGTGAGTTTTTGCCATAGAAAAGTTAGAATACAATAGATATAATGAAAAAACAAAATAAGAATATGTTTGCTACAATATTTATAGTAGTTTTTTAGTTTCTTATACTAACGGATCTCACGAAGGTTTTGTTTGAGTTTTGTGTGATTGAAGTTTTCAAGTTTTGGGTTATCTTACGATGGATGAAGGAATAAGGATAAGCAAAAGGCTAAGCTTGGGGATGGCCAAGGCACCCCAAGATAATATTCAAGGAAGTAGCAAGAAACTAAGCTTGGGGATGCCCCCGAGAGGCATTCCCGCTTTCTTCTAACAACCATCGGTATTTTACTTGAAACTATATTTTTATTCATCACATAATATGAGTTTTTCTTGGAGCATGTTGTATGATATGAGTCTTTGATTTTTTTTCTTTCTGTTTTAAGTATTGAATCATTGTTGGACACACCCTTTTGAGAGAGCCAAAAATTATGCTATGCTTGCTCCAATGCTTCACTTAAATTTTTAGAGCCACGGATTTGCTCTAGTACTTCAATTATATCTTTTTGAGCACGGTGTGCTTTGTTAATTTTGAAGAAATGCTCTCATGCTTCACTTAGATTTATTTTGGAGTTTGTAAAGTTTTTAGAAATTCTCTCTTGCTTCACTTAGATTATTTTGAGAGAAAGAAAATATTATGCTCATGATCTTCACTTATATTTGTTTGAGCTTATCAAAAGCAACATATGAAAATAGTCCCAGAGCGATAGATATCCAAGGAGAATATAATAAAAAAATTCATGAAGATCATGGGACAAAATAAAGTTGATTCTTAGTAATGGTTTTGAGATATGACGATATGATATGTGAGTCATGTTGATGAGTAATTGTGCTTTAGTAAGAATATTGATGTTAAGGTTTGTGATTCCCTATGCAAGCACGAAAGTCAATAGTTATGCAATGAAATTTATATCCTACTTATGGTGCATTATTCGGTGTTACTTATGCTTAATGCTTGGGTACGAGATTTTTTGCTTTTTGGTTGGTCGCTTCTCAATCTTTTTGCTAGCCTTCATTTTGCACTAAGTATGATCACTACTTATGCATCCAAAACCCTTTAAACCAGTTTTGCCATATGAGTCCACTATACCTACCTATATGTGGTATTTACATGCCGTTCTAAGCAAATTTGCATGTGCCATCTCTAATGTTCAAAATAAATTTCTCTTTTGTGTGCTCTACCGCTCGCGAAGCAGTAAAGGGTAGCCAATATTTTCCATGCTAGATGTGTTATTCTCACAATGAGTGTTTATTCACTTGTCATTGCACGAGAGTACGACAAAGGTACTAGGGATGCCCAGTCCCGAAATGAATAATGAATTTACTTTATGTTGTCAAATAATAAATTCCTTGGAAAGTGTTGGTATGGAGGGCACATGTGGATACAATTAGCCATGGAAAGTGAAAGTTATGGTGGAAAAAGGAATAAACTTTATATTCTGTTTGGGAACTGCCTATGATGTATCTAGCATGGAAAGTGTTGGGATACTCCAAGTCGTTTTCGTTGCTGGGAAAAGTATGCCTCTCAAAAATAATTTTTATCACTCAATTTAAGCTTTGAGCTCTGGCACCTCTACAAATCACTACTTCCCTCCGCGAAGGGCCTTTCTTTTATTGATGAAAATTTTATTTTGAACTTGAGTCTCCATCTTCTCTTATAAAGCAGCAACTCAGGGGCACTATGATCGTATTTGAGCATTGGGTGTAGCTAATATTCGCGTGTGTTTCATGAATGGATCAATGATTGAGCATGATGGGCTAGCGATAACTTGTTTTAGTGTTGATATTTTGAAAGACATGGTTAATTGTTGGTATGCTTGAGTATTAAAGTCTTTCATGTCAAAACTAGACTATTGCTTTAAATCATATAAGAGTCCATATGTCCATGCCATAAAGAGAAGAAATGTGATGAACATGTTAGGCAACATTCCACATAAAAAATTCTGTTTTTATCATTTACATACTCGAGGACGAGCATTAATTAAGCTTGGGGATGCTAATACGTCTCCAATGTATCTATAATTTTTATTTTTCCATGCCGTTATATTAACATTCTTGGATGTTTTACAATCATTTTATAGTCATTTTATATCAATTTTTTGGTACTAACCTATTGACATAGTGCCCAGTGCCAGTTGCTGTTTTCTGCATGTTTTTTACATCGTAGGAAATCAATATCAAATGGAGTCCAAATGCAACAAAACTCCTGGAGGATTTTTTTGGGCCAGAAGACATCAAGTGGACCAAGAAAGCACCTGGGGGTGGCTCGAGGGGAGCAGGACCCACCAGGGCGTGCTAGGAGGCCCAGGCATGCCCAGGTGGGTTGTGCCGACCTCGAGTGCCCCCTGAACCGCCTCTTTTCTCTATAAATACCCTAATATTCCAGAAACCCTGGGGGAGTCGACGAAAATCGATTCCAGCCGCCGCAGAGTCCAGAACCACCAGATCCAATCTAGACACTATCATGGAGGGGTTCACCACTTCCATTGGTGCCTCTCCGATGATGCGTGAGTAGTTCTTTGTAGACCTTCGAGTCCATAATTAGTAGCTAGATGGCTTCCTCTCTCTCTCTCTCTCTCTCTCTCTCTCTCTCTCTCTCTTTATTATCAATACAATGGTCTCTTGGAGATCCATATGATGTAAGTCTCTTTGCGGTGTGTTTGTTGGGATCTGATGAACTTTGAGTTTATGATCAGATCTATGTTTTAATCCATGAAAGTTATTTCAGTCTTTTTTGATCTCTTATATGCATGATTGCTTATAGCCTCGTATTTCTTCTCCAATATTTGGGTTTTTATTGGCCAACTTGATCTATTTATCTTCCAATGGGAAGAGGTGCTTTGTAGTGGGTTCGATGTTACGGTGCTTGATCCCAGTGACAGAAGGGGAACCGACACGTATGTATTGTTGCTACGAAGGATAACAAGATGAGATCTATATCTCCACAATAGAGAAACATATCTTGTCTACATCATGTAATCATTCTTATTGCATTACTCCGTTTGCCCATGAACTTCATACACTAGATGCATGCTGGATAGTGGTCGATGTGTGGAGTAATAGTACTAGATGCAGGCAGGAGTCGGTCTACTAATCTTGGACGTGATGCCTATATAATGATCATTGCCTAGATATCATCATGATTATTTGAAGTTCTATCAATTGCACAACAGTAATTGCTTTCCCATCGTTTGCTATTTTTTTCTGGAGAGAAGCCACTAGTGAAACCTACGGCCCCCGGGTCTCTTTTCATCATATTTGCCTTTGAGATCTATTTGCCCTTGCATTTATTTTCAGATCTATTAAACCAAAAATTACAAAAACACCTTGTTGCAATTTATTTGTTCCGCGATCTATTTATCCTATCTAACACTTTTAGCTCACGTTATTTGTCTATCTTGAGGCGCCGTACCCGGAAGGGATTGACAACCCCTTTAACACGCCAGGTTGCGAGTATTTGTTATTTGTGTGCAGGTGTTGTTTACGTGGTGTGAGGAGGTTCTCCTACTGGTTCGATAACCTTGGTGTCATCACTAAGGGAAATACCTACCGTTGCTATACTACATCATCCCTTCCTCTTTGGGGAAATACCGATGTAGTTCTAGCAGACATCAATCATATGAGTAACTTAGCATTCTCGTGTTGGGGGTGTAGTGGTGAAGATACTTCCAAGTGATGGTGACGCGCGGGGCGGCCGCGGGGCGATGATGTGTACAACTCAGTGATGACGGGCGGGGCGGCCTAGGGGGCAAGGATGTGTACAATCGAGTGATGACGCGTGGGGCGGCCGAGGGGTGAAGACGCGAACAACTGAGTGGGCATGCGCAGGGCAACCGAGTGGTGAAGATGTGCACAACCAAGTGGCA
>NC_041387.1:318039209-318039830 GCF_002162155.2 Triticum dicoccoides | reverse complement strand
AAGACATGCACAACCGAGGGGCGACACGTGGGGCGGACGAGTGGTGAGGACGTGCACAACCGAGTGGCGACACGTGGGGCGGACGAGTGGTGAGGATGTGCACAACTATGTGGCGACGTGCGGGGCAGTCGATAGGTGGAGATGTTTCTCACCGAGTGGCGACACGCTGGGTGGTCAAGAGATGGAGATGTTTCTCACTGAGTGGCGACATGCGGGGTGGTCGAACTGAAGACGTGTACCACAGAGTGGCGACGCGCGGAGCGGCCGAGTGGTGAGGATGTGACGCCCGGATAATTAGGCTACAGTAATCCCCCCCCCCCGTTAATGATGCCACGTCACCATTATTACTGTTGCTAATCTCTCGTTAATTCAAAAAACCGATTCAAATTCAAATTCAAAATCAAGTAAACAATAAAAGTTTTCAAATTTAAAACTAAAATGTTCGGAGTGAACAAAATAATGCACAGGTAATTATTGTGGAGAAACCACAATTTTATAATATGTTTAAAGGCTCTAGGGTAATTAAAACAGCAGCTGTGACAATTAATTAAATGCCTTTTATAATTAATAATAATGCAAACTATTTTTATTAGGTGTCAAACTTTTTGGGGCAGTAGAATA
>NC_041387.1:318034125-318038254 GCF_002162155.2 Triticum dicoccoides | reverse complement strand
AAAAATATATATTAATAATAATAATATAATATAATTAAATTAATTAATTAATTAAATTAATTAATTAACTTAATTAATTATGTTTAATAAACCTAATTAAATAACTAACCTAACTAATCTGTTAATTAATCTAATTAACATGGTTAATTAGTTAACACACAATGACAGTGGGACCCACATGTCAGTTTGACTAGGTCAACTGACTAGTTGACTGCTGACATCACCCTGACATAATGCTGATGTCATAATTCCATTTTCGGGTTAAATTAAATAATTAATTAAATTCTAGAAATTAATAAAATATTTAGAAAATCATATCTTTTAATCCGTAACTCGGATTAAAATATTTTCAACATGAAAGTTGCTCAGAACGACGAGACAATTCCGGATACGTGGTCCGTTCGTCCGCCACACACCCCCAACCTATCGAACTCGCAACTTTCCCCCTCCGGCTCCTCTGCCCGAAAACACGAAACACCGGGAATACTTTCCCGGATGTTTTCCCCCCTTCATCGGTATCACCTACTACCGCGTTAGGGCACACCGAACACCGCGTATTGCCTTGTTATATTTTGTGATGCTTTGTTTGCTCTGTATTCATTATGTCTTCCCCCTCTTCTCTCCTGTAGACTACGAGACCGACGCTGCTGCTGACCAGTTCGACTACGGAGTTGACGACCCCTCTCTCTTGCCAGAGCAACCAGGCAAGCCCCCCCTTTGATCACCAGATATCGCCTACTCTTCTCTATACTGCTTGCATTAGAGTAGTGTAGCATGTTACTGCTTTCCGTTAATCCTATTCTGATGCATAGCCTGTCATTGCTGCTACAGTCATTGATACCTTACCCGCAATCCTAAATGCTTAGTATAGGATGCTAGTGTTCCATCAGTGGCCCTACACTCTTGTCCGTCTGCCATGCTATACTACTGGGCTGTGATCACTTCGGGAGGTGATCACGGGCATATACTATATACTTTACACTGTTACATTACCTGTGATACTGTTCGGAGTTGGGGGCTGAAGGGGCAGGTGGCTCCATCCCGATAGAGGTGGGCCTGGGTTCCCGACGGCCCCCAACTGTTACTTTGTGGCGGAGCGGCAGGGCAGGTTGAGACCACCTAGGAGACAGGTGGGCCTGGCCCTGTTGGCGTTCGCGGATACTTAACACGCTTAACGAGATCTTGGTATTTGATCTGAGTTGGCTACGAGCCTATACGCACTAACCATCTACGCGGGAGTAGTTATGGGTATCCCGACGTCGTGGTATCAGCCGAAGCACTTCAGACGTCAGCGACGGAGCGGCGCGCGCCGAATTGGACTGGAACGCCACTAGGCTAGGTCTGCTTTCAGCCGCCCACGCAACGTGCAGGTGTGCTCAGGGCGATGGGCCCAGACCCCTGCGCGCTTAGGTTTAGACCGGCGTGCTGGCCTCTCTGTTTTGCCTAGGTGGGGCTGCGACGTGTTGATCTTCCAAGGCCGGGCATGACCCAGGAAAGTGTGTCCGGCCAAATGGGATCGAGCGTGTTGGGTAAGTTGGTGCACCCCTGCAGGGAAGTTAATCTATTCGAATAGCCGTGATCTTCGGTAACAGGACGACTTGGAGTTGTACCTTGACCTTATGACAACTAGAACCGGATACTTAATAAAACACACCCTTCCAAGTGCCAGATACAACCGGTGGTCGCTCTCCCTCAGGGATATGAGGAGGGGATCGCCGGGTAGGATTATGCTATGCGATGCTACTTGGAGATGCTACTTGGAGATGCTACTTGGAGGACTTCAATCTACTCTCTTCTACGTGCTGCGAGACGGAGGCTGCCAGAAGCGTAGTCTTCGATAGGACTAGCTATCCCCCTTTTATTCTGGCATTCTGCAGTTCAGTCCACCGATATGGCCTCCTTACACATATACCCATGCATATGTAGTGTAGTTCCTTGCTTGCGAGTACTTTGGATGAGTACTCACGGTTGCTTTCTCCCCCCTTTTTCCCCCTTTCCTTTCTTTCTGGTTGTCGCAACCAGATGCTGGAGTCCAGGAGCCAGACGCCACCGTCGACGACGACCCTTACTACACCGGGGGTGCCTACTACTACGTGCTGCCCGCTGACGACGACCTGGAGTAGTTTAGGAGGATCCCAGGCAGGAGGCCTGCGCCTCTTTCGATCTGTATCCCAGTTTGTGCTAGCCTTCTTAAGGCAAACTTGTTTAACTTATGTCTGTACTCAGATATTGTTGCTTCCGCTGACTCGTCTATGATCGAGCACTTGTATTCGAGCCCTCGAGGCCCCTGGCTTGTATTATGATGCTTGTATGACTTATTTTATTTGTAGAGTTGTGTTGTGATATCTTCCCGTGAGTCCCTGATCTTGATCGTACACATTTGCGTGCATGAATAGTGTACGATTGAATCGGGGGCGTCACAAGTTGGTATCAGAGCCGACTGCCTGTAGGAATCCCCCTTCCAACTCCTTGGCCGAAGTCGAGTCTAGACTTTACAAAACTTTTACTAACATGGCTGTGTGCCTTACGGGCCCACGTCGCCATCGGGAGGTACTAGGATCTTTTACTCCTCGACCTTTACTCTGGGACTCTGAGCTCTCTTCTATTCGGGTTAAACGATTTTTACTGAAAACTAACTTTAGGTTCTCGAAAATACTTTC
Source organism: Triticum dicoccoides (assembly GCF_002162155.2). Taxonomy (NCBI): domain Eukaryota; kingdom Viridiplantae; phylum Streptophyta; class Magnoliopsida; order Poales; family Poaceae; genus Triticum; species Triticum dicoccoides. Next base: position 318,035,594 of record NC_041387.1, on the reverse strand, counting down.
TCCCGGAGAGCCCCTTCAGTCCAGATGGTCACCGACTGCACCAGAAGATTTCAGAGATACTCTTTGATATTCTCTCGAGACTTTGTGCCCATCACTTTTGCTATTCCCGATCACCGATAAATCCGTATGGAAAACTACTTACACTTGCCATTCATACGATCATCCCCCATTGATCTTGTTATTACAAGATACCCCGAAGTTTTCTCTATTGTGTCGAGAATACTTTGTGCCTACTGCCTAGCAGTTCCTTGCCACATGAATACCCCTTCAAATAAATACTCGCACTTGTCGAGTATCCGCTCATCCCCAGTTGTTCATGTGTTTCACAAAAGTATTCAAAATACTATTCGATCTTCCGAAAATCTTCTGGAGCCATGGCTCTTGAAATTCTTGCTTGCTTGCATAATGGTTAATCCCATAAGTCTCGTAGTCTTAATGACATGCATTGTCATTATCATTTTGAGTCTGTTGACTCAATATGTTTGTGAATACCCGCAAACATCATTGATCCTTATAAATTACCTTTCCGGCTGAGCTTCCATTCTTCTAACTGGAATTGGTTCTCGACTAATCCAATTGTCGTTGATTGTACCCTAAGGCTATTCAACTTATCCATCCCTAATCAGAGCATTGCTTCTGATCCCTTGATTTGGAAATCATAATTCCTTTGCATTTGACAATTGAGTTAGTCAGTTGTTTCTATAATCTGCTTCCTCTAGTTGAGTACCGATGCTCACGTCAGATCCCTTGTGGACCACCAGATCCTTTGTTGGATTTTATCTGACAACGCCCTTCATATTCAATAAACTTGTGAGCCTTTTCTCGGATACATAATGCCTTTGGTAAATTGTATCGTCTGCTTTCTCAACCATGCTCTGCCTTCGAGCTTGAGTTAATTACTTCTAAAAGATTCTGGTATAGGATTCTAAGATGCCCCGATGGGTTGAACCTATGCCTTCCTTAATATGTGTGAACTCGAAAGTTTTCACGAGTCGTACTCTTCTGGTATTTTGCCAGATAAAATTTCAAAACTACAACTTTATTGAGTGCGAGAAGTGAATGAAAGGTTGTGCATGGAGAAGTGGGAGTCGACCTTGAACTTTGCGTTCATGCCCATGGACACGATGTACATCTTCTCATCGAAGCTTCTTTTAAAATCAATTATTCCCTTGGTATAAGTTCATCTTATATCTGAGATCTGGCCTTTTTGCAATCGTGGTTCTGACCATGTTCTCCTTTAAATATCATGTCCTGTGCAAGTTTAGGCACTTGTCTTCTATAGAGCAATACCCCAGTTCAACTTCTAGTTTGATCTGTCGTCGAGTATTACCACCTGGTATCTCGAGATTATCATGGAACTGCATAACTTCTTATGAGTTCTTCATCAAGTGCTACCTTCCAACTAATTCCAATTTTTCACGGGCTCTGAGTTATTATACACTCAAAGACACCGATAACTGAACCGAGTC
>NC_041387.1:318030699-318033837 GCF_002162155.2 Triticum dicoccoides | reverse complement strand
ATGATTTTAACTGTGCTACCCGGTCCTTCTTCTCGGAGCACAATTTTCGACGATGAACTAACCTTACGTCGATTTTCCTCGTCATACCCTTTCACCTTAAACAACAAGATTGGGTTCGAGTTTGTGTCGTAACTGTGGTTCCAATAACCTCTTGCTTCATCATTCTTTTGACTTGATGTCGTCGCTGGTTGACTACATCTGCATGAAATCTCCCGACAATTGTGTCGTGATCATCATCAACCTTATGAGCTCTTCCAGGAATTCAATTGAATTCATGATGGGTAATACCATCCTTGCCCCTCGATGATTCCTGTTCTCATCGACCACTTTATTGCCTTCCGTTCAACACAACTTGTTCGCGTTTTGTGTAAACCTTGAGGTCACTGCTACCCAGCAGTTGATCTTCCTTACCTCGGAAGTATTACCATCACTTTTTGTCAAGAATGTGGTGAGAATTTCACCACCTCTTAATAATTCTTGATATCTTAATACTTCTTGCCATCTTCGTTCATTCCTTGGTCCCCGTATTGTTTTCAACCGGAATACCGACAATGGAGCTATGACGTGTGAATTCAAAACTTCTAGCAACCCTATTGCTTTGAAGTGAATGGGCGATAGTTCATTCTAAGTCCTTCGCTAATTGAATCACCATTCTAACATTGGTCGTGCAACCCAACCCGTACTTCGGGCGCACCCTTCAACCAATGTTTAATTGTGTATGTTTTCCTCGAGCATACTCCCTTATATCATTTGATCTGACAAATGTTATCTCCTTGTTCACTTAATGGTGGAAATCCATCTTTTGGGAATCTCGGTGAATTGCCGTTGAGTTCACCAGACACCTCCTTGTCCTCTCCTTGGGTTAATGATGAACTCTTGTTAACGGAAGTCACTTCATAGTTCATTTCCCGAGAATCTTACAGTGTCATCCCGTCAATTGGTGTTGCACCTTTCTTCTCAGGCATCCTGAGCCTGAGGTATCCTGACACCAATCATACCTGAATCTCCGTCAGATATGATGGTTAGGACAACTTTCCAAGAGTTATGATATTGATCCTTTGATGACCCGGTAACATGATGTCATGCCTAGCACCCCCCCCGGCTGGAGGACCTATCATTATAGATTCCTTTTCAGCAAGGTTATCCATTCACCCATGAGGAAATTGTAAGACTTATTCTACAAGTTGTTCCTGATGGATGCTTGTGTATCCAAAGTTCGACCTTTGCTTGAAGGCCATGTCAATGCTATCTCGAAGCATGCCGTTGGTACTTCGATCTTCAAAATGCTAAATTTTCTTTATCAATTAACCAAACATCATTGTATGGGTAATGTCATGAAATTTCTCTCCCCTACCTAAAGAGTTTACTACATTATATCCTGTCATGGATATCATGCTCTGCTCGTCCTTCTGAAGGATATACCTTTGAAATATGTGTTTAAACACATTTTCCTTTCCATTGTTCTGTTTAATCTGATAATCATATTTTCATTCCATTTGTGGCGTTAACGTTTCTTGTGATCTATATGATCTAAGCAGTGATATTCTCCTGCTTATGTTAACACCTTGACGCACAACTCTGTCAGTAAGACCCTGTTACTATTGTTGAAAACATTTCGGTAACCACCGATGGATAAGAACTTTGCCTATTGGTCCGCCTCATTCAACGAGCAGGAATTGGTTCTCTTCGTCCCTCGCCCTTGGTACCGATGTTGTTGCCGATAGAACTGATGGGCTATCCTCTTAAATGCCTTACTTACATGATCGTGCAAGACGTCATCGCCCTTCTTACTTTAAAACCACATGGTGGGCCCATAACCCACATTTCCACAGGATCGAAATCTGACTCTCCTGTACACCCCCTGTTTCCAAAGTTATTCCTCCCGCGTGGACTCATATGTAATTCGTGAGCCACCTTCCGATGAGATCATCAATTCTGCCATCGGACACAATAATTATTCCGTGACTTTAAAACCACTTTCACCTTCTGACTAGGCATTGAACGATTGCCTGGCTGCCTGAAACTTCTTATTGTACCTTCCAACTTTACTCTCGATGTGTTTTATTTGTTCAACTTGAGAGGTACTCATATGCTCATTCATGGGTTAATCCCAGATCATTAACCTTATAACATACTATCGTTGCCAATATGCCTCGTTACCTATTCGTAAATACGATGAAGATCCCGAAGAAAGGATGCCGACTTCATCATGATGACCTGAAGCGGAGAAATGAAAACATCAATGTACTCGACCGATCTCTTCGAGGAGAGCAACCAAGACCGAGAAGATCCGTTAGAATTTCGCAACCACAACTTCCCCCCTTACTCCACCGCTTAAATCTCGGGACGAGATTTCTTGTAGTGGAGGAGAATTGTGACGCCCGGATAATTAGGCTACAGTAATCCCCCCCCCCGTTAATGATGCCACGTCACCATTATTACTGTTGCTAATCTCTCGTTAATTCAAAAAACCGATTCAAATTCAAATTCAAAATCAAGTAAACAATAAAAGTTTTCAAATTTAAAACTAAAATGTTCGGAGTGAACAAAATAATGCACAAGTAATTATTGTGGAGAAACCACAATTTTATAATATGTTTAAAGGCTCTAGGGTAATTAAAACAGCAGCTGTGACAATTAATTAAATGCCTTTTATAATTAATAATAATGCAAACTATTTTTATTAGGTGTCAAACTTTTTGGGGCAGTAGAATAAATTATAACATTAATTTAGGAGTTGTATTTATCTTTTATAAAACAGAAATTAAAAGAATAAAATAGAAAAGAAAATAGATAAAGAAAATAAATAAAACAAAACAGAAAAACTAAAACCTAAATCTATCAAAAAAAATGGAAGAAGAGACACCCCCACTCGATGGGCCAACCGGCCCAGCTGGCCACCAGGCCGGCCAGGCCGGCCCAGACCCAGGCCAATAACCCCTCCAGGGGGGGGCACCGAAACCCTAACCCCCCTCCCCACGTCGCCACTCCCCCCTCCCGATCCGATCTGGATCGGGATCGATCCCGCGCTCCCGACGCCTCCCATCTCCACACCCACCGCGCCTCCATCCTCCTCCGCGACGCCACCTCGCCGGCCCAGCACCTCCCGGCCTCCTCCTCCCTCTCTCGGTTGGATCT
>NC_041387.1:317973445-318030266 GCF_002162155.2 Triticum dicoccoides | reverse complement strand
CCGCCGCCGCGCCGGGCCGTTCCGCCCCGGCCTCCCTCTCTCTTCCTCGCCGAGCACGGGAACGTGCTCCCCGGCCCTCTCCGTTCTCTTCTCCTCGCCCGAACCGCGGCCCCGGCGAGCACGCCGCTACACCCGCGGCCAACTCCGGCACCCCGGCCCCCGCGCCCTGCTCCCCCGCGCCCGCATCTCGCATCGGCCTCGCCCACTGCCCCGCGCGGCCTCCCGCGCGCTGCTGCACTCACCGCCGCCGCCACCTTTGACCAGTGCCCCTGGCCGCACTGCTCCGGCCGGTGGCGCCTCGGCCAAACCTCACCGGCGCGCTACCGCTCCCACCGTGCGGCGGGCCGCGCCTGGACCGTCTCGGGCACCCAGCGCCCACGCCCGTTCGGGCGGTGCCCGCGCTCGCACCGCCCTGTGCCCGTTAGGCCCCTATGGGCCTATGACAAGTGGGGCCTCAAGCCCCCAAAACAAAAAAAAGGGGAAAAATATATATTAATAATAATAATATAATATAATTAAATTAATTAATTAATTAAATTAATTAATTAACTTAATTAATTATGTTTAATAAACCTAATTAAATAACTAACCTAACTAATCTGTTAATTAATCTAATTAACATGGTTAATTAGTTAACACACAATGACAGTGGGACCCACATGTCAGTTTGACTAGGTCAACTGACTAGTTGACTGCTGACATCACCCTGACATAATGCTGATGTCATAATTCCATTTTCGGGTTAAATTAAATAATTAATTAAATTCTAGAAATTAATAAAATATTTAGAAAATCATATCTTTTAATCCGTAACTCGGATTAAAATATTTTCAACATGAAAGTTGCTCAGAACGACGAGACAATTCCGGATACGTGGTCCGTTCGTCCGCCACACACCCCTAACCTATCGAACTCGCAACTTTCCCCCTCCGGCTCCTCTGCCCGAAAACACGAAACACCGGGAATACTTTCCCGGATGTTTTCCCCCCTTCATCGGTATCACCTACTACCGCGTTAGGGCACACCGAACACCGCGTATTGCCTTGTTATATTTTGTGATGCTTTGTTTGCTCTGTATTCATTATGTCTTCCCCCTCTTCTCTCCGGTAGACTACGAGACCGACGCTGCTGCTGACCAGTTCGACTACGGAGTTGACGACCCCGCTCTCTTGCCAGAGCAACCAGGCAAGCCCCCCCTTTGATCACCAGATATCGCCTACTCTTCTCTATACTGCTTGCATTAGAGTAGTGTAGCATGTTACTGCTTTCCGTTAATCCTATTCTGATGCATAGCCTGTCATTGCTGCTACAGTCATTGATACCTTACCCGCAATCCTAAATGCTTAGTATAGGATGCTAGTGTTCCATCAGTGGCCCTACACTCTTGTCCGTCTGCCATGCTATACTACTGGGCTGTGATCACTTCGGGAGGTGATCACGGGCATATACTATATACTTTACACTGTTACATTACCTGTGATACTGTTCGGAGTTGGGGGCTGAAGGGGCAGGTGGCTCCATCCCGGTAGAGGTGGGCCTGGGTTCCCGACGGCCCCCGACTGTTACTTTGTGGCGGAGCGGCAGGGCAGGTTGAGACCACCTAGGAGACAGGTGGGCCTGGCCCTGTTGGCGTTCGCGGATACTTAACATGCTTAACGAGATCTTGGTATTTGATCTGAGTTGGCTACGAGCCTATACGCACTAACCATCTACGCGGGAGTAGTTATGGGTATCCCGACGTCGTGGTATCAGCCGAAGCACTTCAGACGTCAGCGACGGAGCGGCGCGCGCCGAATTGGACTGGAACGCCACTAGGCTAGGTCTGCTTTCGGCCGCCCACGCAACGTGCAGGTGTGCTCAGGGCGATGGGCCCAGACCCCTGCGCGCTTAGGTTTAGACCGGCGTGCTGGCCTCTCTGTTTTGCCTAGGTGGGGCTGCGACGTGTTGATCTTCCGAGGCCGGGCATGACCCAGGAAAGTGTGTCCGGCCAAATGGGATCGAGCGTGTTGGGTAAGTTGGTGCACCCCTGCAGGGAAGTTAATCTATTCGAATAGCCGTGATCTTCGGTAACAGGATGACTTGGAGTTGTACCTTGACCTTATGACAACTAGAACCGGATACTTAATAAAACACACCCTTCCAAGTGCCAGATACAACCGGTGGTCGCTCTCCCTCAGGGATATGAGGAGGGGATCGCCGGGTAGGATTATGCTATGCGATGCTACTTGGAGATGCTACTTGGAGATGCTACTTGGAGGACTTCAATCTACTCTCTTCTACGTGCTGCGAGACGGAGGCTGCCAGAAGCGTAGTCTTCGATAGGACTAGCTATCCCCCTTTTATTCTGGCATTCTGCAGTTCAGTCCACCGATATGGCCTCCTTACACATATACCCATGCATATGTAGTGTAGTTCCTTGCTTGCGAGTACTTTGGATGAGTACTCACGGTTGCTTTCTCCCCCCTTTTTCCCCCTTTCCTTTCTTTCTGTTGTCGCAACCAGATGCTGGAGTCCAGGAGCCAGACGCCACCGTCGACGACGACCCTTACTACACCGGGGGTGCCTACTACTACGTGCTGCCCGCTGACGACGACCTGGAGTAGTTTAGGAGGATCCCAGGCAGGAGGCCTGCGCCTCTTTCGATCTGTATCCCAGTTTGTGCTAGCCTTCTTAAGGCAAACTTGTTTAACTTATGTCTGTACTCAGATATTGTTGCTTCCGCTGACTCGTCTATGATCGAGCACTTGTATTCGAGCCCTCGAGGCCCCTGGCTTGTATTATGATGCTTGTATGACTTATTTTATTTGTAGAGTTGTGTTGTGATATCTTCCCGTGAGTCCCTGATCTTGATCGTACACATTTGCGTGCATGAATAGTGTACGATTGAATCGGGGGCGTCACAAGTTGGTATCAGAGCCGACTGCCTGTAGGAATCCCCCTTCCAACTCCTTGGCTGAAGTCGAGTCTAGACTTTACAAAACTTTTACTAACATGGCTGTGTGCCTTACGGGCCCACGTCGCCATCGGGAGGTACTAGGATCTTTTACTCCTCGACCTTTACTCTGGGACTCTGAGCTCTCTTCTATTCGGGTGGTGAGGACATGCACAACATAGTGGCGACACGCGGGGCGGCCGAGTGGTGAGGACATGCACAACATAGTGGCGACACGCGGGGCGGCCAAGTGGTGAGGACGTGCAGAACCGAGTGGCGACACGCAGGGCGGGTGAGTGGTGAGGACGTGAACAACCGAGTGGCGACGCGCAGGGCAGCCGAGTGGTGAGGACGTGCACAACCGAGTGACGACGCACGGGGTGATCAAAGTGAAGGCATGTCCCATGGAGTAGCCATGCGCGGAGCGGTCAAGTAGTGAGGACGTGACTAACCGAGGGGCAATGCACAGGGCGGCCATAGTGAGTGCGTGCACAACTGAGTGGTGATGCGCGGGGCGTCCAAGTGGTTAAGACGTGCACAACCGAGTGGGGATGCGCGGGCGGCCGAGAGGTGGAAATGTGTCTCACCGAGTGGCGACACGCAGGGCGGCCGAGAGGTGGAGATGTTTCTCACCGAGTGGCGACATGTAGGTTGTTCAAGAGGTGGAGATGTTTCTCACCGAGTGGCGACACGCGGGGTGGTCGATGTGAAGACGTGTCCCATGGAGTGGCGACACGCCGAGCGGCCGCGTAGTGACGCCCGAGGCGGCTAAGGAGAAGGCACGTGTCACTGAGCGGCAAAAATGGTCCTCTGAGGAGTTAGTCGGATGCTTTCGAAGCTGATGTACTGACGAGGCCGGTGTAAGACGCTTGCAGTGCAACAAGACTGGTGTGCCCACTGATTCTGAGTAGGAATGAAGATGGCGTGCAGGGTGCCTGAGTGATCATGCAATTTATCAAAGTGGCGGATCCGAGTGCACTCGTTGAACTGAAGAATCTGACTTGTGCTGAAGTACTCAACCACTTAGGAGAGTGTGATTCCGAATGAGTTGCATCCACTGAGTGTGGCGTAGCCCTCGAGCATACTATAGGCTTCGACTGTGGACCTGTTGGAACACGATTAATATAGTTTGAATGGATAAATTGTCGGGTGAGGAGAAGCTTCCGAGTGAACATGATGTGTGAATTACGGGATACTCGGGGATGTGGAAATAACAGAATGTAGTGCATGTAGAATGACTTAGCTGTCTGAAGGCGCGCGAGTGGCCGAGTGGTTAAGATGTGTTCAACCCATGGCGATTCGCGGGGCGGCCGATTGATGTAGATGTGTCTCACTGGGTGGCGACGCGCGGGGCGGCCGATTGATGTAGATGTGTCTCACCAAGTGACAACGCGCGGGCGTCCGAGTGGTGAGGACTAAAAGGTTCTGCGAATGATCGGATGTTGTTGATAACCGAGCAAAACTTGGTGGCATTCATATGTCTCTCGGACGAGATAGACTTGAGGTTCGAGTGTGGACATGCCATAAAAACCCGAGTGATGACGGCGGCTCGTGGTCCGACTCTCCGGAGAGATGCCATTCTTTATCCCGGAGGAACACTAGCGCAGGCCATCTCCGAGGCCAAGTTTATGAGACTGACGCCTTGGGGCCTAGAAGAAGGGCCAATTGTATCCGTAGAGGAGCGTCGTTTTCACCCTTTTGCATGAAAGGGGTATTTGTCCGAGTGGACGTGCTTCCCAACCGATCGGGGTATGTTGACCGCGAGGAAAAACTTGGTGGCACTCATATGTCTCTCGGAGGAGATAGACTAGTGGTCCGATATGGACGTGCCATGAAACCTGAGTGGCAAGGATATCACGTGGACTAATTCTCCGGATAGAGGCTACTCATTATCCCAGGGGAACAACAACACATGCCACCTCCGAGTGCAAGTTTATGGAACTGACGCCTTGGACCCTAGTGGAAGGGCCAAGTTAACCCGCGAAGGGGCGTCAAGCTCATCTCATAGCGATCCTGGTGATGACTTCAGTCGGGTGTTTTACGTGTCCGAGTGCACGGGCCCCTATGGAGGGTGGTCAGTCAAACTGACATGCTTTCTTTCGGAAAGGAACTGTGGGCAATAGATCGGATTGATTCACCGCGGAAATTCCCGGTGAGGCCTAGCCCAACCGGGCGACAACGCGCGAGGCGGCTGATTGGTGAGGATGTGTCCAACCAAGTGATGACGTGTGGGGTGTCCGAGCGATGAAGATGCATCCATCGGAGTGGCGATGCAAGGGGCGTCCGAGTGACGTAGATGCATCCCGTGGAGTGGCGACGCACGGAACGTCCGAGTGATGAAGACGCATCCAGTGGAGTGGCGATGCACGGGGTGTCCGAGTGATGTATACGCATCCTGCGGAGTGGCAACGCGCGGGGCGTCCGAGTGATGTAGACACATCTTGTGGAGTGGCGACGCACAGTGCGTTCGAGTGATGTAGACGCGTCCCGTAGAGTGGCGATGCATGGGGCGTCCAAGTTGGGCAAGTTGATGATGACGCGAGCATCTTCGTGACCTTGTGTAGGGCGACCAAGTGATGAGGACATGTCCAGCCGAGCGATGACGCACAGACGGCCGAGTTGCGACGCACGGGCGGCTGAGCGCCAATGATCCGGTTTGGTCCGTGTGAGCTAGTCCCATCCGAGTGACCACGCTGACTAGAGGGAGTTGCTGCCGAGTGAATGTTGCCAGAGTGAGTATGCGCCCGCGCTGCGTCGGGAAGGCGATACATGAGGATGAGCTACCGAGGACCCCCGGAAGCTGCTACCGAACCATTGACATCTGAGGGAGAAACTGTTGAGCATGGCAGCATGGCCAACTCCTGGTCCCCATGCCGCATGGGGTTCGTGCCTCCGGCGTGGGAGACGCTATCCTGTGCAAGGGTGGAGCAAGCTTCTGGTTGCCGTGGTGTGGTGTTGGCTTCATCATACAGGCTATCGGCAAGCACTTGGATTCAGACCGAGGAACCGCCGGGGCGTCGTGCCGGAGGCCAACGATCCACAGGAATACGCGAATGCCTACCGTTACCATTCACTGATGGGGTTTCCCACGTCTGAAACATGTACGTGCATGCAGGAGGCAGTAATTTGGCAAGAGTTAAGGCCGTAAATGCATCCAAGGGAAGTTTCCTTTTCCCACGACCATTTATCCCCTGCATGCAGGAAATAAATGGGAAGGAATTAAGGTTAGACGGAGAGTTAAAGGCGGGAGACAGAGCTCCCTGGTCGGCCATGGCGGTGGTCGCGGCTTTGGCATAGACCCAACATGAGGTGAGGCGGCCCGCGAAAAATCCGAGTGCGGGACGATGCTCTCCTATGAGGCCGCATCCGTGCGGAGCTACGCCGGGCCTGAGGCTCCCCGTGAAGGTCACCGCCGAGCTTTCGGCCCCATTCTCACCGCCGAGCCGTCATGGAGGCATGGCCACATCTGTCGAGGATGAAGCACTTCTTGCCGGCTCCTTCCCTTTGTCGCTCTGGGAGTCGGCCGGCCAGTTGGGACTACCCAGCCAACGCAGAAGCTGCGACCAAGCCACCAATCGAAAGGAGGAGCAGCACACTGCCAGGCGCAGCGATCCGTTGGGACGATGGAGGAAGATGTCGAAGAGCGGAGCCACCGTGTGTACACGCCTCCGTCGTGCAGATGATGCCAGAGCAAGGAGCATTGCGGCATCAGATGCAGCACTTCGTTGGATAACGAGGCCGCCGTGTGTGTGTCGTTAATATCACCCCCTGCCTCTGTGCTGCGTTAGTTCTGCGCGAGATGACCACCTGAACCGATGCATGTTACTGTTTGATTCTTGTACAACGTACATGCTTGAATCGATTGACATGATGTCCAGTGAAGATGTATCTTTTCTCCTGCTTTTTTGATGCTTCCGTTACTCGCTGCAGAGATGAACAGTAGGAATCTTTACCTAATAATAAAAAAACTGGGTTTCTGGTCGTATGTCACGGAATTTGCCACTAGAGTTCACATAATTTACCCGCGCATGCCCCTGGTAACAGCAAAAAAATGATTTCTTTTTTAGTCGGTCATTGCTTTTGGTTCAATAACGTCTGATCCCCCAACAAATGTCAGGGGCTTGGCCGCCCTATTGGCTGGACTCTCGCTCTTCCACCTAGAAGACCCAGGTTCGATCCCCTATCTGCCCCTTTTCTCAATTACACCCTTTTTGCTCCCCCTTTTCTCTAGACAGATGCCCGATTGGGCCGGCCCAGAGCGGCCTTTAGCACTTAGTTTTCTTACATTTTTTTACATACGTTCTGTATTTTTTCTTTTGGCTTTATTTCGAAATACTATGAATATTTTAATCATAAAAATCAGTTATATGCAGACTTTGAAAGAATGTTAATCATGCACTAAAGAAATGTCAAACATGTATAGAAAGAATGTTTCCATTATATACAAAAAAGAACAGTGCGTATAGAAAAATAGTACTATAATTTGTCATTCTTTAATAAATGTTAATCATATATTTAAGAACGTCAAATGTGCATACAAAAAATGTTTTTGATGTATAGGAAAAATGTATAGAAACATATATAATGTGTATGGAACAAAGTAGACATAAAAAAATAAGTTTTCAAAAATAGTATCATGTATTTGGACTATGTTAAACGTGTATATAAAAAATATTCTTGATGTATAAAAAAATGTAGAATGTGTATAAAAAGTAGACATAAAAAATAAATATGTTTTAAAAAATGTTGACCATGAAATTGGAAAGTATTAAATGTATATATATAAAATGTTTCTTATGTATAAAAAATGTACAATGTTGCTGATACAAGCTTTACATAAACCAATGGCTTGACTTTAATTTTCATATTGTTTTAATTTTTTTCATTTTTTGAGAATATCAATGTTGATATGCAACCTTGAACATTTGATATGCATGTCCTTACAAATTGATTGTTTTTTATGGAGCTGTCTAATATGTTTGCAACCAAATTAAGATTTGACTTGGATTACAAAAAAAGCACATATATAAAGGAGGCAAAAATAATGCTCTTATGCATATGCTATCATTAAATAATAAAATATACTTTGCTATTTTCATCATAATGCAAATATTTGTTGGGCACCAGTGAGGAGGAACGACACCAAATGTGTAAAGATATACCTACAACTAGATAGATATTTATATTGTCTAAATTGGAAACACCTTGAATACACTTCAAAAATCATCACGTCTGTATGTTCTCGCGCAACATCACTTATCATATTGTTTTTCATGCGGCAACGTGCATGATTTCAAGAGATTTGCTGATGTATCGAGAGTGTGTATGAGAGGTATTTTTTTTCTCCCGTTGCAACGCACGGGCATGTTTGCTAGTAGAAAATAAACATAGATGAATAAATAAAAAACCATCTGCATCATGGCTCGATAGACGCCATGCCCCACGGTGGGCGCCAACTGTCGTGGGAACGATTCCGACAATAAAAAGGATAGGGTAAAGGAGCATGATCTACCGAGATGCATATGGGTGACACTGTGGTTTTAGCGAGTTCCAGCCTCTCGCAATGGAGATAACAACCCTCGTCTCGTGCTCCAGAGAGGCTTTGTTTTATCTGAGTATGTATCCGGAGATTACAATGAGAGAGATAGGAGAACGGATCCCTATGCCAGAGCTAAGTCCTGAAACTAATGGCGAGAGAGTTGAGGGAGAAGAATGCGAACGAGCCTAGTCTAGTGGTGAAGGGGTGGTGCAGTCTATATAAGGCATCCCCACCACTAGACTAGGCAGATTCTCATTCTCCCTTGACTCTCTTGCCATTTGTCTTGTTAGAATAAATCCGAGGCATACCGTCGATCATCCGAGGACCAAACAATCACAGGAGTACGACACCGAGATTTGTTAACGAGCTTCACCGATATGGCTAAATCCCCGGGGTCTGACTATGGGCGCTCCTCCCCATGACACCGCTACAATACCGCACTCGGTCGCCCTAGACGCCGTCACATGCCACCGGCTTCCCCTGCATTCCTGGGCTATTATGTTGGCATAGGTTACATCGTGTGTCTAGCTTCGCTATATATGAGAGGCCTAGGATACAATTGTCCGACTTGGACACGACTCCATATCCTATCTAAACACAATACAACTACAAGTCCAATTGTAACCTACCTTGTACACTATATTCGACACAACTCCAACAAACTCCACCTTGGTGAATATACTCCACCACCCTGGATTTGTCCATGCGTCAAACTTCCATGTACATTGGACTTGAGATTATCCCATGAGTATCGCAGCTACTCCAAAGACTCCATGCGACTCCGCCTGCAACTTGTAGTCCCTTCTTTTCTTGGCCACAGTCAACACTCGAGCAAAACTAAATTCCTTGTTACTCTAGTTTATGCTCCCAACTTCCAGAGTATCCGTCCAACGCCATCACACACTGATCACTGACCTGCGTGAAAGTGAACAACTCACATATTGGGTGTCATACATAAGAGTTACCTGAACTCAACATCACCGCTCCTTTCTTGACCGCCTGTCTGAAACATGAAGAAATTTCACAGTTTCTTGTAGTCATCCCGAGTCTAATTTGCAGTTGTCTCACCACATGTATGACCACCAGAGCCCTGGCCCATCTCCATGTCCCGTGCTACCGCACGCCTCACCACTCTTACCGCGTCGAGCCTCCGCTGTCCCGGTCGAGTCTCAAGGGCCACGAACCCACACCACTCAACCCCCACTATAGAGTACCACCGATCATCAGCGACAGATGACGAGTTTCACACTTCCATCAGACCACCGGGCTCCAGTCCGAACTATGTGTTCCTCGCTATTTCCTCCAGCTGAAATAGGCTTCGATTCTCTGGATCCTTACACCATAGCCCCTCAATCCAGCTCCACCTTCAACATGACTCCATGGTGGTTGAACTTGCCACCCCGCGCCTCGTTGACTCCAAGCTCTCATGTGCATATCACCTTGAATCAACCCCGCGCCATAGTCTTGTCGAAGCCACACAAGCCCTCAGGCATGAGCGACGTGTTTCCATGCCCCAGAAGTCGGTCACCATCAGCATCACCCTCCTATGTCGTCGTCACCGATCCTACCACCATCTTCTGTACCAACCGACTTGCGTCGATCCGTCAGACTGTCCAGACCAACTACCCCACCTGTATGACCTGAGCCGAACTTTCCTGACCACAACCATCTACAACTCCTCACAACCATAATCGTCCATCTTAACTGGCTTGACATCCCATAACGCCTTCAAGCATCCTTGTTGTGCAAACAAATCTTTCACCTTATCCGTCATAACCCAAGGTTTTCTGTTCTATCAAACTTCTCCACCTCAAACCTGATACCCCTTGATGCCAGATTCTTTGTATGATTGACCTATGAAAAAATAACCAAGCTTCTTTCCACGATGCCAAAGTACACAAAGCAAACATACGTGCTCGCGTCCCAGTACTAATAGCAATTTCACGTGGTTTAGGTCCTGGCTCAAGCCAGATGTTAGCTTGCTTTGTCCTCTTGATGGATTTTCTTGCCTCTATAGGTTGCCTTGATATTCCACGACTACTGCTCGGACTCGGCCCTTTTCTTTTGGTCCAAAACAAATCTCATGTGTACACCATGGCAAAACTCAAGTGCCGATCTACTGCATCGCTACAACACGTCCGCCTCCAGCTCACAGACCCCGCAACTGCGCCAAGCCTGGACTCCGTGGCCTTTGCTTGGGCCTGTCGACCGCCTAGTGCCAGCGTACACCTGCCCACACGCATGCGCCGCAATACGCCGTTGCTGCTCGCCCAATCTGGATCGTTCCGGTCTCACCGAGTCACCTATAAACTGTTGCCGCCACGTATCTGCATCTCGATCCGATTACTGCTCGAAGATCACAACACGACCAATCCTACCTCGATCGTAACTCACCGATGTTTTCATCCCGTATCACTTCCTGCAGATTTACGTCGATGCTTCTTCTTCCTGTAGATCAACTTCAACGGCTTCTTTGAACCTTGCTCTGATACCACTTGTTAGAATAAATCCGAGGCATACTGTCGATCATACGAGGACCAAGCAATCACACGAGTACGACACCGAGATTTGTTAACGAGGTTCACCGATATGGATAGATCCCCGGGGCCTGACTATGGGCGCTCCTCCCCATGACACCGCTACAATACTGCACCTAGTCACCCTGGATGCCGGCACATACTGTCGGCTTCCCTGGCGTTCCTGTGCTATTATGTTGGCATAGGTTACATCGTGTGTCTAGCTCTGGCATGGGGATCCATTCTCCTCTCTCTCTCTCTCATTGTAATCTCCGTATACATACTCAGATAAAACAAAGCCTCTCTGGAGCACGAGACATAGGGCTGTTATCTGCACCGCGAGAGTCCTGAACTCGCAAAAACCACCGTTTGACCCATATGCATCTTGATAGATCATGCTCCTTTGCCCTATCTTTTATTATTGTCGGAATCATTCCCACGACACCTGGAACATATAGCACCTCCGGAAATTCTACCCATGACCAAGGCAAGCGCCCCTGAAGCTCTCCGCTCGTGACACTCTCACATAATTAGTTGGGGTTGTACATGCCCCAGAGTCTTCTGAGCGTCGCGCCTAGGCCTTACGGGGGCTCCCACCCACGTCCTAGTGTAGGCCCCATGCTCCGCATTGTTGGGAAGACAAGAAGACTAGTGTAGGTGCCGGACACGGCTGTTCTTTTGCTTGCTTTTTGTAGCTGGTTTGGAACTTCTTGAAATGAAATTCGGAGCTTTCACATCTTTTATTTGCAAGTGTTGGGAATTTTTTTCTCCTCGCAGCTTTCACTATTTTAAATCTTGTCTTAGAGAGAGTGACAGCTGCCCATCCCTCTTCCTCGTGCTTCACGCGCATGGGGGCTGGGCACGGCGTGTGCGCTTGGGCTCGCCCACGAACACATCTCGCCAAAGCATTGCTGCCCAGCCTTTGGTGTCTTAATCCTCGCGCAATGCTCTCAAAAGAGCTCACGGGCACCCGCGTCCTCTTGAGTCCATATCTCCAGGAATTCCGACGTGACGTACTAGCGGCGACCAGCCCGCGCTCGGGGGCTCATGCGAGGTGTGTCGCCTCATGAGGTCTCCTAACCCGGCATCCACATGACGCCTCCTGAGACTCGACCACTTTCGAGTTTCCAAGAAGGAAGCCTTAGAGAACGCCCCTGGAACAAGGCGCGCGTAGGAAATCAAAGCCCTAGAGAGGCGCGCCCTCGCAGCACACGAGTCTACCGCAAGGACATTAAGCTAAGTCATCCTAATGACAACCAACAACAACATGGATATCATGAGACAATATAAAAACGATAAGCATAGTATAATGGCGCAAGCGCCATGGTTCATTACACGCCGCGACGGGGCCTTCTACTTTTTGCATGCAGGAGAAAGAAAGGAACAAAAGCGACCGCGTGACTATAGCAGCTCCTGAGACCCAGCTCCAGCAACAACCGCGCTTAGTCGGAGTCCTCCTCCTGCTTCATCGGAGCATGACGGCGGGGCGGCTCGTCGCTTTACCTTGTCCAAGCCCTATAGCGTGGCGGCTCGTCATAGTCGCTGTTGCTCGTACTCTCCCCAGAAGAAGAGCCACCGGTGCTGGAGGCGGCATGGCCGTCGTCAAGGGCAAGCTCACCATCAGCGACAGTGTGATACATCTCGGTCATATCTACAATTTTTGATTGTTGTATGCCAATATTATACAACTTTCGCATATTTTTGCAACTTTTTATATGATTTATTGGACTAACCTATTGTTCCAGTGCCCAGTGCCAGTTCCTGTTTGTTGCATGTTTTTTTGTTTCGCAAAAACCCCATATTGAACGAAGTCCAAACGCGATAAAAAATTACAGAGAATTATTTTGAAATATTTATGATTTTTGGGAGGTGGAATCAACGCAAACGGGATCCCACAGGGACCACAACCCACCAGGGTGCGCCGGGCACCCCCTGGCGCGCCCAGGTATCTTGCGCCCTCTTCCAAGGTCGATTGGGGCCCTTCTTCTGGCGCAAGAAAGATAATTTATGGAAAAATCGTATAAAAATTTCAGCGTAATCGGAGTTATGGATCTCCGGGAATTTAAGAAATGGTGAAAGGCCAGATCTGGGGAGCACGAAACATAAGAGAACGGAGAGGGAGATCCAATCTCAGATGGGCTCCCGCCCCTCCGCTGCCATGAAGGCCATGGACCAGAGGGGGAACTCTACTCCCATCTAGGGGGGACGCAAAGTAAGAAGAACAAGGAGGGGGGCTCTCTCCCCCTCTCTCCTTGTGGCGCCGGAGTGCCGTCGGGGCTAGGATCATGACGGCGATCTACATCAACAATCTTGCTACCGTCAACACCAAATCTCTTCCCCTCTATGAAGCGGTGTAACACCTCTTATCCCCACTGTAATTTATACTTAAACATGGTGGTCAACTCCATATATTATTTCCCACTGATATTTGGCTATCTTATGATGTTTGTGTAGATCTTTTTTGTCCTGTGGGTTAATCGTGATCTTGGTTGGTATAATTGTATATTTTATTTATGGTGCTGTCTTGCGGTGCCCTCCGTCTTGCACAAACATGAGGGATCCCCGCTGTAGGGTGTTTAAATACGTTCAATATTTGCTTATGGTGGGTTGCGAGAGTGACAGAAGCTTAAACCCGAGTAGGTGGGTTTTTGTGTATGGGATAAAGAGGACTTGATACTTAATGCTATGGTTGGTTTCACGACCTTAATGATCTTTAGTAGTTGCAGATGCTTGCTTGGGGTCCAATCATAAGTGCATATGATCCAAGTAGAGAACATATGTTATCTCATGCCTCTTCCTCATATAGAATTACAAGAATG
Organism: Triticum dicoccoides; assembly: GCF_002162155.2. Classification (NCBI taxonomy): domain Eukaryota; kingdom Viridiplantae; phylum Streptophyta; class Magnoliopsida; order Poales; family Poaceae; genus Triticum; species Triticum dicoccoides. The sequence goes on along the minus strand of NC_041387.1, from coordinate 318,016,460 downwards.
ATTACCGGTACTTGTTATAAATTTCCTAGGGACAAAAGACTTTCTTGTTAACAAAAGATATCTACTTTTATTACCTTGCAATTTATTCGTAGTTTTATTATCGCAAAGTACTTGTAGTTTTATTCTTGCACAATAGTTTCATACTTGTTTTAGGTAAAGCAAACATCAAGTGTGCATAGAGTTATATAGGTGGTCGATAGAACTTGAGGGAATATTTGTTCTACCTTTAGCTCCTCGTTGGGTTCGACACTCTTATTTATCGAAAAAGGCTACAAATGATCCCCTATATTTATGGGTTATCAAGACCTTTTTCTGGCGCCATTGCCGGGGAGCAACAGCGTGGGGTGAATATTCTCGTGTGTGCTTGTTTTCTTTATCACTAAGTAGTTTTTATTTTCTATTCTAAGTTATTCTGTATGTTTAGTTATGGATGTGGAATACGAAACACCAAAAAAAGTTAGTTGTACCTGCTACTCATGGAAATGGGAACCTCCTAAAACCCTCGATGCTCGTTATGTGAAAAATATTATGCACTACTTTGATAATCCTGAGAAAACCGCATTCAACATGATAATGGGAGACACATTGGATCAAAGTGAATACTTTAGGGATTATCACATGACACAAAAAGCGAAACTGTTATGGGATCAAATTGATATGTTGCATTGGTATGCTTGGAATTTATGCTAGAGAGATGATTTTACTTGTTGCTCTAGGATGAATGCTCCACACCTTCCATTTTCATGCAAACTTATTGATAATGAAACCTTAGCTTTCTTATGGTAATGGTAGATATGATTACTATGATGTGGAACGAGTGGAAGAATTTGTTGCTTTTAAGGGTGCTTATGAAATTGAATCTTTGTTTGAAAAGTATGAAGCTTTTGATGATGATGTTTATAGAACTGAAATTTTTTCCATCCTTAAATATTGCTATGATAATTACAAATACAATTCCGATATTGATGTATTTATTGAGAAAGTCTCCACTGTCCAAGAAGAGCATAATATTTTGCAGGAGTCTATGGAAGAAGGAATTGATGAAATTGGGAGCTCATTGGATGAGAAAGATTATGAGGAGAGCAAAGAACAAAGGGAGGAAGAGCGAATTAGCTACCCGTGCCCACCTTCTAATGAGAGTAACTTTTCAACTCATACATTGTTTAATTTCCCTTTGTTCTTACTGAAGGATGAGTGCTATGATAATTGCTATGATCCCATTCATTCATTTGAAATATCATTTTTTTGATGAAATTGATGCTTCCTATGCTTGTGGCCAAGATGCCAATATGAATTATGCTTACGGAGATGAACTTGCTATTGTCCCTTATGTTAAGAATGGAATTTTTGCTACTGCACCCACACATGATAGTACTATTATCTTTTTGAATTCTCCCAACTACACTATACAAGAGAAGTTTGCACTTGTTAAGGATTATATGGATGGGTTGCCTTTTATCGTTGCACATGATGATTTTGATGAATATAATATGCATGTGCTTGCTGCTCCGAGTTGCAATTATTATGAGAGAGGAACTACATCTCCACCTCTTTATGTTTCCAACACGATAAAATTGCAAGAAACTGCTTATGCTATGTATTGGCCTTTACTTGATGTGCATGAATTGTTCTTGTATGGCATGCCGATGCATAGGAAGAGACTTAGACTTCATCATTGCTTGATATATGTTGCTTTGTGCTCACTACTAAATGCCAAATCATTGCTAATTAAAATTGGCTTTGATACATAATACGTCCATTTTGCATAAAGCTTTTATATCAATATTTATTGCATTATGGGCTGTTATTACACGTTATGTCACAATACTTATGCCTTTTCTCTCTTATGTTATAAGGTTTACATGAAGAGGGAGAATGCCGGCATCTGGATTCTGGACTGGACAAGGAGCAAATATTAGAGACCTATTCTGCACAACTCCAAAAGTCCTGAAACTCCACGGAAATCAGTTTTGAAATATATTAAAATATTGGGCGAAGAAAGCACCAGAGGGGGACACCAATCATCCACGAGGGTGGAGGACACGCCGTACCCCCCTGGGCGCGTCCCCTACCTCATGGGCCCCTGGCGGGCCCCCGATGTCCATCTTCTGCTATATGGTGTCTTTTGCCCTAGAAAAAAATCAAAAGGAAGTTTTCGGGACGAAGCGCCGCCGTCTCGAGCCGGAACCTGGTCAGGACTAACCTAGGGCTTCGGTGGAGCTGTTCTGCCGGGGAAACATCCCTTCAGGAGGGAGAAATCACCGCGATCATCATCACCATCGATCCTCTCATCTAGAGAGGGTCAATCTCCATCAACATCTTCACCAGCAGCATCTCCTTTGAAACCCTAGTTCATCTCTTGTATCCGATCTTTGTCTCAAAACCTCAGATTGGTACCAGTGGGTTGCTAGTAGTGTTGATTACTCCTTGTAGTTGATGCTAGTTGGTTTATTCGGTGGAAGATCATATGTTCAGATCCTTAATGCTATTCAATACCCCTCTAATTATGAACATAAATATGATTTGTGAGTAGTTACGTTTGTTACTGAGGACATGGGAGAAGTCTTGTTATAAGTAATCATGTGAATTTGGTATTCGTTCGATATTTTGATGAGATGTATGTTATCTTTCCTCTAGTGGTGTTATGTGAATGTCGACTACATGACAATTCACCATGATTTGGGCCTAGGGGAAGGCATTGGGAAGTAATAAGTAGATGATGGGTTGCTAGAGTGACAGAAGCTTAAACCCTAGTTTATGCGTTGCTTCGTAAGGGCCTGATTTGGATCCACATGTTTCATGCTATGGTTAGGTTTACCTTAATTCTTCTTTCGTAGTTGCGGATGTTTGCGAGAGGTGTTAATCATAAGTGGGATGCTTGTCCAAGGAAGGGCAGCACCCAAGCACCGGTCCACCCACATATCAAATTATCAAAGTAACGAACGTGAATCATATGAACATGATGAAAACTAGCTTGACGATACTTCCCTTGTGTCCTCGGGAGCACTTTTCTTTATATAAGAGTTTGTCTAGGCTTGTCCTTTGCTACAAAAAGGATTGGGTCACCTTGCTGCACATTAGTTACTTTTGTTACTTGTTACCCATTACTAATTACCTTATCACAAAACTATATGTTACTGATAATTTCAGTGCTTGCAGAAAATACCTTACTGAAAACCGTTTGTCATTTCCTTCTGCTCCTCGTTGGGTTCGACACTCTTACTTATCGAAATGACTACGATAGATCCCCTATACTTGTGGGTCATCAATATACCTTGGAATTCGGGTGGGTCCATTACTTGAGCACTTCATGCCTAGCTTAATGGCTTTAAAAAAGGCACTGCTAGGGAGACAACCTGGAAGTTTTAGAGAGTCATTTATTTCTGTTGAGTGCTTTATAAAGTTCTAAAAAAATATAGAGGGGGACTTAAAACTTTTCGACAAAAGAGAAGCGATTGGAAGTTATGGATTCGAGAAGTGAGGGTCGACCTTGAACACTTGTGCTCATGCTCATGGAAACAATGTAGAATTTTTCATGAAGATTCTCACAAAAATAATCCCCTTGTACAAATCCATTGTATTATTAAAATAATGTGCCAAGATTTGCCTTTAGGATGATTAGATTGCTTGTTGGTATGTGCGGTGCAAGAACAGAAACTTTGGCTGTAGTGCGTGAATTTTAGTTTTGTACTCGAACATCAAACATTTCTGAAACTTATTGCACACTATTTCTATACAAACTTTTTATGTTTTCCTAATTTTTCAGAATTTTTGGTGTGCAGAAGTATGGTAGTGTTCAGATTACTACAGACTGTCTTGTTTAAGACAAATTCTGCTTTTATGCATTGTTTTGCTTGTTTTGATGAAACTACCGATTGCATCTATGGTATAAGCCATGGAAAAGTTATATTACAGTAGCTACAATGCAAAAACAAAATATGAATTGGTTTTCAACAGTACTTAGAGTAGTGATTTGCTTTATTATACTAACGGATCTTACCGTGTTTTCTGTTGAGTTTTGTGTGGATGAAGTGATCAAAGATCGAGGAGGTCTCGATATGACGAGAACGAGGAGAGGCAAGACCTCAAGCTTGGGGATGCCCAAGGCACCAAATGTAAATATCCAAGGAGACTCAAGCATCTATGCTTGGGGATGCCTCGGAAGGCATCCCATCTTTCTTCAACAAGTATCGGTATGTTTTCGTCTTCGTTTCATTCATTGATATGTGCAAATCTTGGAGCATCTGTTGCATTTAGTTTTCATTTTTCTTTTATGCACCATGCTTGTATGAGATAGTCCATGGTTGATTTATAGAATGCTCATTGCACTTCACTTATATATTTTGAGTATGGCTTTATAGAATGCTACATGTGCTTCACTTATATCATTTGATGTTTGGATTGCCTATTTCTCTTCACATAGAAAACTTTTATTTGTGGATTGCTCTTTTGCTTCACTTATATTTATTAGAGCATGATATTTTGTAGAAAGAACTAAACTCTCTTGCTTCACTTATATCTATTTAGAGAGTCAACATGAATTGGTCAATTGCATGGTTAGTCATGAAGTCCTACATAATACTTATGGATCACTGAATATGATATGTTTGATTCCTTGCAATAGTATTGCGATATAGAGATGGAGTATGTGAGAGGTACTAGTAAACAGTTGTGGTTAGTAAGAATATTGGTGTTAAGGTTTGTGATTCCCGAAGCATGCATGTATAGTCTCTCGTTATGCTATGAAGTTGGGGCATGATTTATTATCGATTGTCTTCCTTATGAGTGTCAGTCGGGGACGAGCGATGGTCTTTTCCTACCAATCTATCCCCCTAGGGGCATGCGTAGTATTACTTTACTTTGAGGGATAGTAAACTTTTGCAATAAGTATATGAGTTCTTTATGACTAATGTGAGTCCAAGGATTATACGCACTCTTACCTTTCCGTAATTTGCTAGCCTCTATGGTACCGTGCATTGCCCTTTCTCACCTTGAGATGTGGTGCAAACTTCGCAGGTGCATCAAAACCCTGTGATATGATATGATCTATCACACATAACCTTTATTATATCTTCCTCAAAACAGCCACCATACCTACCTATTATGGCCTTTCCATAGCCATTCCGAGATATATTTCCTTGCAACTTCCACCGCTTCCATTTTGATGACTTGAGCATTCATTGTCATATTGCTTTGCATGATCATAAGATAGCTAGCATGATATTTCCATGGCTTATCCGTTTTTTATATTGTTGTTATGCTAGATCATTGCACATCCTGGTACACTACCAGAGGCATTCATATAGAGTCATATTTTGTTGTAGGTATCGAGTTGTAATTTTTATTTTCTTTTGAGTTATAAGTAAATAAAAGTGTGATGTTCATCATTATTCACTATTAGAGTATGTCCCAGTGAGGAAAGGATGATGGAAACTATGATTCCTCCACAAGTCGAGATGAGACTCCAGACAATGAGAGAGAGAAAATAGGAAAAAGAAAAAAAAGAAAAAAAGAAAAAGAAAAGAAAAGAAAATAAAAGAAAGAAATAAAAAAGAGAGAAGGGGCATTCTTACTATATTTTACCACACTTGTGCTTCAAAGTAGCACCATGTGTTTTATATAGAGAGTCTCCTATGTAGTCACTTTCATATACTAGTGGCAATTTTTCATTATAGAACTTGGCTAGTATACTCCGATAATGGGCTTCCTCAAATGCCCGAGGTCTTCATGAGCAAGCAAGTTGGATGCACACCTACTTAGTTTTCATGTTGAGCTTTCATACACTTATAGCTCTTAGTGCATCCGTTGCATGGCAATCCCTACTCCTTGCATCGATATAAATTGATGGGTATCTCCATAGCCCGTTGGTTAGTCGCGTCGATGTGAGACTTTCTTACTTTTTTGTCTTCTCTATATTTACCCCTATCATCATACTCTATTCCACCTATAGTGCTATATCCATGGCTTGTGCTCATGTATTGCGTGAGGGTTGAAAAAGTTGAAGCGCGTTAAAAAGTATGAACCAATGGCTCTGCTTGTCATCGGGGTTGTGCATGATAAATACTTTGTGTTAAGAAGACAGAGCATGACAAGAATATATGATTTTGTAGGGACAACTTTCTTTAGCGTTGATATTTTGAAACACATGATTGTTTGTTGGGATGCCTGAGTATTGATGTCATTATGTCAAATTATAGACTATTGCATTGAATCACTCGTGTCTTAATATTCATGCCATGATTAGATATATGATCAAGTTTATGCTAGGTAGTGCTACCTCTTGAGCACTACGTTGATTTTCCATTGAAGAGGAAAGGGTGATGCAGCAAAGTAGCGTAAGTATTTACCTCAGTTTTTGAGAACCAAGGTATCAATCCAATAGGAGGCTACATGCAAGTCCCTCATACCTACACAAACAAACAAGAACCTCGCAACCAACGTGATAAAGGGGTTGTCAATCCCTTCACGGCCACTTGCGAAAGTGAGATCTTATAGAGATAAAAAGATAAGATTAATATTTTTGGTATTTATGATATAGATTGGAAAGTAAAGATGCAAAAATAAAGTAGACCAGAAACTTATATGATGGAAGATAGACCTGGGGGCCATAGGTTTCACTAGTGGCTTCTCTCAAGATAGCATAAGTATTACGGTGGGTGAACAAATTACTGTCGAGCAATTGATAGAAAATTGCATAGTTATGAGAATATCTAGGCATGATCATGTGTATAGGCATCACGTCTGTGACAAGTAGATCGAAACAATTCTGCATCTACTACTATTACTCCACACATCAACCGCTATCCAGCATGCATCTAGAGTATTAAGTTCATAAGAACAGAGTAACGCATTAGGCAAGATGACATGATGTAGAGGGATAAACTCAATCAATATGATTTAAACCCCATCTTTTTGTCCTCGATGGCAACAATACAATACGTGCCTTGCTGCCCCTGCTGTCACTGGGAAAGGACACCGCAAGATTGAACCGAAAGCTAAGCACTTGTCCCATTGCAAGAAAGATCAATCTAGCAGGCCAAACCAAACTGATAATTCGAAGAGACTTGCAATGATAACCAATCATACATAAAAGAATTTAGACGAGATTCAAATAATTCTCATAGATAAACTTGATCATTAACCCACAATTCATTGGATCTTGACAAACACACCGCAAAAAGAGTTACATCAAATAGATCTCCAAGAAGATCGAGGAGAACTTTGTATTGAGATTCAAAGAGAGAGAATAAGCCATCTAGCTAATAACTATGAACCCGAAGGTCTATGGTAAACTACTCACAACTCATCGCAGAGGCTATGGTGTTGATGTAGAAGCCCTCCATGATCGATTCCCCCTCCGGCGGAGCACCAGAAAAGGCTCCAAGATGGGATCTCACGGGTATAGAAGGTTGCGGCGGTGGAAATAGGGTTTCGTGGTGCTCCTGGATGTTTTCAAGGTACGAAGGTATATATAGGCGAAGGAGGTCGGTCAGGGGATCCATGAGGGTCCCACGAGGGTGGGGGGCGCGCTGATACGTCTCCGTCGTATCTACTTTTCCAAACACTTTTGCCCTTGTTTTGGACTCTAACTTGTATGATTTGAATGGAACTAACCCGGACTGACGCTGTTTTCAGCAGAATTGCCATGATGTTGTTTTATGTGCAGAAAATAAAAGTTCTCGGAATGACTTGAAACTCCACGGAACGTCTTAGAAAAATAATAAAAAATCCTCGCCAAAGATGAAGACCAAGGGCCCACACCCTGTCCACGAGGGTGGGGGGCGCGCCCCCTACCTTGTGGGCCCCCTGGTGGCCCTCCAATGCCAACTCCAACTCCATATATTGGCTTTCGGGGAGAAAAAAATCAGAGAGAAGAAATCATCGCGTTTTACGATATGGAGCTGCCGCCAAGCCCTAATCTCTCTTGGGAGGGCTGATCTGGAGTCCGTTCGGGGCTCCGGAGAGGGGGATTCATCGCCGTCGTCATCATCAACCATCCTCCATCACCAATTTCATGATGCTCACTGCCGTGCGTGAGTAATTCCATCGTAGGCTTGCTGGACGGTGATGGGTTGGATGAGATTTATCATGTAATTGAGTTAGTTTTGTTAGGGTTTGATCCCTAGTATCCACTATGTTCTGAGATTGATGTTGCTATGACTTTGCTATGCTTAATGCTTGTCACTAGGGCCCGAGTGCCATGATTTCAGATCTGAACCTATTATGTTTTCATGAATATATGTGTGTGCTCTTGATCCTATCTTGCAAGTCTATAGTTACCTACTATGTGTTATGATCCGGCAACCCCGAAGTGACAATAATCGGGACCACTCCCGGTGATGACCATAGTTTGAGGAGTTCATGTATTCACTACGTGCTAATGCTTTGTTCCGGTTCTCTATTAAAAGGAGGCCTTAATATCCCTTAGTTTCCAATAGGACCCCGCTGCCACGGGAGGGTAGGACAAAAGATGTCATGCAAGTTCTTTTCCATAAGCACGTATGACTATATACGGAATACATGCCTACATTACATTGATGAATTGGAGCTAGTTCTGTGTCACCCTATGTTATGACTGTTACATGACGAACCACATCCGGCATAATTATCCATCACTAATCCGGTGCCTACGAGTTTTCCATATACTGGTTCTCGCTTATTTACTTTTCCGTTGCTACTGTTACAATCACTACAAAATACCAGAAACATTACTTTTGTTGTCTACTTTTGTTACCGTTACCACCACTATCATATTACTTTGCTACTAAACACTTTGCTGCAGATACTAAGTTTCCAGGTGTGGTTCAATTGACAACTCAGCTTCTAATACTTGAGAATATTCTTTGGCTCCCCTTGTGTCGAATCAATAAATTTGGGTTGAATACTCTACCCTCGAAAACTGTTGGGATCCCCTATACTTGTGGGTTATCAAGACCTTTTTCTAGCACCGTTGCCGGGGAGCATAGCTCTATTCTTTGAGTCACTTGGGATTTATATCTGCTGGACACTATTAAGAACTTGAAAGATGATCGAACTACTATTTTGCCCTCAACTACGAGGGGAGGTAAGGAACTGCCATCTAGCTCTGCACTTGATTCACCTTCTGTTATAAGTATGCTTGCGACACCTAAACCTGCTACTGCTATGAATTCTGATATGTCGCATATTATTGATGATACCACTTCTACTATGCATGATACTTATGATGAAACTACTTCTATTCTTGATACTACTGTGCCCCTTGGTGAATTTCTTGATGAACAAATTGCTAGGTCTAGAGAAAGAGAAATTATTGAACCTGAATACGATGATGATAGTGATGATGAGAATATGCCTGCTATTCCTGAGGGTTATCTATTTGATGCTGAATCTTCTGCATCTATTTTTTCTTGCCAGGATAGATACGAACTTAAGAGGCTACTAGTTAAATGGAGTAAAGAATCTCTTAGAGATAGGATGAGACCCGACCCTGCTTTCGCTACTTCACCTATCTGTGTTCCCGATAAGGATTATTATGAATTTTCTGTTGATCCAGATATAATTACTTTGGTTGAATCTAATCCTTTCTATGGCTATGAATCTGAAACTGTTGTGGCACACCTTACTAAGTTAAATGATATAGCTGCCCTGTTTACTAATAATGAGAGATCGCGCTACCTTTATTTACTCAAACTATTTCCGTTCTCATTAAAGGGTGATGCTAAGATATGGTTTAATTCTCTTGATCCTGGTTGTGTGCATAGTCCCCAGGATATGATTTATTACTTCTCTGCTAAATATTTCCCCGCTCATAAGAAACAAGCTGCTTTGAGGGAAATATACAACTTCGTGCAAATTGAAGAAGAGAGTCTCCCACAAGCTTGGGGGGCTTCTCAAGTTACTTAATGCTTTGCCTGATCATCCTCTTAAGAAACCTGAAACACTTGATATCTTTTATAATGGACTAATTGATGCTTCTAGAGATTACCTGGATAGTTGTGATGGTTCTCTTTTCACGGAAAGAATACCGGATGAAGCTTAAATTCTATTGAATAATATGTTGACAAATGAAAATAATTGGGCACCTCCTGAGCCAATTCCTGAGCCGGCTCCAGAGCCAATTACTGAGCCTATTCCTAAACCAACTCCGAAGAAGAGAGGTTTTCTATTTCTCAGTCCCGAAGATATGCAAGAGGCAAAGAAATCTAAAAAGGTATTAAAGTTGAAGATGTTAAGAATTTACCTCCTATTGAAGAAATACACGGTCTTAATTTACCGCCTATTAAAGAAGTATATGATCTCAATTCCTTATTCACTGAAGAACCTCCTGATCCCGATATCCCGACACAGGTAGTAAAGGTAAATTCTCTCTATAGATATGATAAAGCTGAAGTCCCTCCTACTAAAATTGCTAGTCGGTGCTTGGATGAGTTTGATGACTTTATGTTTAAGCAAGATGACTTTAATGCTTATTTTGGTAGACAATTAAAACAGAATACCTTTATGATTAAACGCTTGGGTGATTATATGGATAATATTAGAGGTGAACTTAAACTTGTTAGCAAACATGCTTCTATGGTTACCACTCAAGTAGAACAAGTACTTAAAGCTCAGAAAGAAGTGCTTGATGAAATGAATAGTAAGAAAAATGATTATGCTGTTAGAGTGGCTACTAGAACTGGTAGAATGACTCAGGAACCTTTGTATCCTGATGGCCACCCTAAGAGAATCGAGCAAGATTCTCAGAAAAATAATATAGATGTACCTAGTTCTTCTAAAAGGAAGAAAAAGAAAAATGATAGGACTTTGCAAACTTCTAGTGAACCTATTGCTGAACCACCTGAGAATCCAAATGATATTTCCATGTCTGATGCTGAAACACAATCAGGTGATGAACATGAACCTAGTAATAATGTTAATGATAATGTTCATGATGATGTTCAACCTAGTAATGATAATGATGTAGAAGTTGAACTTGCTGTTGATCTTGATAACCCACAATCAAAGAATCAACGTTATAATAAAAGAGACTTTGTTGTTAGGAAACATGGTAAAGAAAGGGAACCATGGGTTCAGAAACCCATGCCTTTTCCTCCGAAACCATCCAAGAAAAAGGATGATGAGGATTTTGAGCGCTTTGCTGAAATGATTAGACCCATCTTTTTGCGTATGCGATTAACTGATGTGCTCAAAACAAATCCTTAAGCTAAGTATATGAAGGATATCATTACTAATAAAAGAAAGATATCGGAAGCTAAAATTTCCACCATGCTTGCTAATTATACTTTTAAGGGTGGAGTACCAAAGGAACTTGGAGATCTAGGAGTACCTACTATAACATGCTCCATTAAGAGAAATTATGTTAAAACTGCTTTATGTGATCTTGGAGCCGGTGTTAGTGTTATGCCTCTCTCTTTATATCGTAGACTTGACTTGAATAAGTTGACACCTACTGAAATATTTTTGCAAATGGCTGATAAATCAACTGCTATACCTGTCGGTATTTGTGAGGATGTGCCTGTTGTAGTTGCGAACGTTACTATTTTAACGGACTTTGTTATTCTTGATATTCCCGAGGATGAGAGTATGTCTATTATTCTTGGAAGACCTTTCCTTAATACTGGAGGGGCTGTTATTGATTGCAACAAAGGCAACGTCACTTTTCATGTTAATGGCAATGAGCACACGATACACTTTCTGAGGAAACAACCTCAAGTTTATAGTATCAACTCTATTGGAAAAATTCCATCGATTACATTTGGAGCTTTTGAATTTGCTCTCCCTACTGACAAGAAAAAGTATGATATTCTTATTGTTGGGGATTTTCATATCCCCGTTGAGGTAACTTAGTGTTATTCGAAATTTCTCCGGTCCCGTGTTATTCAGAATGATTTTGTTAACAAGACTTGATCAACCTTGTTAGTGGGTTCATTTTGATGATCACGAGATGGATGAAACTAGAAGCACAACCTTCTGTACCCTCTTTATATTTATGTTATTTAGTAGAAATAAAGTAAAATAGTATTTTTCTGTCTGTTTCCTGACTTATCCGTGCAATATAAAAATATCCCGAAAATAAACGTCCTCAGAATGCCATGCCAATTTAATATGATTTTTTCGGGAATATTTGAGGATTTATTGTGCAAAAATTACCGCGGGGGAGCTGCCACCTGGCCACGAGGGTGGAGGGTGCGCCCTACCCCCCTAGGCGCGCCCCCCTGCCTCGTGGGCCCACGGTGGCCCTCCTCCACTTATGCCTGCACCCATCTTCTTCCTCTGCCTCACACAAACACGAAAAACCAACTCAAGCACGAGTTCCAGCCCCCGTTGCTGTGATTTTCGATCTCCTTGCTCAAAGCACCTCTCGCAAAACTGCTTGGGGAGATTGTTCCTTGGTATGTGACTCCTCCATTGGTCCAATTAGGTTTTGTTCTAGTGCTTTATTCATTGCAAATTTGTGCTGCATAGGTGACCATTTTCATGAGCTTGCATGTCAAATTTATATGGTTCCAAGTAGTTCTAATGCTTGATATAGGCCCTAGGCACTTGTGGGAGTTGTTGCTATCAATTTTATTGAAGTTGGTTCACTTTTATTTGAAATTACTAAAAAAAATCACATTATTTCAGAAATAATGAAGAGACTTTTGAGGGGCTCGTCGAGACGAAGCTCGAAGAAAAAACAAAAGGAAGAAGAACAGAAGACCAAATTTAATTTGCCTCGCACCGCGGAGGTCCGGCCGTGTGAATGGCCTTCCGTTGACTTCTTGAGGAGAGACGGGATTTATGAGGATTTCTATTTATTGATTGAGAATGCTGGCCTCACCGACTTCTTCCGCGACCAACGTCATCAGTATCTCTTACTCACAAATACTTTTGTGCAAAACTTCTACTTTTTCCCTAAGAAATCACCTCCAACAGTAGAGTTTCATTTATATGACGTTGTTAAAGATATGAATATTAGCTGAATTTTGCGAGGTTTGCAAAATACCCTTTGAGGGCACCTTGGATGAACCACACCATAACGAAGTAGAAGCTTTTATTAACACTATCACTGTGGGAGAAACCAGGAAGGTTTCTGATGCAAGGATTACTAGCATACATTTTCATGTTTTACGCTACTTTGCCTTATTTTCTAGTCGTTGCTTGATTGGACGCGGGAACTATGGAAACCTTAGTGTTCCTGATATTATTATTTTGTTCCATGGTTTATACCGCAATAACTCTGTTAGTATGTGTCAGATTTCGGGTTCCGGCAGACCCTTTAGGTCCGAACTCTGGGGTGCGCGCGGAGATATAGCCTTCTACTGCCTGCGCCTCGCCGCCTCGCTAGGATCTAAGCAATCAAAGGAACAACACAAGAGACATAGAGTTTATACTGGTTCAGGCCACCATTGTGGTGTAATACCCTACTCCAGTGTGTGGTGTGGTGGATTGCCTCTTGGGCTGATGATGAACAATACAAGGGAGAACAGCCTTGCGAGGGTCTATTCTAGGCTAGTGTGATGAACCGCTAAGGGGAGTTCAGTCGCTCCTTCTACTGGTTTCCTGGTGAGGATCCCATGCCTCTATCTTGTGATGGCTAGTCCTATTTATAGGCAAAGGCCCTGGGCCTCCTCCCAAATATTGAGCGGGAAGGGCGCCAACAATTGGCCATTTTGAAGGGGAACATCTAGTACACTTATCCTGACTAAAGTTGGTCCTCGCCTGCCAACGGCTCTGGTGGTGACGCCGGCTTGGGCTCCACGATGACCTCCATCCTGCCGTTCCGCTGTTCTTGGTCTTGTTGCACCAAAATGGATGCCTTTGCTTGATGCTCTCGCTTGCGCTTGCTCCCTTTGCACAAAAGAGGAAAGAAGGACACCGCACGGCTGGCGCCCGCCTGGCGCCCTTGGTCGTCATGGCTTGTCTCATGGGCACCTCATGAGGTACCCCGTCTTGATCTCTCCGCCTCCTCGCGAGCCAGCCTGACGAGGCCGTGCCTGAGGAAGCTTCCTGTCGTCTGCCCCGCGAGGCTTGTTCCCGCGCGAGGGTCTTGAGCTCGTGCTGATGGAGATGGGCCATGCTGGGCCGCCCCTTGAGCCACGCCGCAGGCCACAGGTAGGCAAGTCTGGGGACCCCCGTTCCCAAAATGCCGACAGTAGCCCCCGGGCCCAAGGTGCGCCCGGACTTGGCCGAACAGAGAAGCGAAGGGGTAAGTGCGAAGCGCCGCGAGCTTTAACAGCCTGCGGCCTCGGGCGCCACGTGGCGGTTCATTAGACGTGGGCGGCCCTGCTTCCCCTCGCCTCCTCATTTTGCGCCCAGCTAGGCGGACCCGTGGTTGCACACAGTCTTTCCTCTTTTCGCCGCTGGACCGTCCCCTTCTCTTCCTCCCCTCGAGCTCCAGTCTCTGCTTCCAATCCAATCTTGAATCCTCCCTCTTCTCATCGCCATGGCTCCGACGAAGAAGGGAAAAGGGAAGAAACCGGTGCCTCCGCCTCGCTCGCCGTCGCCGGCGGCCTCCGCCGTCGATCGGTCGATCATACTCAACCGAGAAGGCTTGGGCAAGGTCAGCTCTACTTTGGCCACCATCTTCAACGAGTGCACGAGGACGACAGCCTAGCCCTCATCCCGCTTCTCCGTCGACAGGGTGGTCACCGAGGTCCGGTACTTTGCCGACGCCCTGTGAGCGTGATTGGTTCCCCCCATCTCTGATTTCTTCAACACTGTGCTTTCCCATTACCAGATCCATATGATGCATTTGGGTCCTGAATCCATTACTCTTCTTGCCGTCTTCGCCTTTGTCTGTGAGGCGATGACGGGCATCCCTCCTTCGGTTGCCTTGCTGCGCCACTTCTTCTCTCTGCGCCTCGTCGATCCCACCCAATGCTCAGGGTGCGTGAGCTTCATTGCCGCACCAGAAACAGTGGCTCCAGGGATTGATTTCAGCCTTCCTCCATCCGCGCCTGGGTTCCGCGAGCGGTGGCTGTGCGTGGATGTAGGGGTGCCCAGCCCCCTTCTTTCGGAGCCAAAGTCGCCCGCTGTCCCCAATTCGGGCTGGGGCCAGGAGACGCTCACGAGCCCCCAGCTCATCTTCATCTGGCATCGCTTCGCGTTCTTGAGGGCGCTTGGTGTGATGGTGCCCAAGGTGGTGAAGGAGTTCCTGCTATGCTGCATTGCTCCTCTCCAGCGCCACTCCCGCCGGATGTGGTCCTTCAGCGGGCGTGAAGATTGCATGAGGCTCCAGGAGGAGGACCTGACGCCAGAAGCACTGAGGAAGGTGCTCTTGGTCTTGACTGGGGACCCTTCCCCCGGCAGCGTCCGGCATGGGGGGGCTTTGCTGTACCTTTGCTCGAACAGGGGCGACTTCGTGTAGCAGATGCCCGGCTTCGACGAATGGGGGTTGCACCCCGCCGGCCTCAGGGGTCCTCGCGAGAACCCAATGATGGTGACTGCCCTCCCATTCGCCCACGGTGGTCCTTCCTCGAGTGGCGAAGCAGGGAGGCATGGGCCGCCGGAGGCTGAGGGGGCCCCCGCCGGAGTGACGATGCCAGGCGGCACTCTTGAGGGGGCAGCTCCTGAGGCCCGTACTGCTGCGGCTGGAGGTGCTGAGCCGCTGCCCATGGCGCCTGTGGTTGAGGCCCCTGGGGCCCCAGCTATCCTTCTTGGTGAGGCGAACAGCGGCATGCATCAGGACGACGCACCAGACGCTGGGCATCTTGATGCTTCTTCCTCGTCACAGGCTGACCCCTGCGCTCAACTCCTGGGTCGCTTCCGCATGGACTTCGAGGCTCTCCGGAGGAAAAGGGAGGCCTTGGGTGACGATTACCCTTACCGCCTGCTGAAGCGCCAAAAGTATTTTGCCATTGATGAGTAAATCTTCCCCTTTCCCAGCTCCTGATCCTCCCGTTGCTTTGGCTGATCCTTGCTCTGCAGGGTCCTTCCTGCCGAGCTCACGGAGATGGCAGAGGAGCCTTCCCCCCAGGCTCCGCCCTCTCCACCGCCTTCAAGTGCTCCAAGTTCCAGCATAGCCCTCTTGGTGAGGCCGGCCGGAGAGGTGAGCCATCCTGTGGTGCATCGCGGCCCTGCGCGCCTCACGACCCTCCTTCGTGAGCCTCCTCGGGGCATAGCCAGCCTGCCTTGGGCCTCGAGTCTGATCATGGATGGCGATTGGCTGAGGTCGGCCCTGCGCTCTTCGCTTGGGGAGGGGCCGGCTCCTGGCCAGGCTTCTGGCGAGGTGTGCCCGACCATCACGAGGGCGCTAGCCCCCAGCCCCCTGCCCAGAGGGGGAGTGCTAATTCGTGGCCCCCGACACTTACTTGGGGCGGATGATGATGCCGAAGACGTGCTCGAGCGCGCCCGGAGGCGTCGAGTTCTTCGCCAAGGGTTTCTCCGGAGGGCGGCTGACGCGGTGAGCCAGCTTGGTGAAGAGCTTGATGATGAAGACGTGCGCCTTGAGGCTGAGGGCCTGCGCCCGGCTGAAGAAAGGCGCAAGCTGGAGACGACCGTTGCCCTTGCACGCCACCAGTGTGACCTCGACAATGAGAAGGCCGAGGCGTTGCTGGCGGCCTCTCGGGAGGCCCGTTCCCGGGCCGTCGAGGAGGCCCGAGAGGCTGACCGACGGCGCGAGGCATCGGAGGAGCGGGCGCGGGAACTCTTGGCCCGGTGCCACTCCCTGGAGCAGCAAGTGGAGCTGCGGGAGATGGCCCTGGCGTCGATGAAGGTGGCTTCGGTCGACCAGGCAGAGCTCCTGAGGCGTGAGGAGGCACTGACGCTGGAAGTTGCTGAGCCCGCACGTGATCTTGAACGCCTGGAGACAAGAGAGTGCTTGGTGACGCAGGCGGAGGATGATGTTGCTGCGCGCGAGGCCCGAGCCATAGCGGAGGTTGATCGCGGGGTGGCGACGGCCCGCTTGAACCTTGAGTGCGAGTTTGAGGAGTGGCTGGGGTTGATCCGGGTCGAGGCTGAAGGCAGGACCGCCGCCCTAAGGGCCAAGCTGGAGGAAGGGACGCAGCGGGCCGACGCTTCCGGGGCCGCCCTTGACGTAGCGTAGGAGGAGCTGACTACCTCCCGTGCCGAGGCGCTTCTTCTCTGCCAGCGGGTGGACGAGGCTGAGGCCTTTGCGCGGCAGAACGAGGACGAGATACGCCAACGGCGGATTCTGGAGCACGAGCACGGCCCCATGCTCGCCAGGCTCCGGGAGAGAGCCAGCACTGCCTTGGGTAACATCTGCGAGGCGGCTGTTATCCAGCCCCACGCAGTCAACTATGCTGGCAATCTTCAGTTCTTCACCAATGTGGTGACGCAGCTGGAGGCGCGCTCGATCGGAGCCAACAGGCTGCTAGAGGAGAGGAGCCGCGCCCTGCTCGGGCGCGCCGTCTCTCGTGTCTTTAGCCACCTTCAGAACATGTTCCCCAACTTCGATTTTGACGCCACCAGCGCTCCAGTACCCCAGGCCGTCTGGGGCGACTTGGCGCGCTGGGTGGAAGACAACGTGGATGCCCTTGTCAGGGCCTTCGCTTCTGATAACGACAACACGGTTGTGGCTGCTGATGAAGGTGGCATGGTCAACGGCCCTGGCGCCGCTGCCGGCGATGCGGAGGGCGATGGAGAGGCTAGCGACGCCAGCGATTATTCAGGAGGCGCCCCTAAGGATGCATTGGGGGATTTATCCGACTGACCGCGTGTTGTCCCTGCTTCCTTACCCTTCAACCCGCGTGGGCCTCGAGTCAGCCTGCGGAGGGCTGTGGTGCCTCGAGCGTCTTCTGAACGAGCCCATAAAACCTGCAATGAAAACCTCCGGAGAGGGCGCGGCGACGGCAGTCTGGGCTGCACGCAAGCTAGGCCTGGCCCGGCTCGCGAGGGGCTTGCGAGGGGAGGCAGCTGAGGCGAAGCGGTAACCAGAACGCAAGAGATTGCTCGAACGAGACTAAACACCCCTTCGCCGAACACACGCAAATCCTTGAGCTCAAATTCAACTTAAATTCAACAGGGGAAAATGGCAACCAAGGGGGGAAAAGCAACGAAAGCAGAAAAAAAGGCCGCGTCCGGCACCTATTCTGGTCTTGGACGTCTTCTCACCAGCGCGGAGCTAAGTGCTGCCACTGGATGTGGGAGGGAGCCCCAGGGCCTGAGGCCAGCACCCCTGAGACTCCGGGGCATGTACAGCCCCACTCATTATTACGTGAGAGTGTCACGGGGCGGCGAGCTTCACAGACACTGGGCCTTCTCACAGGTACCGGCCTTGCTTCATATCGCCAGACGAGGGCCCCGCCTTGCACCGCACTCTAGTGCCACCGACGACGACCGGAAACCAGGACACCGCCGATGGGGTAGAGCGGTCGCCAGCGGTTCCCCCGACGACCACAGGTCCTCTGCCAGGGGCAGGCCCTGGGGCACCTCGCAAGCAGAGGGCCTACCTTCTGAGGACGCCCTGCTCCGAACGCCGCAGTGGTGATGTTGGATCTTGGCCCCTCTCCTGCAGCCCCTGGCGCCCTCCTACTGAGGGGTAGGAAGCTGCGAGAGTGGGGAAGCCGCCCGTTGTCGTGACATGCACCTCCTACGATCCATGGTTGGCGTATGCTTCCTCCTGAGGAATTAGTGGTACCTGATACTCATTGTTTCCAGCGTATCCGAAGGGGCCTCCTCGGGGCTCCTGGAAGAGTTCAGCTTCTGGCGTCTCGTCCCCCTAGCTTGGGCCGAGGAGCGAGCCTTGTTCGTCCTCATGTGTGCGCCCTTGGTCCATCATGTGGGGCACGTACTCTTTTGGGGTCGCCACCCCGAAGGCCGCGCCGTAGCGCTCTGCGTGCCACGCAGTTCTGCTTGATGTGCCCGTCTGGGGGTGATAGCGCGGCGGCCCACGGCCGCGGGTTGTGGTGAGTGCTTCTTCGATGGCCGGGGGTAGAGGCAGCGCCGCTGCTGGCCCGGGCTGATGGCCCGGCCGGTGTTGGGGTGGCCTTGGAGTCCGCTTGAGGCCGCACGGGAGTGCACGGAGCCCCCGTGCGGGCCACCCTGGACCTGAGGTGGGAGTTGGGTGCAGAAGGGGGAGCCCCAGAGGCGGCGAAGCCCAGGAGCTCTGCCACCCGCTCTAGCAGCACGTCATCACTGCCTTCCAGCAGCCTGCACTGCAGCAGCTCTCGGGCCACGGTGAGCGCGGCCCTCGAGTTCTCCTGCTCCCGTCGGGTGTACGGCGTCGTGGCCACGGCGTGGTGTGAGGCCCTCGCCGCCGACCGCGCCTGCCGCGTCGTGAGAGTTGTCGCTGCATGTCCGCGCCGCCCGCGACCCGCAGCGCCCTGCGGACCGCGAGCTGCCCGGGGCGTGGGGTTGCCCGGAGCGAGCGGTTCTGCATGGACGGGCCAGGCCACCCAGGTTTCGGGATTGCCTGCCTGGTCGCCTGACATGATGATGACGATGCGACGGGACGCGAAGCGGCAGAAGGTGGATACCGGCGCACCCCTACCTGGCGCGCCAAATGTCGGATTTCGGGTTCCGGCAGACCCTTTAGGTTCGACTCTAGGGTGTGCACGGAGATCTAGCCTTCTACTGCATGCGCCTCGCCGCCTCGCTAGGATCTAAGCAATCAAAGGAACAACACGAGAGACACAGAGTTTATACTGGTTCAGGCCACCATTGTGGTGTAATACCCTACTCCAGTGTGTGGTGTGGTGGATTGCCTCTTGGGATGATGATGAACAATACAAGGGAGAACAACCTCGCGAGGGTCTGCTCTAGGATGGTGTGATGAACCGCTAAGGGGAGTTCAGTCGCTCCTTCTACTGGTTTCCTGGTGAGGATCCCATGCCTCTATCTTGTGATGGCTAGTCCTATTTATAGGCAAAGGCCCTGGGCCTCCTCCCAAATATTGAGCGGGAAGGGCGCCAACAATTGGCCATTTTGAAGGGGAACATCTAGTACACTTATCCTGAGTAAAGTTGGTCCTCACCTGCCAAAGGCTCTGGTGGTGACGCCGGCTTGGGCTCCACGATGACCTCCATCCTGCCGTTCCGCTGGTCTTGGTCTTGTTGCACCGAAATGGATGCCTTTGCTTGATGCTCTCGCCTGCGCTTGCTCCCTTTGCACCAAAGAGGAAAGAAGGACACCGCGCGGCTGGCGCCCGCCTGGCGCCCTTGATCGTCATGGCTTGCATCATGGGCACCTCATGAGGTACCCCGCCTTGATCTCTCTGCCTCCTCGCGAGCCAGCCTGACGAGGCCGTGCCTGAGGAAGCTTCCTATCGACCGCCCCGCGAGGCTTGGCCCCTCGCGAGGGTCTTGAGCTCGTGCTGATGGAGATGGGCCATGCTGGGCCGCCCCTTGAGCCACGCCGTAGGCCGCAGGCAGGCAAGTCTGGGGACCCCCGTTCCCAGAACGCCGACAGTATGGGTGGAATTGTTGCTAGAAGGTTAAGTCTGAACCGTACTAAGGGCCCCATCTTTGGAGGCATTTATGCTTCACGCCTAGCTGAATATTTCGAAATACCTATTAGGCATGAGGAGAAAGAAGAAACATCGTTGCCCTGTGCTTATTTAGATTATAAGAGTATGCTAGATTATAAGAGTCGTGAAGGGGAGCTCAAATACAAATTATACTTTGATAAACATCACCCTAAGACTATTACTTTGCCTGCTCCTTCTTTGTTTAACTTGTCTGCAGGTTCTCACATCGTTCTGTGGGCAGCTGTTCAAGCCTATCGAAATCCTACACCAGCCCCGGAACCGGAGCCACAAGATGAGCCTCCGCGACTGTCTGTTTATTCTTGGGATCCAGAGGAGGTTGCCAGCCAGTGGCAGTCAGAGTCTTCTTCATCGCAGTACGACCCTAGCTACACCTACGGGTATCCGCCAGGCCATCCCTGGCAATAGACCAACTTAGGCCAAAAGCCTAAGCTTGGGGGAGTATGTATTTTTCACCGACATTACATTTATGTTGACACACACTCATTGCTAGATGTCGGTGCTCATACTCTTTCACTGTAATATCCATGCTAGTTTATTTTTTTTCCTGCTTTCTTCTTGTGTGTTTAATAAACTTTAAGAAAAAAACAAAAAAAATTAGTAGTAGTTTATTTACTTGCTGTAGTAATTAAAAAGAAAACCCAAAAATATTTCCTGTTCTTCTTTTGCTTGTTGGGAGCTTTCCCGTGTAAATAGTTTTGTTTTCTTTTCTTTCTTTTGGGGGTCGAGAAGACTATATTGAAAATGCTTAGTGGCTCTTATATGCATGATTGTTTATTTAACTTAGAGCCCATATTACTTGTCTTATCTCTTGAGTTGAATGCTTGCAGATTCCAGCTTAGTCCAATGCACGTGTACTCTTATTATTATACACATCGTTCGGTCGTGCAAGTGAAAGGCAATAAAGATGATATATGATGGACTTATTGGGATGAGAAAAGCTGGTATGAACTCGACCTCTCTTGTTTTTGTAAATATGATGATTCATCGTTCCTGAGTCAGCTATTATGAAGTAAACATATTTGCAATGACATTTAGAGATTATAGTTCCTTGTGCCATGCTTGATTAGCTATGAGTTATAATGGTTTACCTTGCGTGCCAACATGCTATTAGAATGATTATGATGTGGTATGATGGGATGGTATCCTCCTTTAAATGAATTGAGTGACTAGACTTGGCACATGTTCACGCATGTAGTTGAATCAAATCAACATAGCCTTCATGATATTTATGTTCATGGTAGATTATATCCTACTCATGCTTGTAATAGGTGTAAATTAATTGTAATGCATGTTTATGACTGTGGTCGCTCTCTCAGTTGGTCGCTTCCCAGTCTTTTGCTAGCCTTCACCTGTACTAAGCGGGAATACTGCTTGTGCATCCAAACTCCTTAAACCCCAAAGTTGTTCCATATGAGTCCGCTATACCTTCCTATATGCGGTATTTACCTGCTGTTCCAAGTAAATTTGTATGTGCCAAACTCTAAACCTTCAAATAAACATTCTGTTTTGCATGCTCGAATAGCTCATATGTCAACTAGGGCTGCCCTTATCTTCCGTGTTAGGCGGGTTATTCTTAAGAGGAGTGGACTCCGCTCCTCATTCACGAGAAAATGGCTGGTCTTCGGGATGTCCAGTCCCATGCTTTATGCAAACTAAATCAAAATAATTGCAAACAAAACTCCCCCTGGGACCCGTTGAATGTTGGAGGCACTCGTTGTTTCGAGCAAGCCATGGATTGATGCTTGTGGAGGAGGGGGAGTATAAACTTTACCATTCTGTTTGGGAACCGCCTATAATTTGTGTAGCATGGAAGATATCGTCATATCTTAGTTGTTATGTTGACAATGAAAGTATGCCACTCAAAATATAATTTATCTCTATTTCAAAACCGAGCTCTAGCACCTCTACAAATCCCTGCTTCCCTCTGCAAAGGGCCTATCCATTTACTTTTATGTTGAGTCATCATCCTTCTTATTAAAAGCACCCGCTGGAGAGCACACTATCGTTTGCATTCATTATAATTGGTTTATATTGGGTATGACTTGACTGGATCTCTTTTACAATGAATTACAATGTTTAGTCAGTCCTTGATCTTTAAAGGTGCTCTGCATTTATGTTTTGCGGTCTCAGAAAGGGCTAGCGAGATACCATTTTGTTATATCATGTTATGATTACTTTGAGAAAGTGTTGTCATTCGAGTTTTATTATTATGGCTCGCTAGCTGATTATGTTATTGATATGAGTAATTGTGAGACCTACGTGTTATTGTGAGTATGGTTAGTTCATAATAATTACGGAAACTTGAATGCTGGCTTTTCATGTTTACAACAACAAGAGCAAACAGAGTTTGTAAAAGTTTTTCTTTTTCTCTTTCAGTTTGTCAACTGAATTGCTTGAGGACAAGCAAGGGTTTAAGCTTGGGGGAGTTGATACGTCTCTGTCGTATCTACTTTTCCAAACACTTTTGCCCTTGTTTTGGACTCTAACCTGTATGATTTGAATGGAACGAACCCGGACTAACGCTGTTTTCAGCAGAATTGCCATGATGTTGTTTTATGTGCAGAAAATAAAAGTTCTCGGAATGACCTGGAACTCCACGGAACGTCTTAGAAAAAATAATAAAAAATCCTCACCAAAGATGAAGACCAGGGGGCCCACACCCTGTCCACGATGGTGGCCCCCCCCCTAGGGCGCGCCCCCTACCTCGTGGGCCCCCTGGTAGCCCTCCGACGCCAACTCCAACTCCATATATTGGCTTTCGGGGAGAAAAAAAATCAGAGAGAAGAAATCATCATGTTTTACGATACAGAGCCGCCGCCAAGCCCTAATCTCTCTTGGGAGGGCTGATCTGGAGTCCGTTCGTGACTCCGGAGAGGGGGATTCGTCGCCGTCGCCATCATCAACCATCCTCCATCACCAATTTCATGATGCTCACCGCCGTGCATGAGTAATTCCATCGTAGGCTTGCTGGACGGTGATGGGTTGGATGAGATTTATCATGTAATCGAGTTAGTTTTATTAGGGTTTGATCCCTAGTATCCACTTTGTTCTGAGATTGATGTTGCTATGACTTTGCTATGCTTAATGCTTGTCACTAGGGCCCGAGTGCCATGATTTCAGATCTGAACCTATTATGTTTTCATGAATATATGTGTGTTCTTGATCCTATCTTGCAAGTCTATAGTCACCTACTATGTGTTATGATCTGGCAACCCCAACAACAACAACAACAACAAAGCCTTTAGTCCCAAACAAGTTGGGGTAGGCTAGAGGTGAAACCCATAAGATCTCGCAACCAACTCATGGCTCTGGCACATGGATAGCAAGCTTCCACGCACCCCTGTCCATAGCTAGCTCTTTGTCGATACTCCAATCCTTCAGGTCTCCCTTAACGGACTCCTCCCATGTCAAAATCGGTCGACCCCGCCCTCTCTTGACATTCTCCGCACGCTTTAGCCGTCCGCTATGCACTGGAGCTTCTGGAGGCCTGCGCTGAATATGCCCAAACCATCTCAAACGATGTTGGACAAGCTTCTCCTCAATTGGTGCTACCCCAACTCTATCTCGTATATCATCATTCCGGACTCGATCCTTCCTCGTGTGGCCACACATCCATCTCAACATACGCATCTCCACCACACCTAACTGTTGAACATGTCGCCTTTTAGTCGGCCAACACTCCGCGCCATACAACATTGCGGGTCGAACCGCTGTCCTGTAGAACTTGCCTTTTAGCTTTTGTGGCACTCTCTTGTCACAGAGAATGCCAGAAGCTTGGCGCCACTTCATCCATCCGGCTTTGATTTGATGGTTCACATCTTCATCAATACCCCCATCCTCCTGCAACATTGACCCCAAATACCGAAAGGTGTCCTTCCGAGGTACCACCTGGCCATCAAGGCTAACCTCCTCCTCCTCACAGCTAGTAGTACTAAAACCGCACATCATGTACTCGGTTTTAGTTCTACTAAGCCTAAACCCTTTCGATTCCAAGGTTTGTCTCCATAACTCTAACTTCCTATTTACCCCCGTCCGACTATCGTCAACTAGCACCACATCATCCGCAAAGAGCATACACCATGGGATATCTCCTTGTATACCCCTTGTGACCTCATCCATCACCAATGCAAAAAGATAAGGGCTCAAAGCTGACCCCTGGTGCAGTCCTATCTTAATCGGGAAGTCATCGGTGTCAACATCACTTGTTCGAACACTTGTCACAACATTATTGTACATGTCCTTGATGAGGGTAATGTACTTTGCTGGGACTTTGTGTTTCTCCAAGGCCCACCACATGACATTCCGCGGTATCTTATCATAGGCCTGCTCCAAGTCAATGAACACCATATGCAAGTCCTTCTTATGCTCCCTATATCTCTCCATAAGTTGTCGTACCAAGAAAATGGCTTCCATGGTCGACCTCCCAGGCATGAAACCAAACTGATTTTTGGTCACGCTTGTCATTCTTCTTAAGCAGTGCTCAATGACTCTCTCCCATAGCTTCATTGTATGGCTCATCAGCTTAATTCCACGGTAATTAGTACAACTCTGAACATCCCCCTTGTTCTTGAAGATTGGTACTAATATACTCCGTCTCCATTCTTTTGGCATCTTGTTTGCCCGAAAAATGAGGTTGAAAAGCTTGGTTAGCCATACTATCGCTATGTCCCCGAGACCTTTCCACACCTCAATGGGGATACAATCAGGGCCAATCGCCTTGCCTCCTTTCATCCTTTTTAAAGCCTCCTTCACCTCAGACTCCTGGATGCGCCGCACAAAATGCATGCTGGTCTCATCAAAGGAGTCATTCAGTTCAATGGTAGAACTCTCATTCTCCCCATTGAACAGCTTGTCGAAGTACTCCCGCCATCTATGCTTAATCTCTTCGTCCTTCACCAAGAGTTGGCCTGCTCCGTCCTTGATGCATTTGACTTGGCCAATATCCCTCGTCTTCCTCTCCCGGATCTTAGCCATCTTATAGATGTCCCTTTCACCTTCCTTCGTGCCTAACCGTTGGTAGAGGTCCTCATATGCCCGACCCCTTGCTTCACCAACAGCTCGCTTTGCGGCCTTCTTCGCCATCTTGTACTTCTCTATGTTGTCTGCACTCCTATCCAGGTATAGGCGTCTGAAGCAATCTTTCTTCTCTTTAAGCGCCTTCTGGACACCATCTTTCCACCACCAGGTATCCTTATCTTCGCTTCTCCTTCCCCTGGACACTCCAAACTCCTCCGAGGCCACCTTACGAATGCAAGTCGCCATCTTCATCCACACATTGTCCGCATCCCCTCCTTCCTCCCAAGGGCCCTCCTTAAATACCCTCTCCTTGAACACCTGAGCTACCTCCCCCTTGAGCTTCCACCACTTCGTTCTAGCGACCTTGGCACGCTTATCCCGCTGGACACGAATCCGAAAGCGGAAGTCAGCAACCACCAGCTTATGCTGGGGTACAACACTCTCCCCAGGTATCACCTTATAGTCTAGGCACGCACGCCTATCTTCTCTTCTCGAGAGGATGAAATCAATCTGGCTAGGGTGTTGGCCACTACTAAAAGTCACCAGATGTGATTCTCTCTTTCTAAAGAGGGTGTTAGCTACAATCATGTTGTAGGCTAGAGCAAAGCTTAAGACATCTTCTCCTTCTTGATTCCTGATGCCATAGCCAAAGCCCCCATGCGCCCCTTCAAAACCTGTGTTAGATGTACCCACGTGGCCATTGAGGTCTCCTCCTATGAAGAGCTTCTCACAAATCGGTACACTCCTAACCATGTCTTCCAAGCCTTCCTAGAACTCCCTCTTGGTGTTCTCATTGTGGCCTACTTGCGGGGCATATGCGCTGATAACATTGAGAACCAAGTCCTCAGCTACCAGCTTGACCAGGATAATCCGGTCCCCACGTCTCCTGACGTCTACCACTCCATACTTGAGGCTCTTGTTGATCAAGATGCCTACACCATTTCTGTTTGCAGCCGTCCCCGTGTACCACAGCTTGAAGCCGGTATCCTCCACCTCCTTCGCCTTCTGTCCTCTCCATTTGGTTTCTTGGACGCAAAGGATATCAACACCTCTCCTCACTGCTGCATCAACTAGCTCCCGAAGCTTCCCTGTCAGAGACCCTACGTTCCAGCTACCTAAGCGAATCCTCCTAGGCTCGGCTAGCTTCCTTACCCTTCGCACTCGTCGAGTCAAATGCGAAGACCCTTGCTCATTTTCCACTACATCTGGGCGCCGATGTAGCGCGCCACTAAGGATGCGACGACCCGATCCTCGCTCACTTGCCACCGTATCCGGATCAAGATACGGAGTGCCACTTGGGGGGTGACGGCCCGGCCCTTGCCCATTTTCCACCACACCCGGGTTCTGATGTGGCGCGTCGCTGAGAGGGTTACGCCCCAACGAAAATCTTTTGGGACCACTCCCTGTGATGACCATAGTTTGAGGAGTTCATGTATTCACTATGTGCTAATGCTTTGTTCTGGTTCTCTATTAAAATGAGGCCTTAATATCCCTTAGTTTCCAATAGGACCCCGCTGCCACGGGAGGGTAGGACAAAAGATTTCATGCAAGTTCTTTTCCATAGGCACGCATGACTATATACAGAATACATGCCTACATTACATTGATGAGTTGGAGCTAGTTCTGCGTCACCCTATGTTATGACTGTTACATGACGAACTGCATCCGGCATAATTATCCATCACTAATCCGGTGCCTACGAGTTTTCCATATACTGGTTCTCGCTTATTTACTTTTCTGTTGCTACTGTTACAATCACTACAAAATACCAAAAACATTACTTTTGCTGTCTTTACTTTTGTTACCGTTACCACCACTATCATATTACTTTGCTACTAAACACTTTGTTGCAGATACTAAGTTTCCAGGTGTGGTTGAATTGACAACTCAGCTGCTAATACTTGAGAATATTCTTTGGCTCCCCTTGTGTCGAATCAATAAATTTGGGTTGAATACTCTACCCTTGAAAACTGTTGTGATCCCCTATACTTGTGGGTTATCACGCGCCCACCCCCTTAGGGCGCGCCCTCCTGCCTCGTGGCTGCCTTGGCTGCTTCTTGACGTCCACTCCAAGTCTACTGGATTGTGTTTGTTCCAAAAAGATCTCTCCCGAAGGTTTCATTCCGTTTGGACTCCATTTGATATTCCTTAACACTAAAATAGGCAAAAAAAACAACAATTTGGGCTGGGCCTCCGGTTAATAGGTTAGTCCCAAAAATGATATAAAAGTGTATAGTAAAGCCCATGAACATCCAAAACGGGTAATATAACAGCATGGAACAATAAAAAATTATAGATACGTTGGAGACATATCAGGTAGCATTCCACATCAAAAGTTATCTTTTTTTATCATTTACCTACTCGAGGATGAGCAGGAATTAAGCTTGGGGATGCTGATACGTCTCTGTCGTATCTACAATTTTTGATTGTTCCATGCCAATATTATACAACTTTCACATCTTTTTCGCAACTTTTTATATGATTTATTGGACTAACCAATTGATCCAGTGTCCAGTGCTAGTTCCTGTTTGTTGCATGTTTTTTTGTTTCGCAGAAAATACATATCAAACAAAATCCAAACGCGATAAAAAATTACAGAGAATTATTTTGGAACATTTATGATTTTTGGGAGCTAGAATCAACGCAAACAGGGACCCACAGTGACCACAACCCACCAGGGCGCGCCGGGCACCCCTTGGTGCACCCAAGTATCTTCTGCCCTCCTCGAAGGTTGGTTGGGGTCCTTCTTTTGGTGCAAGAAAGATAATTTATGGAAAAAGTTATGTAAAAATTTCAGCGCAATCGGAGTTACGGATCTCCGGAAATTTTGAGAAATGGTGAAGAGCCAGATCTGGGGAGCGCGAAACAGAATAGAACAAAGAGGGAGATCCAATCTTGGAGGGGCTCTCGCCCCTCCGCCGCCATGGAGGCCATGGAATAGAGGGGGAACTCTCCTCCCATCTAGGGGGAGGCTAAGGAAGAAGGAGGAGGAGGGTTCTCTCTCCCCATCTCTCCCGGTGGCGCCGGAGTGCCGCCGGGGCTAGGATCGTGACGGCGATCTACATCAACAATCTTGCTACCGCCAACACCAACTCTCTCCCCCTCTATGCAGCGGTGTAACACATCTTCTCCCTGCTGCAATCTCTACTTAAACATGGTGGTCAACTCCATATATTATTTCCCAATGATATTTGGCTATCCTATGATGTTTGTGTAGATCCTTTTTGTCCTGTGGGTTAATCGTGATCTTGGTTGGTATAATTGTTTATTTTATTTATGGTGCTGTCTTGCGGTGCCCTCCGTCTTGCGCAAACATGAGGGATCCCCACTGTAGGGTGTTGAAATACGTTCAAGATTCGCTTATGGTGGGTTGCGAGAGTGACAGAAGCTTAAACCCGAGTAGGTGGGTTGTTACGTATGGGATAAAGAGGACTTGATACTTAATACTATGGTTGGTTTCAGGACCTTAATGATCTTTAGTAGTTGCAGATGCTTGCTAGGGGTCCAATCATAATTGAATATGATCCAAGTAGAGAACATATGTTAGCTCATGCCTCTCCCTCATATAGAATTACAAGAATGATTACCGGTATTTGTTATCGATTGCCTAGGGACAAATGACTTTATTGTTGACAAAAGCTATCTACTTTTATTACATTGCAATTTATTCGTAGTTTTATTCTCGCAAAGTACTCATAGTTTTATTGTTGCAGAATAGTTTCATACTTGTTTTAGGTAAAGCAAACATCAAGTGTGCATAGAGTTGTATCGGTGGTCGATAGAACTTGAGGGAATATTTGTTCAACCTTTAGCTCCTCGTTGGGTTCGACACTCTTATTTATCAAAGAAGGCTACAAACGATACCCTATACTTGTGGGTTATCACAGTGCGCCCCCTCCAGCCTTCATCATTGTCATTGTTGTCGTCCTCGCTGTCGCTCCAAGCGCTGGCCATCTTCCCTGAAGACCCTGTCGGATTTCGGGTTCCGGCAGACCCTCAAGGTTCGAACACTGGGGTGCACGCGGAGATCACACCTCCTGCCTACCCATGTCTCACCGCCACGCCAGGATCTAAAACTACACGAAGAACAACACAAGGGACACAAGATTTATACTGGTTCAGGCGACCATTGTGGTGTAATACCCTACTCCAGTTTGTGGTGTGGTGGATTGCCTCTGGGGCTGACGAGGAACAGTACAAGGGAAGAACAGCCTTGCGAGGGTCTGTTCTTGGCTAGTGCGATGAACTGCTAGGGGGAGTTCAATTGCTTCTCTCTCTCTCTCTCTGTCTCCCTATCCTTGTTCTTTCGATGCCTCTACCCTATGGGTGGCTAGTCCTATTTATAGGCGGAGGCCCCGGGCCTCTCTCCAAATATTGAGCGGGAAGGGCGCCAACAATTGGCCATATTGAAGGGGAACATCTAGTACACTTATCCTGACTAAAGTTAGTCCTTGCCTGCCAAGGACCCTGACGATGACGCCGGCTTGGGCTCCATGATGACCTCCATTCTACCATCCTGCTGGTCTTGGTCTTGTTGCACCGAAATGGTTACCTTTGCTTGATACCCTCGCATGCGCTTGCCCCCTTTGCACCAAAGAGGAAACAAGGACTCTGCGCAGGCCAGCGCTCGCCTGGCCTCGGTCGTCATGGCTTGCGTCACGGGCACCTCGTGAGGTACCCCGCCTTGATCTCTCCGCCTCCTCGCGAGCCAGCCTGACGAGGCCGTGCCTGAGGAAGCCTCCTGTCGTCCGCCCCACGAGGCTTGGCCCCTCGCGAGGGTCTTCAGTATGTGTTGATGAAGATGGGCCGTACTGGGCCACTCCTTGAGCCACGCCGCAGGCCGCAGGCAGGCAAGTCTGGGTACCCCCATTCCCAGAACGCCGACAGTAGCCCCCGGGCC
Source organism: Triticum dicoccoides (assembly GCF_002162155.2). Taxonomy (NCBI): domain Eukaryota; kingdom Viridiplantae; phylum Streptophyta; class Magnoliopsida; order Poales; family Poaceae; genus Triticum; species Triticum dicoccoides. Next base: position 317,986,134 of record NC_041387.1, on the reverse strand, counting down.
CAAGGCGCGCTTGGACTTGGCTTAGCAGAGAAGCGAAGAGGCAAGTGAGAAGCGCCTTGGGCGCCGTGTGGCGGTTGATTGGACGTGGGCGTCTTGGATCCCCCATGATGCCTCGGCAACTGCACGAGTTGACAAGTCCCTGCATGCAAAACGGGTCATGGTTACCTGTGATCATGGAAGTCAACGATTCGCCTTCCTCGGCTTTATGTACGGAACGGCACGAGCCCTTCAAGTTCACCCCTTCTTGCCACGCCCCTTCTCCTTCTTGGCTGCTCGTTATCCCCATGGCCCCGCCGAAGAGGTTCTCGGCCGCGGAGAAAGGAAAGGCCCGCCAGGAAGGGCCCGGCTCTCCTCCGGCCAAGCGTGGCCGGGGCCGCACTCGCAAGCACCCTACGGCCTCCGCCGCGACCTCCCGTGGCCGTGGGAACAGTCCCCTACGCGGCGATGGGCGTCCGGCTGCCAACGAGCGGTACGTTGGGGCTGCGCGGCCCCCAAGGCCACGTTTTCGCTCGGCGGAGGTGCTGCCGGAGTTTGTCGTGTGGCCGGCGGACCTGACCGGCGCCTGGCTCCAGCTCCCCCGCTTCTTCATAGGTGAACTTCCGGCTGGTGCCCCGGGCGGCCTTTGGTTTCAGGCAGATGGTTGCTGCAGAAGGGCCTCCTGGGCTACCCTAGAGGTCTCCGCCACCGGGGAGGCGGCCTTGACCCACGGCTGGCAGACATTTGCCCGCGCGCATGGCCTGAGCCGTCGATGCACTCTACACTTCAAGTTTGACGGCGACGCCACCCTCTACGTGAGGGTGTTCGGGGAAGATGGCCACCGTGCCGGATGCTGCCCCGAAGATGGTGACCGCGGCCGCTCGCCCAGTCCCGGCATTGGTCGGGGTGAAGGCGGCGGAGGGTGCGCGGGCAGCGGTGCCCGGCGCCCGCCAAGCTCTGGTGAATCCCCCTCGGACAGTAGCTCCTCTAGTTGTTGTCGCGACCAGCCCCCTCGTCATCGCGCCCGCCTGGGAGAGGGCAGCGGGTCGGCCCGACGCCGTGCTCCGGTGAAGCGGGAGGCGGAATCTAGCTGAGCTCTAGAGGTAGTATGAGCCTCTGCCGAGAGTTGGCCTCGGGCAAGTCGTCCCCCCTTTTTGCTTTCCTTTCTCTCCTGCGCGAAAAGAATGTAATCCGGTGCCCCACGGGGCGTGCCGAACTGTTGCTGTTTAATTGGTGCACTGTTTCTACTGTTTATGTGCTATGTTTTTGTTTTGTGTGTCTATGCGTGGAAATCACTTATCTTGGGGGGGGGGCTCGTCGCGGTCCTCGCCTCCCGAGGCTAGGGCCTCGTCCTGCGCCTTTGTCCTGCAGAGTTTAGTCAGCAGGGGTAGTCTCCAGCCTTGGTAGCGAGGGGAACCAACTCAAGCCCCGTGATCGTGTCGCGATGCCCGTGGGGCACGGAATGGGAGGGGTGCTCCGCAGCGGACTCGAACAGGGAAGTTCCAAATCAATGGGCAGAAAAACACTCGCGAGGGTGCCCATGCTCCTCCCTCGTGGGACTTTGTGTGAGAGAAAACGAAACAAATAAGTGAAATGGATGAAGGGTCGCAAGCTCTAAATGGCAACAGCTTTAGAAAAACTTCAAATAGAAACGAACAAGCCAACTGCGGAAAGCAAATGAAAGAATCCGCGTCCGGCACCTAGTCTAGTATTCGACATCTTCTCACCAGCGCAGAGCTAAGTGCTGCCACTGGGCGTGGGCGGGAGCCCCTGAGGCCCGAGGGCAGCTCTCCAGAGACTCCGGGGCGTGTACAGCCCCACTCATTATTACGTGAGAGTGTCACGGGCGGCGAGCTTCACAGGCGTTTGCCTTCTTCACAGGCACCGGGCCTTTTCCAAAACACGGCTACTTCACAGGGACCGGGCCTTTTCCAAAACGCGGCTACTTCACAGGCATTCGCCTTCTTCACAGTCACTGGGCCTTTCCAAAACACGGCTACTTCACAGGTATTCGCCTTCTTCACAGGCACCGGGCCTTTTACAAAACGCGGCTACTTCACAAGCACCAGGCCTTTTTCATGGGTAAAATCTTCAGAGATGTTGGATATTCTACACGTTCTGTATGGGCACCCCCTCCTGGGTCTCCAAGCGTGCGGAGCCGGGCCTGGAAACATGAACAACCTTGAACGGGCCCTCCCACATGGGAGAGAGCTTGTGCAGTCCATCCCTGGAGAGAACCCGTCTGAGCATGAGATCCCCTACCTCAATAGTCCTGGGGCGGATGTTGCGGCAGTGGTACCGCCGCAGTGCTTGTTGGTACCTTGCTGCCCGCAGTGCGGCCTCTCGGCGGTGCTCCTCCCCCAGCACGAGATCCGTCCCCCCATGGCGTCCTGCTGCGCTTCGTCGAACGCCAGGACCCGCGCGGAACAACGCCTGACCTCGTGAGGGAGGATGGCTTTAGCTCCATAGACCAGAAAGAACGGGGTCTCGCCAGTCGGCTTGGTTGCGGTCGTGCGGATTGACCACAACACAGACTGGAGCTCGTCGTACCAGCCCCTGCCGCAGGCCTCCAGCTTCTTCTTGAAGGTCCTGGTTTTGAGGCCCCTCAGGACCTCCGCGTTGGCTCGCTCAGCCTGACCGTTGCTTTGCGGGTGCGCCACCGAAGCGTAGCATATCTGCATTCCAAGGTTAGCACAATATGTTTTGAAAAGGTTACTAGTGAACTGCGAACCGTTGTCGATGATGATGCGGTTTGGCAACGTGAATCGGCTCACGAGGCCCTTGATGAACTTGACCGCGGAGCCTGCGGGGATGGTGTGGACAGCTTCCACCTCAGCCGACTTGGTGAACTTGTCCACGGTGACGTAGAGGTAGCGGTAGCCTCCTGGCGCCCGAGGGAACGGACCTAGGATATCCAGCCCCCAGACTGCGAATGGCCACGAGAGAGGTATAGTCTGCAGACCCCCCCGCCGGCTGATGGATCTGCTTGGCATGGAATTGACAGGCCTCGCAAGATTTCACCAATTCCACAGCGGCATTGAGTGCCGTGGGCCAATAGAACCCGTCGCGGAACGCCTTACCAACGAGAGTTCATGACGACGAGTGATGCCCAGAGTCCCCACCGTGTATGTCTGCCAGTAGCTCCTTCCCTTTCTCCCTGGAAATGCAACGTAGGGACACATCATTCGATCATCTTCAGTAGAGCTCTCCATCCTCAAGGCAGTATGTCGTGGCCTGCCGTGCCACACGTTCCGCTTCCTCCTCCTTTTCCGGCAATGTGCCTCGTGTCAGGTAACTCCTGAGCTCTATGATCCAGCACCCCTCCTGGGGCTCCAGCGCCAGGAGCAGGCGCGCTCCTGTGGTTGGGCCGCAGACCGGGGCTCCCGAGGTAGGGGGCTGGGGGAGCGCCTCCCGAGGCTGCGCCATGCTTGATAGTGATGGCGTCGCCGAGGGCTTGAAGAGTCGCTCCTCGAAGACGCTAGGCTCCTGTGGCAGCCGTCTGGATGCCCTTTTGGCGATGTCATCAGCCTCCTGATTGGTGCCGCGAGGCACATGCTGCAACTCCAGCCCCCAGAACCGTTTCTCCATTCTGCGGACTTCCGCGAGGTAGGCTTCCATGTGCTCGTCCTTCGGCTCGTATACCTTGTTGGAGAAGTTGACGAGGAGCTGTGAATCTCCCTTGATGGTGAGACGCTTCACCCACAGGGTGACTGCGGCTTTCAGACCTGCTATCAGGCCTTCGTATTCTGCTATGTTATTGGAGACCTTTTCTCCGTGCTAGAAACAGAGTTGCACGGCGTAGTAGAGTTTGTCTTGAGTGATAGATACGAGCACCGCACCAGCCCCCGCGCCGTGTCGGGAGAACGCCCCGTCGAAGTACATGACCCATCTGTCCGGCGCCTTGCTTCCTGGGAAGAGTGATCGTTCCTGGCCAGCCTCAAGGCCTGGCGCTTCCGCCCATTCCGCCACGCAGTCCGCAAGCGCGGCCCCCTTGATGACTCTGGTCGTGCTGAATTCTATCTGAAATGCTTGCAGCTCGATGTTCCACTCAGCGACTCTTCCGGCTGAGTTGGGGCTTCTGAGCACCCTTTCCAAGGGATATGCTGAGACGACCTTGATGGGATGGCCTTGGAAATAGTGCCGCAGCTTGCGCGAGGCTACCAACAGCGCGAGGAGGAGTTTCTGAGGCATGGGGTACCGCGCCCTCGCGTCCCGCAACACCGTGTTGACGAAGTACACAGGGTGCTCAACGAGGTGGGGAGTGTTGGCGCTGTTGGCGCCCTCCGGAGGCTGGGGCGCATCCCGAGACAATGGAGCCCCTGGCGGCTGGTCGCTTTGGTGAGGGGCTTCTTCTGTCCTGGGTGTGCTTCCCTGTTGTGGCTGGTTCTTCTCGCCTGCAGCCGCGGTCTCTGTGAGGCCCTCTTGGTCCTGCCTTGCTTTAACCCGGACGGTTGCCGTGGTCTTGGTCCTACGCTCCTCCCTAACAGCCACTAGGGCTGCGCTGGCAGAGTAGGCGTGGCCGCAAGGTAGAGCACCAGGGGCTCTTGAGGACGCGGGCCACCATCACCGGAGGGCTGGTTAAGTACCTTTTGAGATCCTGGAACGCTTTGTCGGCCTCTTCGGTCCATTGTCGGCCTCTTCGGTCCATTCAAAGGGGCCCTTCTTCTTCATTAGCTTGAAGAAGGGCAGCTCTCGTTCCCCTAGCTTGGAGATGAAACGCCCTAGTACGGTCATGCGCCCGGTGAGCTTCTGCATCTCTCTGAGGGTCTTCGGCGGGCTCATGTCCTCGACTGCTTTTACCTTTTCTGGGTTGACCTCAATGCCCCGGTGGGATATGAGGAAACCCAGGAGCTTGTCCGAGGGGACTCCAAACACACACTTCTCCGGGTTGAGCCGCAGGTCCACTTCATTAAGGCTCGTGAAGGTTTCCTCCAAGTCCTGTATCAGGGTTTTTTGCCTCCCGAGACTTCACGACAATGTCATCAACATAAGCCTTAGCATTCCTCCCATGCTGCTGACCCAAGGCGATGTGCATCAGCCGCTAAAAGGTCGCACCAGCATTGCGCAACCCGAACGGCATGCACGTATAGCAGTACACTCCGCACGGGGTCAGGAAGGCCGTCTTTTCCACATCTTCTACTGCCATCTTGATCTGGTGGTAGCCGGAGAAGGCATCCAGGAAACACAACAAGTCGCACTCAGCGGTGGAGTCGACGATCTGGTCGATGCGAGGGAGCGGGAATGGGTCCTGTAGGCAGGCCTTGTTGAGGTTGGTGAAGTCGACACACATGCGTTCCTTTCCCCCCTTCTTCGGCATGACAACAGGGTTAGCCAGCCAATCTGGGTAGCGAACCTCGCGAATGACCCCCGCCGCCTCCAACTTGCGGGTCTCTTGGACGATGAAAGCTTGCTTCTCAGTGGACTGCCGCCTTGCCTTCTGCTTCACTGGGCGCACGTTGGGGCACACATTGAGGTGATGCTCGATTACGCCCCTCGGGACCCCTTCTAGCTGATCAGGTTCCCACGCGAATACCTTCTTGTTCGCGCGCAGGAACTTCACCAAGGCTTCCTCCTTTTCGGGCTCGAGGTTTGCACCTATGGTGAAGGTGGCACTGGTAGATCCGTCCTCGTCGACCAGTACCTCCTTGGTTTCCACCTTGTCCTGAGTGAATAGATGCTTCTTCTTGGCCGGTGCAGCCCCCTTGGGCTCGGGGGCATCTAAGCCGGCGGGCTGCGCCACCGCCACGACCTTGAAGGTAAGCTTGAGCGCTTGCAATGCATCCCCTGTGTCTCCAGACACGGTGAGGACGCCGCTACTCCCGGGCATCTTCATGAGGTTGTACGCTGGGTGAGTTGCGGCCATGAATCGGGCTAGTGCCGGGTAGCCTAGGATGGCGTTGTATGGGAGGCCGATGGGGGCGATGTCGAAGTCGATTAGCTCCGTGCGGAAGTTGTTGTAGGTGCCGAAGGTCACCGGAAGGCGGATCTGCCCCAGGGAGCCGGTGGAGCCGCCTCCGACGCCCAAGAAGGGCTTGCTAGGCTGCAGTCGCTCCGGTGGTACGTGGAGGAGGCTGAAGGCCTCCACCGAGAGCACGCTGAGGCTAGCACCTCCGTCGATGAGGGTCTTGGTGGCCGCCACATTGCAGATGGTGGGGGTGCATAGCATTGGGAGCGCGCCCGAGCGGGCCGAGTTGGAGGGGTGATCATCTGAGCTGAAGGCCAGATCGGCTTTAGGTGCCACCCAGCCCGGAGGTGCCCCGCGCGGCACGGAAGCGGCGCCGATCTGGCGGACGAATGACTTGATGTGGTGGCCTGAAGGTGGTGCCTGCGAGCCGCCTAGGAGAGCTGTGACGACTTGGTGCGTCGGTGCAGCGTACTGGGCAAGGAAGAGGCCGCGCAGCTCCCCCCAGGAGGCCACGGAAGCCGTCGGCAGGTGGAGCAGCCACATGCGCGGGACACCAGTGAGGGCCAAACCAGTTGGCCATGACCCTGTCGTCGCCCCCGGCCTCGAGGACGGACTCCTCGTATGCCAGCAGGAAAGCCAACGGATCGGCCGCGCCGTCATAGCGCGGTGGCATCTTCTGCTTGAACTTGTTCGGCCATTGCACCTGCCGCAAGGCGGGGGCCAAGGCTCGGAGCCCCCGGCCCCCATGCTGGTGCCGGCGACCGGAGCGGGCGACGCGTTGCCCATCATGAGGGCGAACCGCGGTGTTGAAGGAGAGCGGGTTGGTGGGAGGGAAAGATCCGGCGCACCCCTACCTGGCGCGCCAAATGTCGGATTTCGGGTTCCGCCAGACTCTCAAGGTTCGAACACTGGGGTGCACGCGGAGATCACACCTCCTGCCTACCCATGTCTCACCGCCACGCTAGGATCTAAAACTACACGAAGAACAACACAAGGGACACAAGATTTATACTGGTTCAGGCCACCATTATGGTGTAATACCCTACTCCAGTTTGTGGTGTGGTGGATTGCCTCTGGGCTGACGAGGAACATTACAAGGGAAGAATAGCCTCGCGAGGGTCTGTTCTTGGCTAGTGCGATGAACTGCTAGGGGGAGTTCAGTCGCTTCTCTCTCTCTCGCTGTCTCCCTATCCTTGTTCTTTTGATGCCTCTACCCTGTGGGTGGCTAGTCCTATTTATAGGCGGAGGCCCTGGGCCTCTCCCCAAATATTGAGCGGGAAGGGCGCCAACAATTGGCCATTATGAAAGGGAACATCTAGTACACTTATGCTGACTAAAGTTGGTCCTCGCCTGCCAAGGACCCTGACGATAACGCCGGCTTGGGCTCCACGATGACCTCCATTCTGTCGTCCTGCTGGTCTTGGTCTTGTTGCACCAAAATGGTTACCTTTGCTTGATACCCTCGCATGCGCTTGCCCCCTTTGCACCAAAGAGGAAAAAAGGACTCTGCGCAGGCCGGCGCCCGCCTGTCCTCGATCGTCATGGCTTGCATCACGGGCACCTCGTGAGGTACCCCGCCTTGATCTCTCTGCCTCCTCGCGAGCCAGCCTGACGAGGCCGTGCCTGAGGAAGCCTCCTGTCATCCGCCCCGCGATGCTTGGCCCCTCGCGAGGGTCTTGAGTATGTGTTGATGAAGATGGGCCGTACTAGGCCACTCCTTGAGCCACGCCGCAGGCCGCAGGCAGGAAAGTCTGGGTACCCCCGTTCCCAGAACGCCGACAGACCCAAACGTAGAGAGTGTCGGCGCCGTCATATCTGAAGTGCAGGGTGTGCCTCCCCTGGAGGCTGCGCGCGCGGGCAAACGGCTACCAACGGCAGTTCAGGAACACGTTGCCGGTGGCGTGACCTCGACCTCCACCTAGGAGGCCTTGCTGCAGTACCCGTCTGCCTGCAGCCAAAGGCCACCGAGTCCCCCGGCTAGTAGTGCACCCGCGAAGAAGCACGGAAGCTGGAACCAGTCACCTGTAGGCCTCTCTTCCCACACCACAAACTCCAGGGATACGTCGGCCAAGTGGGACCGTGGGCGCGGTGGCCGAACGGCCATGGCGCGTCTCCCATCTTCGATGTGGCTACCCCGGCTGCGGCAACCCCCGCCGCTGGAAGGTGCACCCCCACGGCCGCCGGAGGTGGCGCCGACCTTTGAGGGGGTGCGCCCACCACCTCGGGGAGCCACCGCCGGTGTCGCAGCGTACTTTCGGGGAAGGTTGCGCCCCCTCTTGGGCGGCGATGAGTCCGACCCCTCCTTGGAGGCCTTTCCTTTCTTCGTGGTGGAGAACCTCCTCACTGGTGCCATCGATGCTTTGGCGAGACGACGAGACAAATAAGAAGGAGAAGCAGGGGCGAGAAGATTAAGATGGGACTGGGGGCTCTGCCCCTCCCCCATTTATAGCTGGAGGGAGGCCAACCGCCGGCCTCTCACAATTTTAGGTAATGATGGTTTTTCTGCACGGAACAAGCAGTTGTCAAGTCGGGAAGTTGCCGAGGTAGCATGTGGAAGTGGCACTAGTAGAAAAAGGGCCATTTGTCCCGGTTCATAAGGGCGTTTAGTCCCGGTTTTGGAACCGAGACTAAAGGGTCGTTACTAAAGCCTCCCCCCTTAGTCCCGGTTCTTACACGGAGCGGGACTAAAGGCCATCCACGTGGCCGCTGTCTGGAGCTCCACCTTTAGTACCGGTTGGTAACATCAACTGGGACTAAAGGTATTTTTACGAAAAAAAATTGAACTTTTTTTCGATTTTCAAATTTCTGTATTATTTTCCAATTTAATCTCTAATCACCCCTCATCACTGCTCAACTTAACCTCTAATCTCTAATCGTCCATCATCATTCCAAATCATCTAACTTCCTGGTCGGTCACCCATCCTCTCACTACTCCAGCCTGAGCACGCTTAACTTTCGGGTTCTGTTCCCCCTCGTTTCTAAGTCTGCACGTGTTGTCTACCCTCAGGAGTTTAGCTTGAGCATGAAGTCACACGTTTCACTGTTTGAGTTTGAAACTATCATTCTAAAAAACAATAATTATTTAGTAACACTAATATTTCTTCAATATGTAGTCTGACCATAGTTTGACCACAGTTTGACCAGATTTGACCAAAATTCAAAAAATTGAAATAATTATTTAGTAACACTAATATTCTTAAAAAATTATGTAGTAACACTAATATTTCTTGAATAAGTAGTTTGACCATAGTTTGACCACAGATTTGACCAGATTTGACCACAGTTTGACCAGAAGTGACCAAAATTCTAAAAAACTGTAATAATTATTTAGTAACACTAATATTATTGAATAATTATTTAGTAACACTAATACTTCTTGAATAAGTAGTTTGACCAAAGTTTGACCTGATTTAACCAATTCAAAAAAAATTGAAATTTGAGTGTAATTTTTTTTCCTTTCAGAAATTGAGAATTCTAAAAATTTGCAAACAGGCCGTAGGCGGTCAAAATCGGATGGGAATTTTCGTGCTGAACATTTTGATATATTATACATTTTTTTTCTGACATCGTATGCAAAGTTATAGCCGTTTTACATTTTCCGTACACCTTTTGCAAAACATGTCCTAATTTAAGTTTTTAAATTTTCCTAACTAGTACTGTAGTAACATAACTACATCTGGAAGGATTTTAATTTTTGAAGTTTTATCATTTTCTTTTGCTTTTTACAAAACTAAAAAGGCAATCCACAGGGGGGGGTAGAGTTTAAAAATGGGACCTTTAGTACCGGTTCGTGCCACGACCCGGTACTAATGCCTCAAAACCCCATTAGTACCGGTTGGTGCCACGAACCGGTACTAATGGGCATCACACCCTTTAGTCCCGGTTCGTGGCACCAACCGAGACTAAAGGTCCCAGTTGAACCGGGACTAATGCCTGTACGGTGCCCTAGCCGCTCGAACCGGGACTAATGCTCACATTAGTCCCGGTTCGTAATGCAACCAGGATTAATGCTCTTTTCTGGCTGAACCAAAGCCCTATTTTCTACTAGTGTGGAGACGCCCACGTCCCATCAAGCGCCACGTGTCGACCCGGTCCACAAGCAATTGGGGTCCGCGGCACATCGCCCTTGCCCTTTGGCTTCGCCTCGAAGCCAAGTCCAAGCGCGCCTTGGGCCCGGGGGCTACTGTCAGCGTTCTTGGAACCAAGTACCCAGACTTGCCTACTTACGGACTACAACGTGGTCCCATCAATGGCCTGGTACGGCCCATCTTCAACACCAACAAGAGAAGACCCTCGCGAGGGGCCAAGCCTCGCAAGGCGGGCGACATCAAGACCTCTGGAGGGAGCGGCCTCCCCAGGCTGCCTCCCGAGGAGCAGAGATTTATGTGCAGGTGGTCAGCCTCATGAGGTTGCAGTGATGCAAGCCATGACGACCAAGGCCAGGCGGGCACCAGCGGGCGTAGAGTAGTAGGTTTCCTCTTTGGTGCTAAGGAGGCAAGCGCAGGCACGGGGTCCCAAGGAATCACCCAAAGGTTTCCATTCCCGTGCAACAAGACCAAGTCTGCCAGAACAGCAGGACAAATGTCATCGCCGAGCCCACCGTAGCGTCACAACCAGGAGCTTTGCAGGAGAAGAACACCTTCTGTCAGGGTAAGATGTACTACTTGTCCCCTTTCAAATTGGTCACTGTGGGATCCCTTCCCACCTACGTTTTGGGGGAAGAGGACCAAGGCCACTATAAATATAGGCTAGCCACCACCATAGCAGAGGGAGAACGGTCTGATCCCTTCGGCTCACACCCATGCTGGAACAGACCTCCTGAGGTTGTGCTTCCCTGGTACTTGTTCATCCTCAATCCCTCGCGAGGCTAATCCTCCACAAAGTAGGAGTAGGGTTTTACACTGCAAGGTGGCCCGAACCTAGGTAAACTGCCGTGTCCATCTTCTTGTTTGTTCGTTGAGCTAGGCCGTGGGGGTGACGAATCGGTCAGCTGGAGTGGTTGAGTTCTTCGCACATGCCCCTGAGTTCAAACCTTCTCTTGGGTCTGCGGAGCCCTGAATCCGATAGTGGAGTCTGCTTGTGTCCAATCAGTACATTGTAAGCCTTAATGGAGGAGTAGAATTCATTGCCCCATATGTAACTCCATGTGTCCACTGAGTCCAAGTACTCTGACTGCCTTAAAGCAATACATATATTTTCATTTCCAAAAATTCCTCATAAGCTAGAGTTGTTAGTGGGAGATGAAATAGATCCTAGAGGTATTCAATGTTAATTCTTGATTGACATTCATTTCTTGATATCGAGAGTGTGTATGAGAGGTAATTTTTTTCTCCCGTTGCAACGCACGGGCATGTTTGCTAGTAGAAAATAAACATAGATGAATAAATAAAAAACCATCTGCATCATGGATCGATAGACGCCATGCCCCATGGTGGGCGCCAACTGTCGGGGGAATGATTCCGACAATAATAAGGATAAGGTAAAGGAGCAGGATCTATCGAGATGCATATGGGTGACACGGTGATTTTAGCGACTTCGGGCCTCTCGCAATGGAGATAACAACCCTCGTCTCGTGCTCCGGAGAGGCTTTGTTTTATCTGAGTAAGTATCCAGAGATTACAATGAGAGAGACAGGAGAACGGATCCCCATGCTAGAGCTAAGTCCTGAGACTAATGGCGAGAGAGTCGAGGGAGAAGAATGCGAACGAGCCTAGTCTAGTGGTGAAGGGGTGGTGCACTCTATATAAGGTACCCCCACCACTAGACTAGGCAGGTTCTCATTCTTCTCCCTCGACTCTCTTGCCATTTGTCTTGTTAGAATAAATCCGAGGCATACCGTCGATCATTCGAGGACAAAGCAATCACACGAGTACGACACCGAGATTTGTTAATGAGCTTCACCGATATGGCTACATCCCCGGGGCCTGACTATGGGCGCTCCTCCCCATGACACCGCTACAATACTGCACTCAGTCGCCCTGGACGCCAGCACATGCCGCCGGCTACCCCTGCTTTCCTGTTCTATTATGTTGGCATAGGTCACATCGTGTGTCTAGCTTCGCTACATATGAGAGGCCTAGGATACAAGTGTCCTACTTGGACACGACTCCATATTCTATCTAAACACAATACAACTACAAGTCCAATTGTAACCTACCTTGTACACTATATTTGACACAACTCCAACAAACTCCACCTTGGCGAATATACTCCACCACCCTGGATTTTTCCATGCGTCAAACTTCCATCTACATTGGACTTGAGCTTATCCCATGAGTATCGTTGCTACTCCAAAGACTCCATGCGATTCCACCTGCAACTTGTAGTCCCTTCTTTTCTTGGCGACAGTCAATACTCGAGCAAAATTAAGTTCCTTGTTACTCTAGTTTATGCTCCCAATTTCCAGAGTATCCGTCCAACGCCATCACACACTGATCACTGACCTGCGTGAAAGTGAACAACTCACATATTGGGTGTCACACATAAGAGTTACCTGAACTCAACATCACCGCTCCTTTCTTGACCGCCTATCTGAAACATGAAGAAATTTCACTATTGCTTATAGTCATCCCGAGTCTAATTCACATTTGTCTCACCACATGTATGACCACCAGAACCCTGGCCTGTCTCCATGTCCCGTGCTACCGCACGCCTCACCGCTATTACCGCGTCGAGCCTCCGCTGTCCCGGTCGAGTCTCAAGGGCCACGAACCCACACCACTCAACCCCCACTATGGAGTACCACCGATCATCACCGACAGATGACGAGTTTCACACTTCCATCAGACCATCGGGCTCCAGTCCGAAC
>NC_041387.1:317826363-317973155 GCF_002162155.2 Triticum dicoccoides | reverse complement strand
TTCAATTGGATCCTTACACTGTAGCCCCTCAATCTAGCTCCACCTTCAACATGACTCCATGGTGGTTGTACTTTCCACCCTGCGCTTCGTTGACTCCAAGCTCTCATGTGCGCATCACCTTGAATCAACCCCACGCCATAGTCTTGTCGAAGCCACACAAGCCCTCAGGCATGCACGACGTGTTTCCACGCCCCAGAAGTCGGTCACCATTAGCATCACGCTCCTATGTCGTTGTCACCGATCCCACCACCATCTTCTCTACCAACCGACTTGCGTCGATCCGTCAGACTGTCCAGGCCAACTACCCTACATGTATGACATGAGCCGAACTTTCCTTACTACAACCATCTGCAACTCCTCACAACCATAATCGTCCATCTTAACTGGCTTGACATCCCGCAACGCCTTCAAGCATCCTTGTTGTTGCAACAAATCTTTCACCTTATCCGTCATAACCCAAGGTCTTCTGTTCTATCAAACTTCTCCACCTAAAACCTGATACCCCTTGATGCCAGATTCTTTGTATGATTGACGTGTGAAAAAATAACCAAGCTTCTTTCCACGATGCCAAAGTACACAAAGCAAACATACGTCCTTGCATCCCAGTACTAATAGCAATTTCACGTGGTGTAGGTCCTGGCTCAATCTGGATGCTAGCTTGCTTTGTCCTCCTGATGGATTTTCTTGCCTCTATATGTTGCCTTGATATTGCACGAATACTGCACGGACTCGGCCCTTTTATTTTGGTCCAAAACAAATCTCATGTGTACACCATGGCACAACTCAAGCGGCGATCTGCTGCATCGCTACAGCACGTTCGCCTCCAGCTCACAGACCCTGCAACTGCGCCAAGCCTGGACTTTGTGGCCTTCGCTCGGGCCTGCCGGCCGCCTAGCGCCAGCGTATGCCTACCCACACGCACGTGCCGCAATACGCCGCTGCTGCTCGCCCAATCTGGATCATTCCGGTCTCACCGAGTCACCTATAAACTATTGCCGCCACGTATCTGCATCACGATCCGATTACTGCTCGAAGATCATACCACGACCAATCCTACCTGGATCGCAACTCGCCGACGTTTTCATCCCGTATCACTTCCTGCAGATTTACGTCAATGCTTCTTCTTCCTCTAGATCAACTTCAACGGCTTCTTCGAACCTTGCTCTGATACCACTTGTTAGAAGAAATCCGAGGCATACTGTCGATCATCCGAGGACCAAGCAAACACACGAGTACGACACCGAGATTTGTTAACGAGGTTCACCGATATGGATAGATCCCCGGGGCCTGACTATGGGCGCTCCTCCCCGTGACACCGCTACAATACCGCACCCAGTCGCCCTGGATGCCGGCACATACCACCGGCTTCCCCGGCGTTCCTGTGCTATTATGTTGGCATAGGTTACATCATGTGTCTAGCTCTGGCATGGGGATCCGTTCTCCTCTCTCTCTCATTGTAATCTCCGTATACATACTCAGATAAAACAAAGCCTCTACGAAGCACGGGACGTAGGGCTGTTATCTGCACCGTGAGAGGCCTGAACTCGCTAAAACCACCGTTTGTCCCATATGCATCTCGATAGACCATGCTCCTTTGCCCAATCCTTTATTATTGTCGGAATCATTCCCACAACACCTAGAACATACAGCACCTCGGGAAATTCTACCTATGCCAAGGCCATGCGCCCCTGAAGATCTCCGCTCATGACACTCTCACGTAATAATGAGTTGGGGCTGTACACGCCCCAGAGTCTCCTGAGTGCCGCCCTTAGGCCTCACGGGGGCTCCCACCCACGTCCTAGTGGAGGCCCCATGCTCCGCATTGTTGGGAAGACAAGAAGACTAGTGTAGGTTCCGGACACGGCTGTTCTTTTGCTTGCTTTCTGTAGCTGGTTTGCAACTTCTTGAAATGAAATTTGGAGCTTTCACATGTTTTATTTGCAAGTGTTGGGAATTTTTTCTCCTCACAGCTTTCACTCTTTTAAATCGTGTCTTAGGGAGAGTGACAGCTGCCTGTCCCTCTTCCTCGCGCGTCATGCGTGTGGGGGTTGGGCACGGTGTGTGCGCCTGGGCTCGCCCACGAACACATCTCGCCAAAGCCTTGCTGCCCTAGCCTTTGGTGTCTTAATCCTCACGCAACACTCTCAAAAGAGCTCACGGGCACGCGTGTCCTCTTGAGTCCATATCTCCGGGAATTGCGACATGACGTACTAGCGGCGAACAGCCCGCACTTGGGGGCTCATGCGAGGTGTGTCGCCTCATGAGATCTCCTAACCCGGCATCCACATGACGCCTCCTGAGACTCGACCACTTTTGAGTTTCCAAGAAGGAAGCCTTAGAGAATGCCCCTGGAACAAGGCGCGCATAGGAAATCAAAGACCTAGAGAGGCGCGCCCTTGCAGCACGCGAGTCTACCGCAAGAACATTAAGCTAAGTCATCCTAATGACAATCAACAACGGCATGGATATCATGAGACAATATAAAAACGATATGCAAGTGCCATGGTTCATTACACGCCTAGACGGGGCCTTCTACTTTTTGCATGCAGGAGAAAGAAAGGAACAAAAGCGACCGCGCGACTACTGCGGCTCCTGAGACCCGGCTCCAGCAACGACAGCGCTCAGTCGGAGTCCTCCTCCTGCTTCACCGGAGCATGACGGTGGGACAGCTCGTCGCCTTACCTCGTCCAAGCCCAGCAGCGTGGCGGCTCGTCATAGTTACTGTTGCTCATACTCTCCCCAGAAGAAGAGTCGCCGCTGCTGGAGGCGGCATGGCCGTCGTCAAGGGCAAGCTCACCATTAGCGACAGTGCGATACATCTCCGTCGTATCTACAATTTTTGATTGTTCTATGCCAATATTATACAACTTTTGCATATTTTTGCAACTTTTTATATGATTTGTTGGACTAACCTATTGTTCCAGTGCCCAGTGCCAGTTCCTGTTTGTTGCATGTTTTTTTGTTTCGCAGAAAATCCATATCGAACGAAGTCCAAACGCGATAAAAATTTACGAAGAATTATTTTGAAATATTTATGATTTTTGGGAGGTGGAATCAACGCAAATGGGAGCTGATACGTCTCCATCGTATCTATAATTTTTTATTGTTCCATGCCAATATTCTTCAACTTTCATATACTTTTGGCAACTTTTTATACTATTTTTTGGGACTAACATATTGATCCAGTGCCCAGTGCCAGTTCCTGTTTGTTGCATGTTTTATGTTTCGCATAAACCCAATATCAAATGGAATCCAAACAAGATAAAAACAGATGGAGAATTATTTTGGAATACTTGGGATTTTCTAGAGGAAGAATCAACGCGAAACGGTGTCCGGGGTGGCCACGAGACAGGGGGGCGTGCCCTCCCCTTTGGGCGCGCCCTGGACTCTCGTGGGCCACCCATAAGGCGGTTGACGCTCTCCTTTTGCCGCAAGAAAGCTAATTTTACGAGAAAAATCTGGGCGAAAGATTCACCCCAATCGGAGTTACGGATCTCCAGATATAAAAGAAACGGTGAAGGGGCAGAATCTGAGAACGCAGAAACAGACAGATAGATCCAATCTCGGAGGGGCTCTCGCCCCTCCCACGCCATGGGAGCCAAGGACCAGAGGGGAAACCTTTCTCCCATCTAGGGAGGAGGTCAAGGAAGAAGAAGAAGAAGAAGGGGGGCTCTCTCCCCCTTGTTTCCGGTGGTGCCGGAGCGCTGCCGGGGGCCATCATCATCACCGCGATCTTCACCGACACCTCCGCCATCTTCACCAACATCTCCATCACCTTCCCCCATCTCTATTCAGCGGTCCACTCTCCCGCAACCCGCTGTACCCTCTACTTGAACATGGTTCTTTATGCTTCATATTATTTTCCAATGATGTGTTGCCATCTGATACGTGTCCAACGTATCTATAATTTTTTATTGCTCCATGCTACTTTATCTACTGTTTTGGACTATATTGGGCTTTATTTTCCACTTATATATTATTTTTGGGACTAACCTATTAACCGGAGGCCCAGTTCAGAATTGCTGTTTTTTGCCTATTTTAGTGTTTCGAAGAAACGGAATATCAAACGGAGTCCAAACGGAATGAAACCTTCGGGAACGTGATTTTCTCACCGAACGTGATCCAGGAGACTTGTACCATACTCCAAGATGTAACAGAGGCGGTCACGAGGGTGGGGGGTGCCCCCCCTAGGGCACGCCCCCTGCCTCGTGGCCCCCCTATTGCTCCACCGGCGTACTCCTTCCTACTATATATACCTACGTATCCCCAAACGATCAGAACAGGAGCCAAAAACCTAATTCCACCGCCGCAACCTTCTGTATCCATGAGATCCCATCTTGGGGCCTGTTCCGGATCTCCACCGGAGGGGGTATCCACCACGGAGGGCTTCTACATCAACACCATAGCCCCTCCAATGAAGTGTGAGTAGTTTACTTCAGACCTTCGGGTCCATAGCTAGTAGCTAGATGGCTTTTTATCTCTTTTTGGATCTCAATACAATGTTCTCCCCCTCTCTCATGGAGATCTATTCGATGTAATCTTCTTTTTGCGGTGTGTTTGTTGAGACCGATGAATTGTGGGTTTATGATCCAACTTATCTATGAATAATATTTGAATCTTCTCTGAATTCTTTTATGTATGATTGAGTTATCTTTGCAAGTCTCTTCAAATTATCCTTTTTGGTTTGGCCAACTAGATTGGTAGTTCTTGCAATGGGAGAAGTGCTTAGCTTTGGGTTCAATCTTGCGGTGTCCTTTCCAAGTGACAGAAGGGGCAGCAAGGCACATATTGTATTGTTGCCATCGAGGATAACAAGATGGGCTTTTTATCATATTGCATGAATTTATCCCTCTACATCATGTCATCTTGCTTAAGGTATTACTCTATTTTTAACTTAATACTCTAGATGCATGCTAGATAGCGGTCGATGAGTGGAGTAATAGTAGTAGATGCAGAATTGTTTCGATCTACTTGTCTCGGGTGTGATGCCTATATACATGATCATACCTAGATATACTCATAACTATGCTCAATTCTGTCAATTCTTCAACAGTAATTTGTTCACCCACCGTAGAATATATATGCTCTTGAGAGAAGCCACTAGTGAAACCTATGGCCCCCGGGTCTATTCTCATCATATCAATCTCCATTACTTATTTACTTGCTTTGTTTTTACTTTGCCTTTTACTTTTCACTTTGCATCTTTATACCAAAAATACCAAAAATATTATTTATCATCTCTATCAGATCTCACTCTCGTAAGTGACCGTGAAGGGATTAACAACCCCTATTCGCGTTGGTTGCGAGGAGCTATCATTTTGTGTAGGTACGAGGGACTTGTGCGTGGTCTCCTACTGGATTGATACCTTGGTTCTCAAAAACCGAGGGAAATACTTATGCTACTTTGCTGCATCATCCTCTCCTCTTCGGTGAAATCCAACGCAGTGCTCAAGAGGTAGCACCATCCTATGATGTCTGAGTAGATTTTCGTTGTCCTATCGGTGATTGATGAATTGCTATGATTGGTTTGAGTTGCATGTTTTATTATTGGTGCTGTCCTATTGTGCCCTCCATGTCATGCAAGCGTGAGGGATCCCCGCTGTAGGGTTTGCAATATGTTTATGATTTGCTTATGGTGGGTGGCGTGAGTGACAGAAGCACAAACCCAAGTAAGTAGGTTGTTTGCGTATGGGGTAAAGGGGACTTGATACTTTAATGCTATGGTTTGGTTTCACCTTAATTAATCTTTAGTAGTTGCGGATGCTTGCTAGAGTTCCAATCATAAGTGCATATGATCCAAGAAAGAAAGTATGTTAGCTTATGCCTCTCCCTCAAATAGAATTGCAATAGTGATTACCGGTCTAGTAACATAGTCAATTGCTTAGGGACAATTCCAGAACTCCTACCACCACTTTTCCACACTCTCTATATTTACTTTATTGCATCTTTATTTAAACAGCCCCTACTTTTTATTTACGTGTTCTTTATTATCTTGCAAACCTATTCCAACAACACCTACAAAGTACCTCTAGTTTCATACTTGTTCTAGGTAAAGCGAACGTCAAGCGTGCGTAGAGTCGTATCAGTGGCCGATAGGACTTGAGAGAGTATTTGTTCTACCTTTAGCTCCTCGTTGGGTTCGACACTCTTACTTATCGAAAGAGGCTACAACTATCCCATATACTTGCGGGTTATCAATTCCTTTTTCTGGCGCCGTTGCCGGGGAGTCATAGCGTGGGGTGAATATTCTCGTGTGTGCTTGTTTGCTTTATCACTAAGTAACTTTTATTTGTTGTTCTTAGTTGTTTTCTATCTTTAGTTATTGGTAGGAAACGCAAAATACCAAAAAAATTAGTTGTACCCACTGAACCAGTGGTTGAAGAACCACTCAAAATCTATCACACTCCTGAAGCTTTCTAGTTGGATCATCTTTGATCCCTTTCTGCTCGTGCTGAAACCCTCACTATTTTAGTTGAGGGCAAATCTTTAGATGAGCATGCTTGTTTTGTGAGACACCGTATATCTGAAAAAGGGAAACTATTATGGGATCAAATTCTACGTTTGCAGTGCTATGCTTGGAATTTATGTGAAATATATGATTTTACTTATTGTTCTGAAGACCCTAAGAAACACCTACCCTATCAATGCTTGTTTAGTGATAATGGAATCGTATCTTCGTATGCTAAGGGTGTTTACAATTACTATGATGTTCAAAAAATTGAAGAATTTGTTGCTTTTAAAGGTGCTTATGAGATTGCCTCTTTGATTGAAAAGTATGATGCTACTCTTTACAAATCTGAAAATCTTGCCATATTTCAATATTGTTATGATAATTATGCTTCTAATGCCTATGTTAAACCATATATTGAGGACTTCTCCGCTGTCCAAGAAGCGACTAATATTTTGCAGGAAGCTATGGAAGAAGAAATTGATGAAACAATGAGCTCATTGGATGGAAAAGATGATGAGGAGAGCGAAGAACAAAAGGAGGAAGAGCGGATTAGCTACCCGTTCCCACCTTCTAATGAGATTAACCCTCCAACTCATACATTATTTAATTCCCCTTCGTGCTTACCGAAGGGTGATTGCTATGATGATTGCTATGATCCCTTGAATTTGTTTGAAATATCCCTTTTTGATGATGCTTACTATGCTTGTGGCCAAGATGCCAATATGAATTATGCTTATGGAGATGAACTTTCTATAGTTCCTTATGTTAAACATGAAATTATTGCTATTGCACCCACGCATGATAGTCCTGTTATCTTTTTGAATTCTCCCGACTACACTATATTGGAAAAATTTGCGCTTAGTAAGGATTATATTGATGGGTTGCCTTTTACCATTGCACATGATGATTTTGATGAATGTGATATGCATGTGCTTTCTGCTCCTACTTGCAATTATTATGAGAGAGGAACTATGTCTCCACCTCTCTATATATGTTTCCAACACGATAGAATTGCAAGAAACTGCTTATACTATGCATTGGCCTTTACTTGGTGTGCATGAATTGTTCTTTTATGACATGCCGATGCATAGGAAGAGAGTTAGACTTCGTCATTGCTTGATTTATGTTACTTTGTGCTCACTACTAAATTACAAATCATTGTTAATTAAAATTGGCTTTGATATACCTTGGGATCCGGGTGGATTCATTACTTGAGCACTAAATGCCTAGCTTAATGGCTTTAAAGAAAGCGCTGCCAGGGAGACAACCCGGAAGTTTTAGAGAGTCTTTTGTTTCTGTTGAGTGCTCATATAGTTTAAAAACAAAAAAATAAAGAGGGGAACCCTAAAACTTTTCAAAAAGGAAAGTGAAAGTGAGAAAGACAAGCATTGTTGAAGTGGGAGCTAGCCTTGAACTTTGTTCATGCTCACGGAAACTTTGTGAATCTTTATTACAGAAACTTTTCAACAAAAATAATTATCCCCTTGTATATTTCCATTGTATTATAAAAATAATGTGCTAAGTTTGCCTTTAGGATGTTTACAATGCTTGTTGGTTTGTACGGTGCAGGACAGAAACTTTGGCTGTAGTGAGCGATTTTACATTTTTAACTGGAATGTCAATTGCTTCTGATTCCTCTTGCACATTATTGCTATACAACGTTTTTATTTTTCCTAATTTTGGTAGAATTTTTGGGTTACAAGAAGTATGGTGGATGTTCATATTTCTACAGATTGTTCTGTTTTTGACAGATTCTATTTTTGATGCATAGTTTGCTTGTTTTGATGAAACTATCAATTTATATTAGTGGATTAAGCCATGGAAAAGCTATATTACAGTAGACACAATGCAAAAACAAGATATGAATTGGTTTGCAACAGTACTTAGACTGGTGATTTGCTTTATTATACTAACGGATCTTACCGAGTTTTCCGTTGAAGTTTTGTGTGGATGAAGTGTCTAATCGAGGATGTCTCGATATGAGGAAAAGGAAGAGAGGCAAGAGCTCAAGATTGAGGATGCTCGAGGCACCCCAAGTAAATATTCAAGGAGACTCAAGCGTCTAAGCTTGGGGATGCCCCGGAAGGCATCCCCTCTTTCTTCAACAAGTATCGGTATGTTTTCGAATTCGTTTCGTTCGTGCATTATGTGCAAGTCTTGGAGCGTCTTTTGCATTTAGTTTTCACTTTTCTTTTATGCACCATGCTGGTATGAGATAGTCCTTGGTTGATTTATAGAATGCTCATTGCACTTCACTTAAATCTTTTGGGTATGGCTTTATAGAATGATTCACGTGCTTCACTTATATCCTTTGAAGTTTGGATTGCCTGTTTCTCTTCACCTAGAAACCGCCATTTGTAGAATGCTCTTTTGCTTCACTTATATTTGTTAGAGCGTGGGCATATCTTTTGTAGAAATAATTAAACTCTCTTGCTTCACTTATATCTATTTAGAGAGATGACAGGAATTGGTCATTCACATGGTTAGTCATAAAATCCTACATGAACTTGTAGATCGCTGAATATGATATTTTGATTCCTTGCAATAGTTTTACGATATAAAGGCAGTGATATTTGAGTCATGCTAGTGGGTGGTTGTGTATTGTAGAGACACTTGTGTTGAGGTTTGCAAGTCCAGTAGCATGCACATATGGTAACCATTGTGTGACAAATTTGAAGTATGGGGTGTTTCTTTGATTGTCTTCCTTATGAGTGGCGGTCGGGGACGAGCGATGGTCTTTTCCTACCAATCTATCCCCCTAGGGGCATGCGTAGTAGTACTTTGCTTCGAGGGCTAATAAAATTTTGCAATAAGTATATGAGTTCTTTATGACTAATGTGAGTCCATGGATTATATGCAATTTTACCTTCCCATCATTGCTAGCCTCTTCGGTACCGTGCATTGCCCTTTTCTCACCTCGAGAGCCGGTGCAAACTTCGCCGGTGCATCCAAACCATGTGATACAATACGCTCTATCACACATAAGCCTCATTATATCTTCTCAAAACAGCCACCATACCTACCTATCATGGCATTTCCATAGCCATTCCGAGATATATTGCCATGCAACTTTCATCATCATCATATACATGACTTGAGCATTCATTGTCATATTGCTTTGCATGATCGTAAGATAGCTAACATGATGTTTTCATGGCTTGTCCATTTTTTGATGTCATTGCTATGCTAGATCATTGCACATCTCGGTACACCGCCGGAGGCATTCATATAGAGTCATATCTTTGTTCCAGTATTGAGTTGTAATATCGAGTTGTAGGTAAATAAAAGTGTGATGATCATAAATAAAAAAGAAAAAGAGAAAAAAGAAAAAAAAGGAAAGGCCAAAGAAGCCTAAATAAAAAAGGGGGCCAAAGAATCCCACCCAAAAAAAAGAAGGAAAAAAAGAAGAAAAAAAGAGAAAAAAGAAAAGAAAAGGGGAAATGTTACTATCCTTTTTCCACACTTGTGCTTCAAAGTAGCACCATGTTCTTCATATAGAGAGTCTCCTATGTTGTCACTTTCATATACTAGTGGGAATTTTTCATTATAGAACTTCGTTTGTATATTCCGACGATGGGCTTCCTCAAATGCCCTAGGTCTTCATGAGCAAGCAAGTTGGATGCACACCCACTAGTTTCTTTTGTTGAGCTTTCATACATTTATAGCTCTAGTGCATCCGTTGCATGGCAATCCCTACTCCTCGCATTGACATCAATTGATGGGCATCTCCATAGCCCGTTGATTAGCCGCGTCGATGTGAGACTTTCTCCTTTTTTGTCTTCTCCACATAACCTCCATCATTATATTCTATTCCACCTATAGTGCTATATCCATGGCTTGCGCTCATTTATTGCGTGAGGGTTGAAAAAGCTGAAGCGCGTTAAAAAGTATGAACCAAATGCTCGGCTTGTCATCGGGGTTGTGCATGATGGGGGCATTTTGTGTGACGAAAATGAAGCATGGACAAACTATAAGATTTTGTAGGGATAAGCTTGCTTTGGCCTTGTTGTTTTGAAAAGACATGATTGCTTTATTGGTACGCTCGAAGTATTATTGTTTTTATGTCAAATGATAGACTATTGCTTTGAATCACTTGTGTCTTAATATTCATGCCATGATTAGACATATGATCAAGATTATGCTAGGTAGCATTCCACATCAAAAATTATCTTTTTTATCATTTACCTAATCGAGGACGAGCAGGAATTAAGCTTGGGGATGCTGATACGTCTCCGTTGTATCTATAATTTTTGATTGTTCCATGCCAATATTCTTCAACTTTCATATACTTTTGGCAACTTTTTATACAATTTTTTGGGACTAACATATTGATCCAGTGCCCAGTGCCAGTTCCTGTTTGTTGCATGTTTTATGTTTTGCAGAAACCCAATATCAAACTGAATCCAAATGAGATAAAAATGGACGGAGAATTATTTTGGAATATTTGGGATTTTCCGGAGGAAGAATCAACGCGAAACGGTGTCCAGGGTGGCCACGAGACAGGGGGAGCGCCCTCCCCCCCCAGGCGCGCCATGGACTCTCGTGGGCCACCCATAAGGCAGTTGACACTCTTCTTTTGCCGCAAGAAATCTAATTTTACGAGAAAAATCTGGGCGAAAGATTCACCCCAATCGGAGTTACGGATCTCCAGATATAAAAGAAACGGTGAAGGGGCAAAATCTGAGAACACATAAACAGAGAGATAGATCCAATCTCGGAGGGGCTCTCGCCCCTCCCACACCATGGGAGCCAAGGAACAGAGGGGAAACCTTTCTCCCATCTAGGGAGGAGGTCAAGGAAGAAGAAGAATAAGGAGGGCTCTCTCCCCCTTTCTTCCGGTGGCACCGGAGCGTTGCCGGGGGCCATCATCATCACTGCGATCTTCACCAAAACCTCCGCGATCTTCACCAACATCTCCATCACCTTCCCCCATCTCTATTCAGCAGTCCACTCTCCCACAACCCGTTGTACCCTCTACTTGAACATGGTGCTTTATGCTTCATATTATTTTCCAATGATGTGTTGCCATCCTATGATGTCTGAGTAGATTTTCGTTGTCCTATCAGTGATTGATGAATTGCTATGATTGGTTTGAGTTGCATGTTTTATTATTGGTGCTGTCCTATTGTGCCCTCCATGTCGCTCAAGCGTGAGGGATCCCCGCTGTAGGGTTTGCAATATGTTTATGATTTGCTTATGGTGGGTGGCGTGAGTGACAGAAGCACAAACCCGAGTAAGTTGGTTGTTTGCGTATGGGATAAAGGGGATTTGATACTTTAATGCTATGGTTGGGTTTTACCTTAATGATTCTTTAATAGTTGTGTATGCTTGCTAGAGTTCCAATCATAAGTGCATATGATCCAAGAAAGAAAGTATGTTAGCTTATGCCTCTCCCTCAAATAGAATTGCAATAGTGATTACCGGTCTAGTAACATAGTCAATTGCTTAGGGACAATTACACAACTCCTACCACCACTTTTCCACACTTGCTATATTTACTTTATTGCATCTTTATTTAAACAAACCCTACTTTTTATTTACGTGTTCTTTATTATCTTGCAAACATATTCCAACAACACCTACAAAGTACCTCTAGTTTCATACTTGTTCTAGGTAAAGCGAACGTCAAGCGTGCGTAGAGTCGTATCAGTGGCCGATAGGACCTGATAGAGTATTTGTTCTACCTTTAGCTCCTCATTGGGTTCGACACTCTTACTTATCGAAAGAGGCTACAACTATCCCGTATACTTGCGGGTTATCAGGAGCCCACAGGGACCACAACCCACCAGGGCGCGCCGGGCACCCCTTGGTGCACCTAGGTATCCTATGCCCTCCTCAAAGGTTGGTTGGGCCCCTTCTTTCTTTGAGACTACTTCTCCCAGAGGCAGCAGGATCACTTTATTAGGAGACACCTGCTTTAGTGGACTTCCAGCACCACTTGAGGAATGAGAAGCATGGATAATATGATCACTTTCTTTGTCATGGCCTTATATTATTTCCTTGCAGCAGGGAGCCTGTGATGTAGAGCAACTATCAGGGATATGAAACAATATGGTTTCTTTTGAAGCACAATTTGTAGTCAGCATTTTCCACAATTCAGATTTCAACAAATGCATAGTGTATCCAAATTTATCATGATTCAACAAGAGATGTATTATGAAGTTAAACCAACTTACTGGGATATCAATCTTTAAAGTACTGGCAACACTCTGAGTGGCTGGTGCAAAATGTTGAATCCAAAGGTCCAGTCCGTCTTTAGAGATTAAGTGAGAACCATCAATAATAGAAAGATCATGCAATTCGGTGAGACTAGCTAAATCAAATGAGTGAGTATCACTTGAGAAAGAGTGTGTGCCTTCAATACCTTTGTTATTGTTGGTAGTGTTATGATTAGCCTGACTTCCTACTCTAGCATCATCTTCATATCATCTGGATTTGTCAACCTAAGGAATTGGCACTATTGTCAGAACTTCTTTTCCTTTGATTGTTGTTCTAACTGCATCTTCATTGGCAATGACAATATCTTCAGTAGCAATGGCTGCATCATGTTCTATCATAACTTTTCCACTATCATCTGCATCTTCTTTAAGGCTGGCTTGTAATGAGCAACCTGCCTTGTCAGTGACCTCATTCTTGTGTTGTACTACAACCTAAAGATCATTCTGATTGTAAAGCAGGTCCATATTGGTTGCTTCCATGATAACATGTGGCTGACCTTCCCCCTCCTATTGGCCTAAATTTTCATGTACTTCCTCCTCAGTATCAGCAGGATACACCAAGGAAACATTATGAAGCCCCAGAACCACACTTAAAGCTTGAACACCTTGGTTCACCTCTTCACTGGCAGAATTTGCAAGTGAAAAAGTGCCATTAGACAGTGAGACTGTTGTGGTGATGCTGTTGTTTGGGGCTCCATCTTCTGGCAACATAGGAATTTCCATTTGAGGTTCCGCAGGCTCTTGAGGATTTGGCTGAGAAAAGGCCCAGTGATCCTGTTCCTCTTGTTCATCCCACTCATCCCAATCATCATTCTCTGCTTGCACATTGGGTGCTGGCACTGGTTGAAAATGTAGGAAATCGTTTGCATGTTGTGGCACAGGATATGGGTCCACCCTAGGTGGTGGTATGGGATCCTCATCAGCAGGACCCCCTCCAAGCAGCTCCTCCCATAGTACTTCCACTGAACTAGTCCATGATTCCTCCTGGAAGCTTTCCCCTCAGACCATATAATGCTTTTTGGGATGTCTATGAGCTCTGTGAATCTTGCTTTGATCAGAATCTTACCATGTAGCGCATCTTCACTTTACCAACTGATAATTCTTTCGTATTTAGAAATGCAGCAACAACCTCCTCTATGTTGCAGTAATCAAACGGTACCTCCACGGAAAACAACCAACAAGTTCTATTGAAATGCAGCCTATGCCTTCATTATGTTTGGTGAAAGAAATAAACACATCTCCAAAAGGATGTGGCTCTGCCTGATTAGCCTATCTCTATCACGGACATGCATGAACTCAATGTAAGCTTCACCAAAAGGACATGGCTGAATCTCTCTGAATCCTACTTTCTCAACTCCTTGTAGAAACTCTTCCAAAACTTCATGGACGTTGGGGAAACAATACCTCATTTGGATGTGGGTGTATGTTCACAATCACCCAATCTTCATGCCTTTGAGGACGGTGCGGCAGGATCATTCTAGAAACCCCATTTCTCATTCGATTTGATGTATTTGGAATCCGTGAGGGAAAAAAGGTAGCAGGTCTATGGATATGTTGGCAATTTGTGGACCGAAACGCCGGCGATGAGGGTGGTGGCGACCTTGCCGAGGTGGGAGCAGAGTTGGTCTCGAGTGGAAGTTTGGGAAAAAAAATCCTTGAACAGCTCCTTAAATTACGAGATCTGCCTAATAGGCATCACTAGCACAACGCAGAGAAACCAGGAGCCCACCACGCCCACGGCCCACGCCTGCTCTGGTGGGCTTGGCAACGAGTAAAAGTGAATAAAAGGCCAAAGCCTAGGCAAGTTGGGAACCGGGCATTTATGTGCGTAATGACCTTGGTCACCACATGCATAAGTTACCACGTACGTGTTGGCACATTTAGTGAGTGAAACCCGAGGCTCATTTCGTGGCCTATTAAAATCAGTAATAGCATTAGAGGTATTCAAACTATCCATGAATGTGACCCGATAACCATTTGAAAACTGATCATCCAGATCGGACCATGGTGTTGTAGCTCCGGTGATCACTAGATTAAGGAACAACGGCTTTTCCATTCCTGCCTATCAACGTCCAATCCTTATCTTGCTCAGCATAGTAAGCACTTTCTTCCTTACACCAATTCGTACCGCCAAGATTCCAAAGACTGAAAACCACCTCAAACTCTTTTTCAAGAACTCGGCCCGCATTGTAAATTTCAAAACCCACAGACTTAGAGGCAACCGAGAACTTGAAATATCTATCCTTCAAAAAATGTACCCTAAAATCTTGAGCATATCCACCAAATATGACTTGGAGAGTTACACTAACCATATGAACATCGAGCTTGTACGTGGATCTGCAGAAAGAGACCACCAAGGTGAATTCCCGTTGGCAAAAACCTGGAGAGAAGACCACCGGGTGCCCAAACTTGGACCTCATATCTACTTGAAACTTCTTGCCACGGTCAAACTTGAGGGCAAAGGGTGTCGTCTTGGAGGACAAAAGGTGGCTACTGTGGCCGCAGTGGCCACCAGCAGGAGGAGGAGGAGGGTGGCTGCCGGGGCGGGAGTGGACACCGGTGCAAGATTGCCTAGGAGTCGCCTAGAGTCCATAAATAAGATGAATTTGATTTGTTACAATAGTTTGGACCTTGTAATCTTTGAATTTGGTCCTTGTAATGCTGGAATTTGAACCTTGCAATATTTATGGTATTTGTTATATAACATAATTAGATTTTTAATTTGGTTAGGAATCATGTCTTGTTCTAAGTATATATGTTGTTCTTCTGTAGACAGAGAATAGATGTTGTGCACACAGAGCATATCACATCGCACACGGGCTATACTAGGGAACCCGTCGGTGATGATTTCATCAATTGCAGACAATTGTATACCGACAAGCGTTTTCCCACAACACACATGGCTTATTTCATCACAAACAACTCGTATGGATCAACTGTATGCCACGTATCGCACACGCAACTCTAATCTGAATCGTGCTTGATGTCTCCGCCATCCCACGCAGAGTTTGTCTTATTTTCCACGTATCACCGTGCCGACCTCTGCTCGTGCCTCTCGGCTCGCTCTGCTCACTGTTAGGCGCGGTGGGGCGTTCTGCTCGCATACCTCCACGCGCTCGGCTTGTGGACGGTTTTTCCCTATGTCTTCAACTGCTATATGTATATGGTTGTTCGCCGTTGAGGCAGCCGTGGAGCGCTTTGCTTGCATCCCTCCGTGCACTCTGGTCTCGCGTCCCTTCGCAATGCTCTGCCAGCGGTTGGGGCTGGTGCATGATCACGTTGGGGGCCCCATATGCATGCGGTTGCGCCATGCGCGTTGCCACAATGCAGTCACATGCGGCACGATGGAGTTACGTGCTACAAAAACCGCCATCTGTGCATGCTGATATTTCAGGCCGTCCGGCTTCCCCATTAATTCTTGTGACTATTATAACCTTAGTCTCTTCAACCTTTCAATCGCGCCCCACAGCACAACAAGCACACCCATGACGACACTTACAGAGAGGATATCTGGCGGTGCCCCAATGGAGTTTGGTGTGTATAAAGCGGAGACTCACGCGAGGGATATGGATCTCTTGGTGGTGTACACCATTGACCCGGCTGTGGTGGAGGACTACATCAACACAATGGAGCAGTTGCTTGCTCGAGAGAAGTACAAAGTAGTGAGCATCGACCTCCAGTACACCGACGCTCATCCCGGGATAGGTCAGAAGGTTGCCATCACCCAGTTGTGCATGCACCATCATGTCCTCATCTACCACACTACTGCATGGCCACAGAGCCTGGCGACCGTTTCGCTAGATTTGTCAACAGCACTGACTACAACTTCGCTACAGGGAAACCATTGACGCTGTAAAAGTGCTCAAGGTTAGGGCCTTGCCTGCCAGAACCTTGTCGAAATCCGTGGCCACTACAAGGTCTGGGGCAGCACAAAGAAGGACTCCGTCTTGAAGTTGCCTCGGCCATCATCGACCTCTACTATGAAAAGATGAAGCAGGATGCCAAGAGAATACATCCCGTATCCTGGTACGGGGCCTGGATGGGGAAACTGGATGAAGCTCACCTCAAGTTCGCGGCCAAGAATGTGTACACATGCTATGAGATGCATAGGTAGATCGTTGACATGATGGAGTGCCTCCTTCTTGTAATCGACGACGCCAAATTGAGCCACTAGTAGAGTAGTTGCGGCAAGCGTCACAACAAGAAGTGGATGATGATCAGATGATTGTTATCCTAGTTAATTATGCATGTAATAGTTTACTTTGGTGTGTGCAAATGTGATGTGTGTACTATACACCTATGTAATTGGATGTTTAATTTGGTTATGCAATCAAGTCCTTATAAGTATATGTTGTTGTTCTGTATGCACTCACATCACATAGAGACCATACTAGGGAAACCGTCGGTGATGAATTCATCAATCACTGATAATTGTATACCAGGAAGCTTTTGCCCACAACACACACGGCTTATTAGCAACATTCGTCTGTGTTATTATCGGTCTTCACACACATTTCTGAGTATGGACCTGTTTGTCATGTATCACACACATCTTGTTTACACAAAATGTTACTGTTCTCTTGGCTGAAAGCAAATAGTTCATCTGAGTGAACTATATGCCTTCTATCGCACGCACCTAGATTTGGGTGACTGTTTCCATTGTGTTGCCTAATCACAAACAGTTCATCTGGGTGAACTGTATGCCGTATATCACACACACCTTCATCTGGCTGCCCGTTTCTGTTGGTCTGCCTCATCGCAAATAGTTAATTGGACTGAACAGTATGCCACACATCACACGCGCAACTATAATCTGAATCGTGTTTGATGCCTCCTCCATCGCAAACGTTTCACATCATTTTTGATGGTTTTTTACATCACCATTTGTGATTAACGCATCACACATAGTTTCATCGAAGGGTCTCTAATTATAGTGTCGTGTTTGGACCATCCTGCAGTAGTGAATGGATATTGAGAGCACGCCACGGCGATACATCGATTTTCAAGATTTTCGGAGTCCATCAGCATTTCCTGTAATTAAAATACCAACAACACCTACGCTAGTGGCCGCATCTTGGGGACGAAATATTTAAAATTCTTCTTGTTTCTCGGACAATGAATGAAAACTCACAAAGCGACACACAAATGATTTTTACACCTTCTTTGCTAACACACACATGTAGTTGAAGCATGGTTTTCATTTATATGCACTAAAACCACTGTAAATGAAAAAATGTCTTAAATATAGTAAACGAGACCTGAAATGCGCTAGAAAATCAAACCTAGTGTATAGTGGTGATTATGTACCGTGGAAAACATTTCGAGGCAAAATGATGAACTCATGTTTCATTTCAAAAGTACCACGTCTTTATTTCAAACAAAATTATGTTGTTGCTTGGTGCAAATGTTTTCCAGTAGCACACGGTTCATTCATGAAAGTCATGTGCCCACCAAATCATCACCGACGACACCTACCTTGCAGACGATGTGAGTCATGCATTCTGATTGGCCAGAACTCAAACCCCATGGATCGTACATCTGCATCGCTAGATGAACCCAGATCGAACAACAATCCTTGTCCCTTTCATCAGCACATGTAGTTGCGGCTGGTATTTGATTTATATGCACTAAATGCTCGGTAAATGTAAAAAATGGCTTAAGTATAGCAAACGAGCCCCGAAATGCGACAGAAAATAAAACCTAGGGTATAATAGTGATTGCGTACTGTGGAAAAAATCGAGTCAAAACGATGATATCATCAGCGACTGGAGTTCGAATTGCCACTTCTCGATTTGGAAACTACGATCCTTCTTCTGAGATGCTCCGGTTTCCGAGGAGCAATCATAGAAACTTGTGCCAAATTTCTCAATTTTTTCCATGGTGTCTTGAGAGGACGCCATTGTGACACACCGATTTTTGTGATTTCCAGACAACATATGCATTTCCTGAAATTAAAATACCAACAAGAACCATGCCGGTGGCTGCATCTGGCAGCTGAAATGTTTGAAAATTCTTTCCATTCCTTGGACAATGAATTAAGACACGCAAAGCGACACACAAATAATTTTTTTAGACCTTTATCTACACCCACATGTAGTTGCGGTTGGGATTTGATTTATATGCACAAAATGCACGGTAAATGGAAAAATGACTTATATAGCAAACTAGCCCTAAGGTGTGCTAGAAAATCAGTATTGGGGTGTAATGGCGATTGCGTACCATGGAATTTTTTTGAGGAAAAATGATGAATTCATCGACATTGGATTCAGAATTGCCACGCCTCCTTTTGAAAACAATGATCCATCTTGTGAGATGCTCTGGTTTCCAAGGAGCGGTCATTGTAACTTGTTCCAAACTTTACCAAAAGTTTCTCCAATGGATATTGGGAGTACACCAGGTGGCACACCAATTTTTGAGATTTTCAGACTCCATCCACATTTCCTATAATTAATATACCAGCAACACCTACGCCGGTGGCCGCATCTCGCAGAAGAAATGTTTGGAAATTCTTCCCGTTTCTCGCACAATGAATGAAAACTCATAAAGAAATACACAAATGATTCTTACACCTTCTTTTCTAACACCCACATGAAGTTGCAGCAGGGTTTTGATTTATATGCACTAAAAGTGTGGTAAATGCATTAAACGTCCTAAAAATAGCAAACAAAACCTGAAATGCGCCAAAAAATAAAACCTAGGGTATAGTGGTGATTGCGTACCATGGAAAAACATTCGAGGCAAAACAATGAACTCACGTCTTCATTTCAAAATTACCACGTCTTCATGTCTAATGAAATTATGGTGTTGCTTGATGCAAATGTTTTCCAATAGCATGGTTTATTCAGGAAAGCCGTGTGCCTACAAACCATCGCTGAGGACCTCTACCTTGCACGTATGTGAGTCATGTGTTCTGATTGGCTAGAAGCCAAACCCCACGGATCGTATGTCTGCATTGTTCGATGCACCCAGATCGAATGGCAATCCTCACCCTTTTCATCAGCACATGCAGTTGTAGTTGTGATTTGATTTATATGCACTATTTCTCGGTAAATGCAAAAATGGCTTAAATACAACAAAAAAGCCTTGAAATCTACCAAAAAATCAAACCTACGATATAATAGTGATTGCATACCGTGGGAAAAATTTCGAGGCGAAACAATCGTTTTACTGGCGACTAGAGTTCGAATTACCATGCCTCCATTTGGAAACTATGATCCCTCTTGTGAGATGCTCCGATTTCCATGGAGCAATCATCAAAACTTGTGCCAAACTTTAGCAATTTTTTCCATGGGTCTTGAGAGCACGCCACAGTGACACACTGATTTTCATGATTTTTAGACTCCATCTGCATTTCCAGTAATTAAAATACCAACAATACCTATGCCGGTGGTTGCATCTCACAAGAAGCAAATAAAAACATGCAAAGCAAAACACAAATGATTTTTTAGAACTTCTTGGCAACACGCACATGTAGTTACCGGTGGGATTTGATTTATATGCACAAAATGCATGATAAATGCAAAAAATTGCTTAAATATGGTAAATGCGCCCCGAAATACACCAGAAAACCAATACTAGGGCGTAATGGTGATTGGATACTATGGAATTATTTTTGAGGCGAAACAATGAAGACAATGATGATTGGAGTCCGAATTGCCATGTCTCATTTTGGAAACTATGATCGTTCTTATGAGATGCTCCGATTTCCAAGGAGCGATCTTCGTAACCTGGGCCAAACTTTACGAAAAAAATTCCACTAGATCTTGAGATCGCGCCATAGTGACACACGGACTTTCATGACTTTTGAAGTCCACCTGTATTTCTTGTAATTAAAATGCCAACAAGACCTACGCTGGTGGCAACATCTCACAGACAAAATGTTTGAAAATTCTTCCTATTTCTCGGACAATGAATGAGAACTCGCAAAGCGACACACAAATGATTTTTACACATTCTTTGCTAACACCCACATGTAGTTGCAGCAGGGTTTTGATTTATATGCACTAAAATCATGGTAAATGCAAAAAATGGCTTAAAAATATAGTAAACAAGACATGAAATGTGCCAAAAAATCAAACCTTAGGTATAATGGTGATTGCGTAGCGTGGAATTTTTTAAGGCAAAACGATGGACCCACGTCTTCATTTCAAACAAAATTATGTTGTTACTTGATGCAAATGTTTTCCAATAGCACACAGTTCATTCATGAAAGCTGTGTGCATACCAAACAGTCGCAAATGACCCCTAGCTTGCACGATATGTGAATCATGCTGTGTGATTGGCCAGAACCCGAACCCCATATATCATACGTCTACACCACTGGATGCACCCAGATCGAAAAAAATCATCATCCATTTCATCCGTACATGCAGTTGGAGTCTGGATTTGATTTGTATGTACCAAATGCCCGGTAAATGCAAAAATAGCTTAAATAGCAAATGAGCCCCAAAATGCGCCAGAAAACCAATATTGAGTTGTCATGGTGATTGTGTGTCGTGGAAACAATTTGAGGTTAAATGATGAAGTCACCAAGATTGGAGTCCCAATTGCCACATCTCCTTTTGGAAACTATGATCCTTCTTCTTAGATGCTTCCGTATCCAAGGAGCTATCATTGTAATCTGTGCCAAACTATACAAAAAAAATCACTGGGTCTTGAGATGACGGCAAAGTGAAATTCTGATTTTCGTGATTTTCGAAGTCCATCCGCATTTCCTTAAATTAAATTACTACAAGATCTATGTCAGTAGCCACATATCGCGGCAGAACTGTTGGAAAATTCTCCCTCTTTCTCGGACAATGAATGAAAATTCGCAAAGTGACACAGAAATGATTTTTACACCTTCTTTTCTCACACCCACATGTAGTTGCTGTAAGGTTTTGCTTTATATACACTAAATGCATGGTAAATGCAAAAATATGGCTTAAATATAGCAAACACGACCTGAAATGCGCCAACAAATTAAACCTAGGGTATAATGGTGATTATGTACCATGGAAAAACATTGAGGCGAAACAATGAGGCTATATCTTTGTTTCCAAATTGCACGTCTCCATTTCAAATGGAATTGTGCTATTTATGCACACGGGTTCGTAGACGCAAACCGTGTGTGATGACCCGCAAGTACACGGGGTAGTTGTAGCCTCTTTCGATAAGTAAGAGTGTCGAACCCAATGAGGAGCTAAAGGTAGAACAAATACTCTCTCAAGTCCTATCGGCCACTGATATGACTCTACGCACGCTTGACGTTCGCTTTACCTAGAACAAGTATGAAACTAGAGGTACTTTGTAGGTGTTGTTGGAATAGGTTTGCAAGATAATAAAGAACACGTAAATAAAAAGTAGGGGCTGTTTAAATAAAGATGCAATAAAGTAAATATAGTGTGTGTGGAAAAGTGGTGGTAGGAGTTGTGGAATTGTCCCTAAGCAATTGACTATGTTACTAGATCGGTAATCACTACTGCAATTCTATTTGAGGAAGAGGCATAAGCTAACATACTTTCTCTACTTGGATCATATGCACTTATGATTGGAATGCTAGCAAGCATCCGCAACTACTAAAGATTCATTAAGGTAAAACCCAATCATAGCATTAAAGTATCAAGTCCCCTTTATCCCATACGCAAACAACCTACTTACTCAGGTATGTGCTTCTCTCACTCACGCCACCCACCATAAGCAAATCATAAACATATTGCAAACCCTATAGCGGGAATCCCTCATGCTTGCGCGACACAGAGGGCATAATAGGACAGCACCAATAATAAAACATGCAATTCAAACCAATCATAGCAATTCATCAATCACCGATAGGACAACGAAAATCTACTCAGACATCATAGGATGGCAACACATCATTGGAAAATAATATGAAGCATAAAGCACCATGTTCAAGTAGAGGGTACAGCGGGTTGCGGGAGAGTGGACCGCTGAATATAGATGGGGGAAGGTGATGGAGATGTTGGTGAAGATGATGGAGGTGTTGGTGAAGATCGCGGTGATGATGATGGCCCCCGGCGGCATTCCGGCGCCACCGGAAGCAAGGGGGAGAGAGCCCCCCCTTCTTATTATTCCTTGACCTTCTCCCTAGATGGGAGAAGGGTTTCTCCTCTGGTCTTTGGCTCCCATGGCGTGGGAAGGGCGAGAGCCCCTCCGAGATTGGATATGTCTCTCCGTTTCTCTCTATTTCTGCGTTCCCAGATTCTGCCCCTTCACTGTTTCCTTTATATCTGGAGATACGTAACTCCGATTGGGGTGAATCTTTCGCCCAGATCTTTCTCGTAAAATTAGCTTTCTTGCGGCAAAAGAAGAGCATCAACCGCCTTACGGGGTGAGGGTGTCCTGGATTAGGGTGTGTCCGGACAGCTGGACTATATACTTCATCCAGACTATTGGAGCGTGAAGATACAAGACTCAAGACTCCGTCCCGTGTCCGGATGGGACTCTCCTTTGCGTGGAAGACAAGCTTGGCGATCCGGATATTGTATTTCCTTCCTTGTAATAGATTCCGTGTAAACCCTAGCCCTCTTTGTGTCTATATAAACCGGAGAGGTTGGTCCTTAAAAGGCCGATCACAATTACAATCATAATCATCATAGGCTAGCTTCTAGGGTTTAGCCTCTATGATCTCGTGGTAGATCTACTCTTGTACTACTCATATCGTCAATATTAATCAAGCAGGAAGTAGGGTTTTACCTCCATAGAGAGGGCCCGAACCTGGGTAAACATTGTGTCCCTTGCTTCCTGTTACCATCAGCCTAAGACGCACAGATCGGGACCCCCTACCCGAGATCCGCCGGTTTTGACACCGACATTGGTGCTTTCATTGAGAGTTCCTCTGTGTCGTCGCTCCAAGGCTTGTTGGCGCCTTCAATCATCGACAACACGTCCCAGTGCGAGACTTCTCTTCCCGGACAGATCTTTGTGTTCGGCGGCTTCGCACTGCGGGCTAATTCGCTTGGCCATCTGGAGCAGATCGATAGCTACACCCCTAGCCACCAGGTCAGATTCAGAAACCTGAACTACATGGCGGACATTTGCGGAGACTTGATCTTCGACGGATTCGGGCCTGTGCCAGGAGCACCGGACAGACACGATGAGCACGGGTTAGACCTGCTGTCGGACAATGCCCGGGATATCACCCCGGCTTTAGCCCCGGACCTAAATCCGGAGCAGGCTGCGTCGCCTAAGGACGGAGGGATGGACCCCGCCCCGCAGGCCGCACACTCATCAGTGGTGGAGCCGAACACAGGTCTCTCCTCTGTGGAGGCCTGTGACTCCGGACCCCCGGACTCATATCTGGTTGTTGGTTCCAGTCCGCCCACTCTCGAGCCAGCCAAGCCAGGCTCCAGTAATGGAGTTTACTGCTGCGGATATCTTTCAGCACTCGCCCTTTGGCGACATGCTGAAATCATTAAAGTCTCTCTCTTTGTCAGGAGGCTCTTGGCCGAACTATGTCCGGCTCGAGTGGGAAGTAGGCGACAAAGGAACTCGTTGCCCACCCACCACCCACTTCATTGCCACGGTTGATGATCTAACCGACGTGCTTGACTTCGACTCCGAAGACATCGATGGTATGGACGACGATGCAGGAGAAGTACAGGAACCACCGCTCACAGGGCGGTGGGCAGCCACCTCCTCATACGAAATATATATGTTGGACACTCGAAAGCAAACAAATGGCGATAAGGCAACGGAGGATAAGCCCTCAGGGAGAAAAACAAAGCATGGGCATTGTCGGTGCCGCTCCAAGCCCCGCCACAGCAATGCTGGCCCAGGAGACGAAAACAATCCGGATGCTGCCGAAGAGGAATACAACCCCGACCAGCCTGCCTTCGAGCAGGCCGAACATGCGACATACGGATATCCGGAGGAGGACAACCACATGCCCCCTCCGAAGATGAGATTAGTCTCGGCAATTCCGAAGGCGGCGTGCCTGAAGATCCAGTGGAGCAAGTTCGCTTCAAGCGACGACTCATGGCCACGGCAAGGAGCCTGCAAAGGAAACAACAGCAGCTCAAAGCTGACCAAGATTTGCTCATGGATAGATGGACCAAGGTCCTGGCCACCGAAAAATGAAAACTCGACCGCCCTGACGAAGGACACACACGGCATAATCCACTACCCCAACCTCAGCAGGAGAACCCAAGGCACATACCCCGACGTCAACACACCAAAACGATCCAAGACAATACGAAGGATACACGAAGAGGCATCCTCAAGCCTTGGCGCAATTGTCATAAGCGTCAAGTCAGGGAAGTTGGTGCCAAATCCAGCAACTCCCAGTTTGTTCAGCGGACAAAGAACAGCTCAAGCCTATACGGCCCGAGCAACGTACTCGACCAACCATGTGAAATTCATGGTACTCCTAGAAGGACGGCCAAGCACACCAATAGAGAATGCCGGATCCTCAAAACAAAGCGGCCGGTTATGTGCCGGAAACAATGAGGGGCCTAACAAACGGCAAAGTCAAAAGATCCTCCAGATTATAAAAGTACGGCCGATCTCCCCCGATTATATCAACCGTCCGGACAACATCAACCACAGCAAGTCAATTGCAGTACCTCGAAAGCTAGTAGTCCGGGGGCTCCATCTCACATAAAGCCCCGTGGGTGTAAAACCACAAATAACATCTTCTAAAAGATGCCAGGTGCAAAGGCCAAGTTTTATTGGCCCACCACTCTAACGGTTGTCTTCCGATCACCAAAAAATGCCACGCCAAAGAATAAATTCTTTGGCACCTTCCCCTCATACGGTAATTTACCATATGCTAACAGGATGAACTACATTGACTCGATTCCACATGGTAAACCATTAGGCCAACACCGTGTGATATAATCACACCTATGGGCAAGGCCGAACCCCGCCCTTGGAGCGGAAATCATACAGCTGCCGTAGTGAGTCGTGCATGCCTATCAAAATTTTGATATGACAGCCAACTATCCGGACACCAACTGAGGAGTCCGCGCTACTTCACGGTATAACGGCTGGGCTAACCAGGGTCCGATCAGGAACCCTTGGACCAACCACAAGAGGACGTTCAGCTGCCTGCAAGTATTTGCCTTTACAAACAAACTTTGACGCAGAATAGGATTGGCGACGTGGAATCGGCCCGGATATACAAGGGCAGGAACATGCATGTGACCCCCTCCCCCCCCCAAGAAGGTAGTCCGGGTTCACTTCGGATCCACTCACAGCCCCCTCCAGTCCGGCCATCACAGGTTCCGCCAAAAACACCTCTTTTCATAATCATAAATCGTACTCGTATGCATAGGCATATCATTCTACTACAATGCGTATACTTAAATAACACTTACCAGCCGTCGTTTCTCGTCGACGCCTCTTTCTAAAAGACGGCAGCCATGCCTCGTGTTACGCCCGATTATACCAGGGGCTTCACAGTACGGCAATAAAGTCCGACAACCTTTTCGGTCGCTCGGCACCCCGAACTTATAGCACTATATGCATCAGCTCCGAATCATGTCTTGGGTCAATGGTTGGGTTTGCCCGGCTCCCATGTTTTGGTACCTTACGTTCCGCCCCGTCGGCTAAGGTAGCGCTGGGAGAACTACTGCGATTGTGTCCCGGTTCTGCCGGACGAGCACCTCAGTAGAAAACCGAAAACTGACTGTCATGATACAGCGAGAGCTGGTCAGCTGTTCGAGAGGTTGTAAAATCCTTAAAGATTTATTTCGCATAACGCCATTATAAATGCAGAGTGCGACGGATTAGCCTTCCGATCAGGCGCCAATAGA
Organism: Triticum dicoccoides; assembly: GCF_002162155.2. Classification (NCBI taxonomy): domain Eukaryota; kingdom Viridiplantae; phylum Streptophyta; class Magnoliopsida; order Poales; family Poaceae; genus Triticum; species Triticum dicoccoides. The sequence continues at coordinate 317,946,732 of NC_041387.1, read as the reverse complement.
GCCCCTAGTTCGGCCTTCCGAACACTAGGGGCTACGCCGACCATACTCGAATTCCTATGGCTAAGTGAGAGTGGTAAAGCCCTATAGTATGATTGCCTGGTTCGTGGTGAAGAACACCTCCTTAAAAGGACCCAGCCATGGGATAAAGAGTGTTCAGGTATGCCCCAAACACCCCCGTATTTTTTTCGTGGGGGCAGAAGCCGACGACTGGCCAACTCTCAGTATTTACATACACTAAACAGCCGCACAGGAAGAACAAATGTTCATACAAAACAGGCAATAAATAATAAAAGTGCCATTATCCCATATTACAAAGAACGGCAGGAATGATCTCAGGGAAATATAATGTATTTGGTACACTTATCCGCCACAAGGCGGGCTCCCTTCAGTACACCTTCATAGAACAGCTCGGGCTTGCGGTGCTCCTTACCCTCTGGTGGCCCCTCCGTCATCAGCTTCTCCGCGTCAAGCTTCCCCCAATGCACTTTTGCACGGGCAAACGCCATGCGCAGACCCTCTATGCAGACCGATCGCTTAACAACATCAAGCCGAGGACAGGCGCCCACAATCCGTTTCATGAGTCCGAAGTAACTACTTGGAATTGGCTCCGCGGGCCACAGCCGGACAACCAAGTCCATCATGGCTAGTTCGGCCGCCTGGTGCAGTTCGACCAGCTGCTTCAGCTGATCGATAAAGGGCACCGGATAGTTCGGCGCCAAATACTGCGAATAGAAATTCATCTCCGCAGACTTCTTCTCCTCGGTCCGGTAGAACTGGGCGGCATCTGATATGCTGCGAGGCAGATCCGCAAACACCCCTGTAAAAACAAGAATTCAGCTTGTCACTTAGAGTTCTTCCCACTATCATGTAAAAATGGCCATGAATACAAAAGGCCTGACCAGCCGCAACTTTCCGGGCCTCTTGAATGTCCCGCACAGGACCTCGGGCTTCTTCCCGAGCATCTTCCGCAGCTTGGAGAGCTTGGGTGAGTTCGGATTCTTTCCCTACTAGACTCTGCTCCAAGCCCTCACTTTTCTTCACAACCTCCTGGAGCTCTCTCTCAGCTGTGATGACCCTGGCCTCGTGTTTCTCACGAAGCGCCTGTTCGGCGGCAGCCTTCTCGTTGGCATCAGCCAGAGCCTTCTTTAGTGCCTCATATTCGGCACTCGCTCCTGGAGCATAAATTACTCATTCGTGCCAAATTCAAGACAATGTTTCAACATACCTTGCTTGTCCTCCAATTGCTTCTACACACTGCCAAGCTCCTCCTTGGCCCGTTCCAGGCTCTGCTTCAGTCCGGACACTTCCGCATTATGAGCGGCCGTCCTCTCTGCAGACGCCTGTTTTCAAACAAAGGGGTATACATCATTAACAAAGGCTCCTGCAAAAACAGAGGATTTGATCCCCTGCCAGGCTCTCTCTCTTTCGTCGGACAGTGTATCAGGGGCTACTACTCATACTATGACGATTCCTCATAGGTTTCTTAGAAAACATACCTCAAAAGACTTTATAAGGCCAAGGCAGGACTCATTCAGCCCGCTCTCGGCAGACTGAATCTTTTCAACCACCGCACCCATGAGGGTCCGATGTTCATCGACGATAGATGCGCTCTTTAACGCTGTCGATAGACCGCCTGGCGGCTCTGCTTGGATAGAGGTTGCCGGCGGAGTAGGCAAGCCTCCCACCGTCGAAGGTGGCTGCTCGCCCGAGCCTGAAGCCTTAGAGGTCTCCAGGACCTTATCCGGCTATGGTCCGAATCCGAGATCGCCCCATTGTCGACACGCCGGGGGGCCGCTGCCCCCGTGTGTCCGGCCCCAGAGACATGCCTCCCCTGGTCCGGGTCTCTTTGAGACGACACCTCGGTGTCGCGCCTGGACTTCGGGGAAGGAGCCTCCAGAGGCATCTCACTCGCCAAAGCGTCTGAGCTCAGTGAATCCTCTGATGAGGATTGTCCGACGCGAGACCTCGCCGGGCTGTACGAAATATGGCGACAGTTAAAACTACTGTACCCAAACGACCCTATATGTATATGCGCGTTTGGATTTCGGACACTTACGACTTTTCCAAGGGCCGGGCCCTGGGATCCCACTTTGGGCTGTTATCGGCAGCCATGGTAGATGCCTCTGGGTGGGAACCTCTCCCCCTCTTGGGCGATTCGGCCTCTAGGGACGAGGAAGCCGCCCTTTTCTTCCCACCTCCAGAGTGAGGCTCGTCCTCCTCTGCCTCCTCCTCTTTGTCTTCGGAAGAAGGAGCATCGCTGGAGTTTTCGGATTTTGCATCCAAAGCCTCACGGCGACGGAGGCCACTCCGGGTCTTTTTGACCTTCTTGGAGGCCTCTTTCTTTGGTGCCGCGTAAGGCACGGGGACCAGCATCTTCGTCAGAAGGGGTCCAGCCGGTTCCTCCGGCAGCGGGGCCGGACTATGTATCCGCGCCACCTTCTTTATCCATCCCTGGGGTCACGATGAAACACGATAAAAATGTCTCCATCAAGACATGCCAATTGAATCATGGATGGACGGAGCGTGGCTTTAACTTACCGGGCTTGCAGAATGGGATAATTGATACCCACGGTCCTCGGCGGAGCCCGGCCATGATTTGCCGGACTTAAAGAGCACCTTCCAGATATCCTTGTGGGAGGAATCATAAAGCTCCCGAAGGGTTCGGTGCTCGGTTGGGTCGTACTCCCACAAATTGCAGGCTCGGCACTGGCAAGGGAGAATCAGACGAACTAGCATCACCTGGACTACGTTGACAAGCTTGACGTCCTTGTCGACCACACTCTGAACGCGCGTCTAGAGCAGTGACAGCTCATCGGACGAGGACCAGTTCGGGCCCTTCTTGGGCCAGGACGTGAGCCGAAGTGGGGCTCCGGATATGAACTCAGGAGCTACAACCCACTTTTTTCCGCGTGGTTCGGTGATATAGAACCACTGCTGCAGCCACTCCTTGACGAAGTCGTTGAAGGCACCCGTCGGCCAAACGACCTTGGGCATCTTGCTCACCATGGCACCACCGCACTCGGCGTGCTCTCCACTCACCACCTTGGGCTTCACATTGAAAATCTTCAGCCACAGGCCGAAGTGAGGCGAAACCCGGAGAAAAGCCTCGCACACGATGATGAACGTCGAGATATTGAGGAAGTAGTTGGGCGAAAGATCATGAAAATCAATCCCATAGTAATACATGACTCCATGAACAAATGGGTGAAGGGGAAACCCGAGCCCGCGGACAAAATGGGGAAGGAACACAACTCTCTCGTGAGGCTCCGGATTAGGGACGACTTGTCCCGCCGGTGGGAGGCGGTGGCCGATCTTCTTGGCCACAAACCCGGCCTCCCGGAGCCTCTTGATATCCTTCTCCTGGACGGTAGAGGCCATCAATCTGCCTCCTGCTCTGGATCCGGACATCTTTGGAAAGACACTCTTTGATGGAAAAGAAGGATGCCTGGGCGTTAGGGCTCGAACAGAGGGGAATGGGCTAGCGGAAGGAGAAGGCGTGGGTAAAGAGGAAGAGACCTTGTTTCTTTATAGAGACGGTAAAAGCTTTTTGCGCCTCCCCACTTGCCTAGTGGAACCCGCTCGCTCCCCACTCACCGCGATTGGCGGTGCAGTTGGATTATCCATACCCGTGTTGATGAGAATCCCACAATAAGGGGACACAATCTCTGCTATGGCAAAACGTGCAGAAGAAACCACCTCGCGATATGCGCTATGGCTGGTTGTGCGAAAACGGTTCGAATAATGACCCGACCGTAATGACATGTCACGTGGTCAGCGGATTACGTTTGTGAAATATCATTTTCTCTATGATGGTATGTGAAGATCATTTTGCGGATCCGGACACGGTTTACATGTTCGATGGTTACCTTGGAGTATTCGAAGAAGGAACCCGCCTTGCAATGCCGAAGACAAGACTGCGCGCCGGACTCATCGTTATTGAAGCCTGGTTCAGGGGCTACTGAGGGAGTCCTGGATTAGGGGGTGTCCGGACAGCCGGACTATATACATCGTCCGGACTATTGGAGCGTGAAGATACAAGACTCAAGACTTAATCCCGTGTCTGGATGGGACTCTCCTTTGCATGGAAGACAAGCTTGGCGATACAGATATTGTATTCCCTTCCTTGTAACCGACTCCATGTAAACCCTAGCCCTCTCCGGTGTCTATATAAACCAGAGAGGTTGGTCCTTAGAAGGACGATCACAATTATAATCATAATCATCATAGGCTAGTTTCTAGGGTTTAGCCTCTACAATCTCGTGGTAGATCTACTCTTGTACTACTCATATTAGGGTTTTACCTCCATAGAGAGGGCCCGAACCTGGGTAAACATTGTGTCCCTTGCTTCCTGTTACCATCAGCCTAAGACGCATATATCAGGACCCCCTACCCGAGATCCACCAGTTTTAACACCGACATGGGGGGCCCAGGAGAGTCCAGGGCACGCCCCCTATCTCCCGGCCCCCTCGGGCACCGTCTCGCATTTATTTTACTTCCCAAAAATCATAAATATTCCAAAAAAAATCTTCGTCCGTTTTTATCCCGTTTGGACTCCGTTTGGTATTGGGTTTCTGCGAAACAAAAAACATGCAACAAACAGGAACTGACACTGGGCACTAGATCAATATGTTAGTCCTAAAAATAGTATAAAAAGTTGCCAAAAGTATATGAAAGTTGAATAATATTGGCATGGAACAATCAAAAAATATAGATATGACGGAGACGTATCAGCATCCCCAAGCTTAATTCCTGCTCGTCCTCGAGTAGGTAAATGATAAAAAAGATAATTTTTGATGTGGAATGCTACCTAGCATAATCTTGACAATGTAATCTAATCATGGCATGAATATTAAGACACGAGTGATTCAAAGCAATAGTCTATCATTTGACATAAAAACAATAATACTTCGAGCGTACCAATAAAGCAATCATGTCTTTTACAAACAACAAGGCAAAAGCAAGCTTATCCCTACAAAATCATATAGTTTGGCCATGCTTCATTTTCGTCACCCAAAATGCCCCCATCATGCACGACCCCGATGACAAGCCGAGCAATTGGTTCATACTTTTTAACACGCTTCAGCTTTTTCAACCCTCACGCAATACATGAGCGCAAGCCATGGATATAGCACTATAGGTGGAATAGAATATAATGATGGAGGTTATGTGGAGAAGACAAAAAAGGAGAAAGTCTCACATTGATGCGGCTAATCAACGGGCTATGGAGATGCCCATCAATTGATGTCAATGCGAGGAGTAGAGATTGCCATGCAACGGATGCACTAGAGCTATAAATGAATGCTCAACAAAAGAAAACTAGTGGGTGTGCATCCAACTTGCTTGCTCACGAAGACCTAGGGCATTTGGGAAGCCCATCGTAGGAATATACAAGCCAAGTTCTATAATGAAAAATTCCCACTAGTATATGAAAATGACAACCTATGAGACTCACTATATGAAAAACATGGTGCTACTTTGAAGCACAAGTGTGGAAAAAGAGATAGTAACATTGCCCCTTTTTATTTATTTATTTTTGTTTTTTTGTTTTTTCTTCTTTTTTTTCTTTGGCCTTTCTTTTTTTTCTTTTGGCCTTTTTTTGTTTCTTTGGCATAATGCTCTAATAATGATGATCATCACACTTTTATTGATTACAACATATGAATTACAACTCAAAACTAGAACAAGATATGACTATATGAATGCCTCCGATGGTGTACCGGGATGGTGCAATGAATCGAGAGTGACATGTATGAAAAATTATGCATGGTGGCTTTGCCACAAATACGATGTCAACTACTTGATCATGCAACGGCAATATGACAAAAGTAATGTATGTCATGATGATGAACGGAACGGTGGAATGTTGCATGGCAATATATCTCGGAATGGCTATGGAAATGCCATAATAGGTAGGTATGGTGGCTGTTTTGAGGAAGATATAAGGAGGTTTATGTGTGATAGAGTGTATCGTATCATGGGTTTTGGATGCACCGGCGAAGTTTGCACCAACTCTCGAGGTGAGAAAGGGCAATGCACGGTACCGAAGAGGCTAGCAATGATGGAAAGGTAAAAGTGCGTATAATCCATGGACTTACATTAGTCATAAAGAACTCATATACTTATTGCAAAAATTTATTAGCCCTCAAAGCAAAGTACTACTACGCATGCCCCTAGGGATATAGATTGGTAGGAAAAGACCATCGCTCGTCCCCGACCGCCACTCATAAGGAAGACAATCAAAGAAACACCCCATGCTTCAAATTTGTCACACAACGGTTACCATACGTGCATGCTACGGGACTTGCAAACCTCAACACAAGTGTCTCTACAATCCACAACCACCCACTTTATATCGAAAAACTATTGCAAGGAATCAAACATATCATATTCAACGATCTACAAGTTTATGTAGGATTTTATGACTAACCATGTGAATGACCAATTCATGTCATCTCTCTAAATAGGTATAAGTGAAGCAAGAGAGTTTAATCCCTTTTACAAATGATATGCCCACACTCTAACAAATATAAGTGAAGCAAAAGAGCATTCTACAAATGGCGGTTTTCAATGTGAAGAGAAACAGGCAATCCAAACTTCAAATGATATAAGTGAAGCACATGAAGCATTCTATAAAGCCATACTCAAAAGATTTAAGTGAAGTGCAATGAGCATTCTATAAATCAACCAAGGACTATCTCATACCAGCATGGTGCATAAAAGAAAAGTGAAAACTAAATGCAAAAGACGCTCCAAGACTTGCACATAATGCATAAACGAAACGAATACGAAAACATACCGATACTTGTTGAAGAAAGAGGGGATGCCTTCCGGGGCATCCCCAATCTTAGACGCTTGAGTCTCCTTGAATATTTTACTTGGGGTGCCTCGGGCATCCCCAAGCTTGAGCTCTTGCCTCTCTTCCTTTTTCTCATATCGAGACCTCCTCGTTTAGACACTTCTCCACACAAAACTTCAACAGAAAACTCGGTAAGATCCGTTAGTATAATAAAGCAAATCACCACTCTAAGTACTGTTGCAAACCAATTCATATTTTGTTTTTTCATTGTGTCTACTGTAATATAACTTTTCCATATCTTAATCCACTAATATAAATTGATAGTTTCATCTAAACAAGCAGCCTATGCATCAAAAACAGAATCTGTCAAAAATAGAACAGTCTGTAGAAATCTGAACATCCACCATACTTCTGGTATGCCAAAAAATCTACCAAAATTAGGAAAAATAAAAATGGTGTACAGAAAGACAGTGCAAAAGGATCAGAACCGTTTGACGTTCCAGTTAAAAATGTAAAATCGCGCACTACAGCCAAAGTTTCTGTCCTGCACCGTACAAACCAACAAGCATTGTAAACATCCTAAAGGCAAACCTTGGCACATTATTTTTATAATACAATGGATTGTACAACGGGATAATTATTCTTGTTGAAAAGTTTCTGTAATCAAGATTCACAAAGTTTCCGTGAGCATGAACAAAGTTCAAGGCTAGCTCCCACTTCAACAATGCTTGTCTTTCTCACTTTCACTTTCCTTTTTGAAAAGTTTTTATGTTCCCCTCTTTATTTTTGTGTTTTTAAACTATATAAAAGCACTCAACAGAAATAAATGACCCTCTAAAACATCTGGGTTGTCTCCTTGGCCGCGCTTTCTTTAAAGCCATTAAGCTAGGCAATTAGTGCTCAAGTAATGGATCCACCCGGATCCCAAGGTATATCAAAGCCAATTTTAATTAACAATGATTTGTAATTTAGTAGTGAGCACAAAGCAACATATATCAAGCAATGACGAAGTCTAACTCTCTTCCTATGCATAGGCATGTCACAAAAGAACAATTCATGCACACATAGTAAAGGCCATTGCATAGTATAAGCAGTTTCTTGCAATTCTATCGTATTGGAAACATAGAGAGGCGGAGATATAGTTCCTCTCTCATAATAATTGCAAGTAGGAGCAGCAAGCACATGCATATTACATTCATCAAAATCATCATGTGCAACGGTAAAAGGCAACCCATCAATATAATCCTTACTAAGCGCAAACTTCTCCGATATAGTGTAGTTTGGAGAGTTCAAAAAGATAATAGGACTATCATGCGTGGGTGCAATAGCAAAAATTTCATGTTTAACATAAGGAACTATAGCAAGGTCATATCCATAAGCATAATTCATATTGGCATCTTGGCCACAAGCATAGCAAGTATCATCAAAAAGGGATATTTCAAGAGAATCAACATGATCATAGAAATCATCCTTCGGTAAGCCCGAAGGGGAATTAAACAATGTATGAGTTGAAGAGTTACTCTCATTAGAAGGTGGGCACGGGTGATCAATCCGCTGTTCATCCTTTTGTTCTTCGCTCCCCTCGCCATCTTTTTCATCTAATGAGCTCACAGTTTCATCAATTTCTTCTTCCATAGCTTCCTGCAAAATATTAGTCTCTTCTTGGACAGCGGAGACTTTCTCAATAAATGCATTAATATAGTAATTGTATTCATAATTTTCATAGCAATATCTAAGTATAGCAAGATTTGCAGGCCTATAAACACCATCATCATCAAAAGCTTCATACTTTTCAAACAAATATTCAATTTCATAAGCATCTTTAAAAGCAACAAATTCTTCTATTTGTTCAACATCATAGTAATCATATCTACCATTATCATAAGAAGCTAAGGTTTCATTATCATTAAATTTGCATGAAAAGGGAAGGTGCGGAGCCTTCATCCTAGAGCAACAATTATAATCATATCTCAAGCATAGATCCCGGGCATACCAACGCAACATAATAAATTGATCCCATAATAGTTTCCCTTTTTGTGTCGAGCAATAATCCCTAAAGTATTCACGTTGATCCAATGTGTCTCCCATTATAAAGTTGAATGGGGTTTTCTCAGGATTATCAAAGTAGTACATAATATCTCGAACATAATGAGAATCGAGGGTTTTAGGTAGGAGTTACCCCACCTCCTTGAGTAGCAAGTACACCTAATATTTTTGGTATTTCGTGTTCCATATCCATAACTAAATATGAAGAACAACTAAGAATAGCAAATAAAAATTACTTAGTGATAAAGCAAACAAGCACACACGAGAATATTCACCCCACGCTATGACTCCCCGGCAACAGCGACAGAAAAAGGTCTTGATGACCCGCAAGTACACGTGATAGTTGTAGCCTCTTTTGATAAGTAAGAGTGTCGAACCCAATGATGAGCTAAAGGTAGAACAAATACTCTCTCAAGTCCTATCGGCCACTGATACGACTCTACGCACGCTTGACGTTCGCTTTACCTAGAACAAGTATGAAACTAGAAGTACTTTGTAGGTGTGATAGGATTGGTTTGCAAGATAATAAAGAACGCATAAATAAAAACTAGGGGATGTTTAGATAAAGATGCAATAAAGTAAATAAAGCGAGTGTGGAAAAGTGGTGGTAGGAGTTGTGGAATTGTCCCTAAGCAATTGACTATCTTACTAGATCGGTAATCACTACTGCAATTCTATTTGAGGGAGAGGCATAAGCTAACATACTTTCTCTACTTGGATCATATGCACTTATGATTGGAACTCTAGCAAGCATCCGCAACCACTAAAGATTCATTAAGGTAAAACCCAACCATAGCATTAAAGTATCAAGTCCTATTTATCCCATAAGCAAACAACCTACTTACTCGGGGCATGTGCTTCTGTCACTCACGCCACCCACCATAAGCAAATCATAAACATATTGCAAACCCTACAGCGGTAATCCCTCACGCTTGTGCGACACGGAGGGCACAATAGGACAGCACCAATAATAAAACATGCAATTCAAACCAATCATAGCAATTCATCAATCACCGATAGGAGAACGAAAATCTACTCAGACATCATACGATGGCAACACATCATTGGAAAATAATATGAAGCATAAAGCACCATGTTCAAGTAGAGGGTACAGCAGGTTGCGGGAGAGTGGACCGCTGAATATAGATGGGGGAAGGTGATGGAGATGTTGGTGAAGATGATGGAGGTATTGGTGAAGATCGCGGTGATGATGATGGCCCCCGGCGGCGTTCCGGCGCCACCGGAAGCAAGGGAGAGAGAGCCCCCCTTCTTCTTCTTCTTCCTTGACCTTCTCCCTAGATGGGAGAAGGGTTTACCCTCTGGTCCTTGGCTACCATGGCGTGGGAGGGGCGAGAGCCCCTCCGAGATTGGATCTATCTCTCTGTTTCTCTCTGTTTCTGCGTTCCCAGATTCTGCCCCTTCACCATTTCCTTTATATCTGGAGATTCGTAACTCCGATTGGGGTGAATCTTTCGCCCAGATCTTTCTCGTCAAATTAGCTTTCTTGCGACAAAGTAAGGGCGTCAACCGCCTTACGGGGGCCCAGGAGTGTCCAGGGTGCACCTGCCTCCCTGGGGGGCGCCCCTATCTCTTGGCCCCCTCGGGCACCGTCTAAAGTTGATTTTACTTCCCAAAAATCATAAATATTCCATTTGGACTCAGTTTGGACTCAGTTTGATATTGGGTTTCTGCGAAACAAAAAACATGCAACAAATAGGAACTGGCACTGGGCACTGGATCAATATGTTAGTCCCAAAAATAGTATAAAAAGTTGCCAAAAGTATATGAAAGTTGAATAATATTGGCATGGAACAATCAAAAATTATAGATATGATGGAGACGTATCAGTGTGCATCGGCCTTTTTGCGCGGCGACCGACACTCTTTTTTCACTTTTTTCACCGAAGCCGGCAAGATCCCCCCACCGCCCGTCCCATTTCTCTCAATAATCTGCATATTCTACCCAAAGTCCGTCACCAGCTCCTCCTTCCCTAGATCCACACTAGGACGCTTTCCAGCACTGACGTGCTCAACCCAGCCATGTACCCACTCTTCGGCATCAACCCTACCTTCACTACCATTCCCAACACGTGGCTACCCATGCCTTGGTCTTCGTTTGCTTGCTAGCCGCCCTCGAGTATATCAATCTTATAAACCTTGCCTCTCTTGCCGAGTTTGCACAAAAACTAATGAGGAGTGGTCACGATCTTTCACAATTTGGAGGGAATTCCTGAAGAACACGATGAACACACGAAGAACACAAGACGGGAAGGAGAGGAAACAATCGAATTGACTTGATCCAATCACACATGTGCTAGATCCACACACACAAAGAGGTAACAAAGATCCAAGTTCAACAAAGTAGGATATGAAGAGGAGCTAGTTCATCCCAATCTGTGAGGAGTTGAGGTCTTGAATCTGAGATGGATCTTCCCTAGATGGGGTCTTGAATCCACTTGGGGGATCTTCTCCTAGGAGGCATTGATCTCCAAAGGAGTAGGGGTACAAGTGGATGAGCAAGGCTCTGTCTCCAAAATGAGCTATCACAAAGCTAAACCTAGAACGTTGGGGGAGAAGGAGTATATATAGTCTAGGGGGACGAAAGGGTACATGGGCTTCAACCCGTTACTATGCGCAGACAGAGGGAGCTAGATGTCTGGGCCTTCGAGGGTTGTGGGGATGTCCGAGCCATGGGGCCCGGATGTCCGGGACCGGTCTTCGAGTGTCTCGATTGCGTTCTGTGATGGACGAGCCGTATTTCCGGGCTGGCGCCGGATGTCCGGGTCAGACGGGTTGGATGTACGGGTCCAGGCCGGATGTCCGGGCCTTGTAGCCTCGACTGCTGGCCTGCAGCTGGGTTTCTTACTCCAGGGGCCGAATGTACGGGTCCTGGAGACTTCTCCAGTTCCTTAAGTTGGTACTCTTCGTCCGTTCCCTTGAGAACTTGTCCGTCTACACAATCATCTCCGAGAGGGTCTTCTTGATGCCTGATGACACATAGCATTCCGGACTTAGGTATTAACCATGTCTCATACGGGTGATATGGAATATCACAAAGGAGAGATGTCACCTCAGTTTCCATATCTCTTGCACAGGCTCATGTCATTGGTCTAGTAGGCACTTGGGGATATGTAGGTAGGTCCATGGGGATGACCGTAGGATGCTTCACATCGTCTCCCCACTTGGGAAATATCCGACCTCAAATTGAAAACCTCATCACCATGGTATAGAGAGAGATCCTTCACGTTGAAGATATCACTCATGTTGTATTTGTCGCTTGGAATGTTGATCTTGTAGGCATTTTTGTTGTAGCGTGCTAGCACCTTGAAGGGTCCGTTCGCTCGAGGTAGTATCTTGGACTTGTGTTCGTTAGGGAAGCAGTCCTTGCAGAGGTGTAACCACACAAGATCTCTAATGTTGAATATCATGGGTTGCTTGTGGTGTTGATCTTGGCTGATGATGTGCCTTGTATCTTCATGCATCTTCTCGGATTGCTCGTTCGAGCACTCGCGTCCATGTTGATGCGCTCTTGTAGAGGTAGCAGTAGAATGTCTAATGGAGATAACAGGTTGAAACAATAGACGACCTCGAAGGGGGACTTACCGGTAGTCAAATGTCTTGCTTAATTGTAGGTGTGCTCGGTGATGGGTAAGCATTCCTCCCACTCCTTGATATTCTTGTTGATCAACACACATATGAGAGTAGATAGCATCCAATTCGATCGTGACCACCGCTTGGCCGTCGGTTTGTGGATGGTATGCTGAAGAGAATAAGAGCTTGATTCCGAGCTTGGCGCATACCGTCTTCCCAAAGTAGTTAAGGAACTTGACATCGCGGTCCGATGCAATAGTCTTGGGCACTCAATGTAGATACAATATTTCCTTCAAAAGATATTCGCAACATGTGAAGCATCGTCTATCTTGCTACATGGAATAAAATGTGCCATCTTGGAGAAATGGTCCATAATAACAAGTACAAAATCTTGCCATTTTTTGTTCTTGGCAAACCATGTGCAAAGTCCATAGTAATACCTTCCCATGGGTGATACGAAATAGGAAGTGGCATATAGAGACCATGTTATTGAGCTGTAGACTTAGCTTTGTGACATGTAGAGCATCGGTTAGTTTAGAGGGAGACGTCACGAAGCATCTTTGGCCAAGAGTAGTAGTTGGAGAGCATGTCATACATCATTTTTTGGCCAAAATGTCCCATAGGTTCTCCACCATGAGCTTCGTGCAAAATCAACATCAAAGAGGAGACTTTGGTATGCAAAGCTTGTTAGTCCGTATGAGGTAGCCATCTTTGAGATCGTATCGATCCCAAAATGTTTTTTTCTTGACACTTAGCATAAGGTGTAGCAAAGGAGGCATCATGCACATACAAGTCTTTTATGTGCTCAAATCCTATGACATTCAATTCAAGTTGATTTACAAGCACACATTTGGGGGAAAGAGTGTCCGCCGCAACATTTTCCTTACCCTTGACATACTTGATAACATAAGGAAATGACTCAATGAACTTATTGCATTTGACATGTCACTTATTCAATTTGGTTTGACCTTTAAGGTATTTAAGCATCTCATGATCCGTATGGATGAAAAATTCAATAGGGAGAAGATAATACTCCCACACACGCAATACTCGTACTAAACCATTGAGCTCCTTGTCATAAATGGGATAATTAAGTTTCTCTCCAGAAAGTTTCTCGCTAAAGTAAGCAATTGGGCGCTTCTCTTGCATTAACACACCTCCTACGCCATTACCACTAGCGTCGCAAATTACTTCAAAAGTTTTATCAAAGTTGGGTAATGCAAGTAATGGAGCATGTGTAAGCAAATTCTTAAGCTCGTTAAATGCGGTATCTTGGGATGGTCCCCAAACAAATGATGCATTCTTCTTACTCAATGCGTGCAATGGTGATGCAATGGTGCTAAAGTCCTTCATGAATCTATAATAGAATCCGGCTAAGCCAAGGAAGCTACACACTTGTTGCAAGTTGGTTGGTTGCGGCAAAGTTTTACTAGCATCAGTTTTATCTTCATCTACATGAACACCCTTAGAGGACACAACAAAACCTAAGAAAACAATCTTGGCAACAACAAATGTGCATTTCTCCATATTAGCGTAAAGGCGCTCATTTCTAAGAGCTTGCAAAACGTCCTGAAGATGGGTGACATGACCTTCTAGAGATCGCTAAACACAAGTATATCATGAAAATAGACCACAACACATATGCCAATGTATTTGCGAAGAACATAATGCATCACACATTTGAAGGTACCAGGTGCTTCAGATAAACGCATATGCATAACTAACCACTCATATAAGCAAACTTGGTTTTGAAAGCGGTTTTCCATTCATCCCCTTTTTGAATGCAAATTTGCTAATAGCCATTTTAAGATCAATTTTAGAGAAAATTGTGGCTCCGCTCAATTCATCTAGCATATCATCAAGTCATGGAATAGGGTGTCGATATCAAATGGTGATAGCATTTATGGGACGACAATCGGAACACATGCGAACACTACCATCTTTCTTGGACACAAGAATAACCGGAATGACACAAGGACTTAAGCTTTCACGTACTTGCCCATTGTCAGTGAGGTGTTGTACTTGCCTTTGTATTTCCTTGGTTTCTTCGTGGTTGACGTGGTAGGGTACCTTGTTCTGTAAGGGTGCCCATGGGATGAAGTCGATGCGGTGTTCCATGCCTCATAGTGGATGTAGTCCTGGAGGTAGCTCGTCATGGAAGACGTCCGCGAACTCCTGCAATAGATTAGACAACACTAAAGGTAGCTGGTGAGAGGTGTTAGTTCTTGCCGCTTCATCTTTGCACACTAGGACACAGTGCATAACACTTGTGGGATTCTCACACACTTCTCGCATGTCTTCTGGTAGCTAAAAACGCTATGTTTTTCTTGTTGCTTATCATGGAGGCACTCATTTTTGTCTTGTGGCTCTCACTCTCTTCTTGGTGGCTCACTCACTCACTATTCTCTCCATGATGGGTGGTTTCTTGCTTGTCGGTGATCACTTGACTTGGCGACATGGGTCGGAGCACGAACTCCTTTCGCTTCATCTTGAAACTATGATGATTGGTTCGCCCATTGTGGATGATGTCGCGGTCAAATTTCCAAGGTCATCCAAGTAGGAGGTGGCAAACAGACATGGGAACCACATCACACTCCAAGGTGTCTTCATATGATCCAATATTGAAGGAGACTTGGACGGTATGCTGCACTTGAATGGTGTCGGAATCGCTAAGCCATTGTACCTCATAGGGGCGAGGATGATTCATCTTGAGCAATTCTAGATTTGAACATAGCTCTTTACTTTCCAAGTTGTGGCAACTTCCTCTGTCAATGTTGGCCTTCACGGAATAACTATTGGTGCCCGCTTTGGTGTGTAAGATGTGGCAATGTTGGGCTTCCTCTTGTTGGTGTTGAAGTATCAAGACCTTGAAGATAACAAGAGCGGGGCTCGAATCATTGTCACAAAAGACTTGATTGTCTTCATGTTCATTCACTTGCTGGTGCATGTCCACATGCTCAAGGGCTTCCATTTCTTCTTTGCACATAGAGTATAGGTGTCGTCGTCATTGGCAATCATGGTGCACCGAGTGGGACGTTAGTATGTCTTGTGTCCTTGGCCTTGGCAAGTAAAACACTTGATGGAACTTGTCTTGTCGGTCTCATTGGTTGGAGTCATTGATGATGAAGCTCTTGGCTTGAAGTTGCTTGTAATGCCATGGAAATTTTCTTCTATTCTTCATTGTTGTGTAAGAAAAAGATCTTGTCGACTTTCAATGCCCATGAAAGGTAGTCTTTGAGATCATTGCTTCTGGAGAACTTCGGCATGGTGAACTTGAGCTTGCCATAGCGTTGCTCTTCAATGTGTGCCGGTCGATTGTTATAATGCTCGTGTCGTGGTTGAGGGTCTTCAACCACTTGTTCCTTGTGCTCCGGTGGGTTAGCTTGATGGGGAGGGTTTGGAATTCTTGCATGATTCCTCGTCTCTTGGCGCTCCTCGAGGCATGCGGCTTCTTCTTGTCGCTCTCATTGGAGGGCCTCTTCTTGTAGACGTACTTGGCGGTTGCACTCATTGATGTCTTGTGCTAATTCACGTAGAGCATGTTGGGCTTCAAGGCCTTGTTCCTCACGGCGTCGTCGCTCTTGTTGAAGGTCATTGCCATCTTGATTTTCTTCTTGATGTTAGTGTATTGGAGCTTGCTCATGGACTGTAGGATCATTAGATTAGCGACGCAGTCATTCACGTTCCTGAAGGTGGTCTTGTAAACCATTGCCATGAAATGGATTTTCTGGAGCTTGATGATCTTCATGGTCTTGGCAACGATGCGGACGAGCTCGTGGGGGACTTACATTCAAAGACGTGTCCGAAGAGTATCGACTTGAATGGCATCGTCTTGCAGATGATGAAGTTGTAGAAGAGTGATTTGCCAACATTACTCATAGGTCATCCTTGAGAGTTGCCATTGATGTGGTGAAGTAGTCTCTTGTACGTTGCTTGGATTGACGCAAGTCGGTGGCGAGTTGATCGGTGCGATCGCCCAAAGCTTCATTCTCTTGATGCAAAGCTCTTTGTGCGCCGAATAGTTGATTCTTGGTGATGTTGTTGGTCGATTCCTCTTCTTGTTCGATGATGAGTGGGTTGGAAGAAGTAGTTGGCCTATCCATCATTTCAAGAAAATATGTGAGTGGAAGAAAGGAAAGAACTAGACCAAATATACCTTATTCAGTGTTGAAGATGGATCAATGATCACTCAATAATGTATTATGGAAATAACACAATTGGTACCGGATCTTGTCAATTCTCACACCTACACAAGTAAAGCTTTTTGGGGTAGCTTGGTGAGGATGGTGGCACAAAATTTATGCAATTGTTAGCACGAGTCAATAATGTTAAGAGATACTCGCAAATTTGCAAGTGAAACAAGTAGACCAATAGCTAAATGTGGCACACAAAAACACACGCACAGATAGATTCCTAGTAGATGTATGTATGATGTTCCCAGTAGATTCTCTCACGATGATCCAAGATGATATCATATGAAAATTTGATATGCAATGTGGTATGATGCTATGTCTATTGCTTACAAGCTCTTTGTCTCTCTATGCTTAAAAGCTTTTCCCTCTTTCTTTTCTTATGTCCACTTATGCGAAATGCACAAACCAAGCTAGCAATTATGTATATGCAGGAACAAACTTGTGGCACAAGAGATGATATGATGATACCAAGATGCGGATACCAAGTATGGTATGTATGCAATGGAAGGTCCGGGTCGAGTATCTCTAAAGTGCACAAGTAACATTGTCGACAGTAGTCAATGGCTAGTCTCGATAGGCAAGTGATGCAAATTGGCCTAGGGGTTAACAATGCAATGGCAAGCGAATATACAATGGTGTCATCAAGGTTACCATCCTTGCTTATGGTTGGGTGTCAAATGATGAAGTGGTCATAGTCGATGACGAAGATGAGTGGCGATGATGTCTGTGTCGAACCGTCCCCAAGTAGCCGAAACATGTTAGGAGACGAAAACTGCAACTCAAATTCTCAAAGAACAAAACGTGTCAAAATTGTCGGAGGTGGTAGCATGTAAGCGATCCTGGTTGCGGAAAGCGGTCGTGGTATGTGGAAGTATTGGTGCAAACCCGATCAAAACTGATGAAAGTTAGGCGAAAAAAGAAGTGGTGGAGGAGGTGTTGCTGTGGGAGGCCGGATGTTTGGGCTACTGGACCAGATGTCCGGGGGCCACGTGCCGGATGTCCGGGGCTCCAAATCTAGGACGAACTCGAAGAATTAGGTGGGATACGAAAATTTTGGGGCAATGTTCATGGAATTTCTTGGATGGAACTGAGTAAAAAGTTGAGGGCTGCTAGATCAATGAGTAACACATCAAATCCACGGATCAAATTCAACAAAACTTCATCTAACCAACAAGTCACAGTTTTTTTGGGAGGGCTATTTTTGTGGGGATTTTTAAAACTGGGACAAAACAAAGCGAAATTAGGCTAGAAAAGGAAGTGGGAGACTCCAAAATTATAATCAACGTGGCTCATGGTACCAAGATGATGTGGAGTGGGGCTGATCTTTCACGATTTGGAGGGAATTCCCGAAGAACATGATGAACACACGAAGAACACAAGAGTGCAAAAGAGAGAAAACACTCGAATTGACTTGATCCAGTCACACATGTGCTAGATCCACATACACAAATAGGTAACAAAGGTCAAAATATAAAAAAGGAGGATACGAAGAGGAGCTAGTTCATTCCAATCTATGAGGAGTTGAGGTCTTGAATCCGAGATGGATCTTACCTAGACGGGGTCTTGAATCCAGTTGGGGGATATTCTCCTAGGAGGCCTTGATCTCCAAAGGAGTAGGGGTACAAGTGGATAGGCAAAGCTCTATCTCCAAAATGAGATAACACAATGCTAACCCTAAAATGTTGGGGGTGAAGGAGTATATATAGTCTAGGGGGCGAAAGTGTACATGGGCTTCGACTCGTGACTGTGCGCAGACATAGGGGGCCGGATATTCGAGCGTCGGGCCCGATGTCTGGGCCTTCAGTGGGGGACCAGATGTACAGGGCTGGTCTTCGGGCAGCTCAGTTGCATTCTGTGATGGACGTGCCGGATTTCCAGGCTGGCGCCGGATGTCTGAGGCTAGGCCTAATTTCTGAGCCTTGTAGCCTTGGTTGTTGGCCTGCGGCTGGGCTGCACACTCCAGGGGCCGGGTGTCCTGGTCCTAGAGACTTCTCTAGTTCCTTTTCTTCTTCATTCGTGCACTTGGTAACTTGTTTGTCTACACAAGCAGCTCCGAGAGGATCTTCTTGATGCCTTTTCACACATAGCATTCTGGACATAGGTAGTAACCATGTCTCGTACGGGTCATACGGAATATCATAAAGGAGTGATGTTACCTCGATTTCGAGAGATCTTGCACGGTCTCATGTCTTGGGGAGACGTAGGTATGTCCATGGGGATTACTGTAGGATGCTCTATATCAAAAACCTTTCAGTTACTGCTCTCTATCATGGCAAGGCGTATTCCCTCACGATCCTTCTTCCTATTTGGTTATGTACGTTCCCAAATTGGCTGCAAAATAATGAAGAGTGTATATATGTTCATTATCTATCTTCCTAACTAGTACATATATGTTTTATTTGTTTGAATTAGTTACTGTCGATTTAGAGGTTGTGGGAGCCCGAGTCACATAAAATGAACAAATTAGCCGTACATTTTCAAAATTATTACATGACATGTTTAGACAACTTGCTACCAAGTTACTAGCTTTATGTTTATCCCCCTTTTCTGAATTTTGCATGTGTTCTCTATAGATGTCGAGTAGCAGCGACAACACTCATGCTTCAGGAGATGTATCTTCATCTTAGTCCAACAACCCTAGATCTCTAGCAGACGACCAGGTATCAAGTAATCTGGAACAGGATAGAGCTACCGTAATCACCCTTCCAGTCAGGGCATAGAAGAATGCTCCAAGAAAACCAACACACCATCCTAAAGATGTATATGAAGTAACCAACACCAATTTAAAGCCTTGGGATCCAACTAAACCAAATATAGCACACACGTGGTTCAAGAATGTGTGTGGATTTATTGGCATGGCAAGGATCCTCATTAATCTGCTAGGGTTTCGGAAGGCTGACACAGAAACACAGGACATGATAGTCCGGGACATCATTTACCACTTCAACGTTCCATAGCAATGGAGAATGTAGGTGGAACATGCTACATTGAAGAAGGCAAGGGATGCTTGGAGACACTGGAAGCAAGTGTTGTACAAGAAGTACTTGAGTGAAGGCAAGGGCCCAATCCCCGCATACCCCCAAATTACAAAGGCAGACTGGGCAAAAATCACAAGGGTGAGGGCAACTACAGAGTTTAATAAGAAGAGTGCCAAAACTTCAGAAGAGGAATACACACACTCACCATATGGGTTTGGCAGGATACTATGACATGAAACTGATATGGGACCAGGAGGAAAACGAAGTAGTAGCTGCGGGTGGAAAACTGGGCTTCAGTGAAATCAGGGGTGAGCGTGCTAGGGACTTTGTGAGCACGTGCAAGGAGGCATGATGATGAAACTTATTACTTTGAAAACTCAAATGACAAAGAACTATATCGCATGATGTTAAAGGCAACCAACATCTCTTGAAGGTTCTAGAGGAACATAGGGACCTATGGCATTCTGTCCGATGCTCTGGAAACAAGAGAGCCCCCCGACCGTGCAAGGGGCATAGGTGTCAATGTCCCACACAAAAGGGCTTTCACACTCAACAAACAAGATAGGGTCACCATGAAAAAAGCGAGGAGTGAACAAAAGCAGAATCAATTGTATGAAAGGTTGAAGAGGGATATCATAATGGACATGGATCATGTCTTGAAACATTACTCATATCAACATTATGAACCTCATGTTTGAACTTGACAAGCCTAATCTTGACCAATTCTCACGAAAATAACACCTAATATGCAGGATCATTATGAAACACCTACTGAAAGACTACCATCTAGTATGCACTTGTTCTCCATGATGTAGACAGCACACTATAGATTATTTCCATAGTTAGTTCACCTATGCTTTCGAAAAGGTTGATCGACCATATTGTTCATGTCACATGGACAGTAAGGGACATGGATCATGTCTTATAGCATTAATGATCAATGGTTTGTGGACCACACATTTGAACTAGAAAAGTCGCGATCCCGACTAATGTTCACTATACTAACACCAATTATGAAACACCATATAAAACTACTATCCCAACTAGTCATGTGTTGTGCCACATTTATGCGTCCCTTATAAGTAGTAATTACCACATACGATCCAGAATGAAGGTCATATCACAAACATGTAATGCACTCTCTTTGTTTCACATTTTTGCCGTGCGGCTTCAAATGACCCCAAATTTCACCAGTATCTGCATGACACAGGTGTGCACTTGAGAGACATCGTCTTCTTATTACATTATGTTTAGTCAAAACGACATATGCAAGCAACAATGACCTAGAGTGCACTATTCTTCACTCTCACTTAGGCCAATGTGCAATGTCATGTTTCATCTATTCCTTGCATGAGCTATTCTGCCTTATCATGACAGGACGCTCTAGAGAGCTACACTACGTGCTTCACCCAAGGAAAGCTTGCAGGCAACCTATATATGTCACACCCTGATTTTCATGCCACAACACTTAAGCTAATAAATCATGATAAAATTTGGTTTGACAAAAACTTTTGAGTGTTTTTGATTTTGTGCATGTTGTTTGCAAGTGCTCTAAAAATCAAATAAATCCTCCAACTCTTATACTCCCTCTCATTGATCCAAAACTTTGCCCAATGATCATGCCATGTGTATAGGACAACATAGTATTTTCTTTCAAAAATAATTTGGCCAAAAAGTATTTTCTAAATTATGTTTTCCAAAAACCCCTGAGTTAAGGCTTGAACTACAAGTACTTAATCTGGGATGTGAAAAATCTTTCAAAAATTATATTTGAATCCTATTAGATATAGGACTCCCTAAAACCATGTAAATATTATTTTAAAAGTAATTTTGTTATTTTATTTAAAGGTTTTTTCTTTAGGCTAGAAATGGTCTTTAATAGGCAAAAATTATTTTAAATTTTCAAAAAAATTTGAGAAAATTTAGGGAAACTCAGTGGACATATATTTTTCATATATATGAGTTTCAACACATGGTCATGTTGAAAATATTGGACAAAACCATCCAAAACCATTTCTGCTCATTTCAAGTATTTGAAATATTTTCAAATAAATCCAGGAAATTTCTAGCAAGTCACACATGCCTAATGTCATGATCTTGCCAAGTTTCATTCCCATCCAAATAGTTTTGCTACACAAAAGTGCCCCAAAACCCTCTTTGACCAGATCCAAGTTTGACAATTTTACATTGCCAACTGCCTCATTTTAATCCCATTTTTTGTGGACATGTTAAGATCCTCAAATGGTGGGACTACACAAAGTGGTGCATCAAGGAGGAAATATTTGCATGACTAAATCTTGGAAGACCCATTTCTAGGGTTTGCCAAAGTTACATTGGCAACTTTCTCCAAATGGACTAAAACTTGGTGATCCACCTTAACTCTATATTCCATTTGATCCTGTTAATTCTCATGTCAAGTGGAATTCATTTGATTGCCCAAAACAACATCAAACACCTTCTGCCACATTTTTGTGATCACTGTTTGGAGCCCCAAATGAATTCCACTTTAGTTCAAATTTTTACCAGAGCCTGCCTTACACCCCTTCCACCTCTAGTAGCTTCCACCCAACACCAGCTCAATTATTTGAGGGTGAAAACCTCATTTTTCGCCCCTGGACAACACTATTTCCTCTCCCTTTCTACCTCACCCTCTTCCAGTGTGCCTCCAGAGCATCCAATGCCCCTCCCCACTACTTTACTACCCCATAGCACTACCAGACACACTTGGCCGCACCCACATTGCCTAAACAATGGCCATACCGGTCACACACGCGTTGTGGAGCGTGCTACAATGCGCTCCCACACTGTAGCCGCACCTTGCCTGACGCCCCCGATGACCTAGGACCTCCCCCCGTGTCTTCGAGGCCGCCTCGGGGTCAGAGACACGTCACCCCGCTGTCCCCTTCCTTCCCCTCTCTCCTCTTGCCCTGCCGAGCACGCCCGAGCGCCGCCGGCTCGGCCAGTGGGCGCATGAGATTGGGGCCCTCCTAGAGAGCGCCCGGCTTTGCCTTTCTCTCCCCCTTGACCTGGATGACCCCCACGAGCACCCTAGACACAACCCAGAGCACCTATTTGGCCCCTGGCATCGCCTAGGACGTGGCCTCTCTTCGCCCTAGCTATCTCCCGGACCACTCACTCCTCCCAGAGCTTTTCCATCGCCTCCCCATGATCGGAGCTAAGCCGTCAGCCTTCACTCAAATTACCATGAGCAAGGCCTCCTCCTCCCCTCATTTCTCCACTAGGAAACCCCATAGACACGATGAGACTTTCCCCCTCTTCTTCCCCTAAACTCGTACCCCGTAGCACCGATGCCGCCATCACCGTCGGCGTCATCCGACGCGGCCGACGCCCTACCTAACCAGGCACTTCTTGGCCATGACAAGACTAGAGTGCACATGTACGAAGAAAAGGAAGCCGAGCTCAATCGATAGGTTGATCTAGACGCTCTAGAAGAAGAACGGGACATAGCTCGAGCTCAGTCCGTGTTCTATCAGTAGCAAGCGCAGCGTCACCACAACCGTGAAGTCCGGGTGATGACATATAACGGGGGAGACCTTGTCCTCTGAATCCCCAAGAAACAGAAGAATAAACTGTCGCCTAAATGGGAGGGAATATACATCATCGATGAAGTAGTACTCATAGGAGGAGCATATTGTCTTTGTCGCCCGTCTAATGATGGCCTAGAGCCAAACCAGTGGAACGCAGCAAGGCTGCGGCGTATTTATGCCTGAGTTTGACATACAACTCCACCTTTCCCTTCTTTAATTTTCCTTTTTTTCTCTTTGCATGGTGCTAGTCCGGCTAAACTGAACCATACCAATCTCGCATTATATACATCATTGAAGGTAACACCGAGCTTCGCCTAGGGGCTACCTCAGAAGATCCGTATAAATGTATAATTCACATTTGTACTGATCGCATACTTCTCACACCTGTTAAGCCAACATATGCATTTGTTTGCCTTAAGATCTTTACCTGGGTTGCCTGGCTCCTAAGCTTACCCCTATGTTCCCGATTGTTTGGCTGGGGCATAAAGGGAGCACCTCTGTGATTGTTACAACTAGGTCACCTGTGACCGTACCCCAGACGGGTGAAGCCGAAAGCTAGCGTTCTTATAGAATTTAACAAGTCAGCCAAGGGAGGTGAATATAGCCTCGAGCTTACTACCAGGGTTCTTTTTTAAAGCCATTGTTGTCCGTTGACCTTATGTGTCTGCACTATAATTTTCCATGCTGAAAGGAACTCTTGGAGGAACTATTTTCATCGGAATATGTTTCTTACGTTAAACAGTAATATAACATCACTCTCCGCATATGTTTCGTCTGTTTAAACCAGAGGGCCGGATTGCCTAGTTCCCAAATGATTGCCTTGTTTCCCATGGCACACAGTATGGAACACTCCCCGGTCTCTGGTCGGAGAGGCAGAAGCCAATGGCCGGCCAAGACAACATTCTTTCAAAAATAATAATAATAACGTAGATTGAGCACGGTCAACGTAAAGTACATAGATACATAGAATTGACAAGACTACTCATTTTCCACATTGTCTATCAATTGTTCTAAAGCACAATCCTTTTGAGAATAGCGAGCGGCTTGGATTACTTCATCATACACCAAGCTTAGTGGTATCTCTTGACCATTAGGGCCCACGGGACCAACCCGGGCCATATGCACCGGGTATAGCTTGGTGAAGCGGGTCTATACCATAGCCCATGCCTCGCACGCTCCTTCTTGGCAGGTCGAGATCTTCCATAACTCAAACCTTCACCGAGCCCCTTTAAAGCGACTCACTAGTTCGGCCATACTCTCTGGTGGCGCATCTGACGCCATAACGCCTTCACCATGCTCTTCATGGCTTTCTGGGCCTTTTCATAGGTCTTCGACAGTTCCTTTAGAAGGTTCCCATCATAAGCGCTTACTTCTTCCTCAGGCCGCCTAGTCAGGAGACCTAATAAGCAGGCACATCACCAATAACACATCAATGACACTTGCCAACTGCATGGTACGATCAACACTTACCGAATATGCCACCTTTCAGCTTCTGGTTTTCCTTCGTGGTTTGGCCCAGGTGAGCTCTCAAACTCTTAATTTCCTCGGCTTGCCGTTGATTTTCTGCCTTGAGCTCATTTTTCTCCTCTTAACTTGGCATAAGTACTCGTTTACCAGCCTCCAGCTCCCTCTGCAGCTCGCTTACAGCTCCTGCAAATGTACGGAGAATACGGTGTTAACGCTTGGCATACAATGTATACCTACAAAAACAGTCTTTACTACTCACCGGACAATTCGTTGCTGGCTTTTCGAGCCGCATCTAGTTCAGCCTTGGCTTTGACCAACTGAGTCTGACTCGCTGCAAGGTCCTCGAACAGCTTTTTGTTCTACTCTCTTGCGGCCTACAAAAATAATATCATGAGACACCCTTAACTCGGCCGTCCCGCCCAAATTAAGGCTTGGGGGCTAGTTGGTTAGGGAACATGATCTGCTTTCAAGCTATATATGTGCACCTTAGTGACAAAAAGACCGGCGACCCCGTCAAGACATGTTCAGGACGCTCCAAGGTACGCGTCCACCAAATTAAAAGCACTAAATTCTTGTTTGGCAAAGGCAGAATGATGGAAAGTCTCCCTCTGGTGGTGATGGTTCATTACACTCTCGACTTCAGAATTAGTGACTGAATCATCGTTAGAGTCCACCAGGGGTACGCCAGTTGTCGCATGTTCGGAGGATGCTTTGGCTTGTGCCGAAGACTTGGGCCTGGAGTCACGGTTCGGCGCATCCGAGTAATCTTCGGATTGGTGTAGAGGCATGAGCCTTCTTCAAAATTGAGCAATCTTTAATAAAAAAGTGCCAACAGCAACCCTCAATGCGATTATGAAATACGTTACCTCTAGGCTGAGGAGGGAGGTGCCTTCGCTTCGGCAGAAGCATTCCACTTTGATCGCCTTCGCTTCGGCAGAAGCATTCCACTTTGATCTCCCATCAAGGGCCGGAGCTGGCGCGGTCCCTGCTCCTCCCAAGGCATCCTTACACGAAGTGTGGTGAACCTTGGGAGCAGAAGTCTACACGTGAGGGGTAGCGCGAGACGAGCACCCTATTCGGGAGAGGGTCTTCTTTTCACTTACTAAGGAAGAAGGAAGAGCCCCGGGATCATCGGTTGTTACAGCCACCTTGAAACCGTCAAGGCCCTCCTGATAGAACACCCCTTCTTCAAATTCGATTGGTGTCTCTGGGTCGTCATGATACCTCAGATCGCCATCACGAGAATGATTCTCTGGTTGAGGAAGAGGCCAACTAATGGACCCAACCTGACGCCTTTGTCACAGCCCTAGCATTGCTTGTAACTAGTTGCTTTAAAGCGTTCATGCATCATGTTAAATTTCTGAAAGTTGAACTGAGGAATTTTGGAAGCCTCAAAAACTTAAATAAAAGAAGGGGAAAACCCCTAAAATCTCATTCATTGTTTCCAAAATGCTCTCCTTGAATGTTTGATAGTTTTGGCAAGGGTTCCGGTCCCAACCAAAATTATTGAACATTTTTAAGGACTTAATTTTGGGACTTTGAATTTAAATCACTAGCTATTTGAATTTGAATTATATTCATATAATTAGAATATAATTTCAAATACCCCTGAAATATTTTATGAGCTTTTGGAAAAGTCCATCTAGCAAAATAAAAATATTCAGAGGAGTTTTTGGCATTGTTTGAATTGTTTTAAATTCAAAACAATGGCAAAAGAATAAATAAAAACAGAAAACAGAAAACAATAAAAGAACAAAAACTCACCTGGCCATACCTGGCAGCCCACTAGTGGCCCAGTAGACAGCCGGCCTCCTAGGCCCAGCCCAGCCCACCGCAGCAGCCACCGCGTTCAACCTCCTACCAGTAGGCAGGAGGGCATGTGGCCGCCATGCGCGCACACGCGCGCGCCACCTCCTGCTTCCCGCCGCTGCTCTGATGCGCCTGGAGACGCCACGACACCCCTGGCCCCTCTCTCACTCTCCCTGGACCCTTCCCCCTCCCCTGCTCTCTCTCACGCAGCCCGAGCGGAGCTCATCGCCACCGCTCGCCGTTGCCGCACCCAGAGCCTCCTCCTCGACCCCTCGGCATGCCTAGTAGCTCGGCTACCTCGCACTCATCCTCTCCACCGAGTCAAGTGACCTCGGACGCCCTGCATCGCCGCCGTCGAGCTGTCTCCTTCACGCACGGCCGCCGGACGCCGCTCGTTGATCCGCCAACTCCGACGCTTCCCCGACCCCGCTGGGCTTCTCTCTGAGTCCTCTATGAGCTCCTCTTCCGTTCGCCCTTTTTCCCCGTTGCCTCGCACGTCCCCTAGCGCTAGTGCCGCCGTGCCCGAAGCTCACCGCCGCCCAGCCATGTCACCGCCGTGGCTACCGTCACCTAGAGCCGCAACCGAGCGCACCACCGTGTACAGCGTGTCTTCGTTCCCCCGTAGCCACCACCAGCTCCTCCTCCCGAACACCCCTAGCGAGGAACTCGAGCACGTCCGAACCACGGCCGCCGCAAACCTCGTCGCCGGCGTTGATTCCGGTGACCCCCGCGTCCAACCCCCCCTGCTCCATGATGCGGGTAAGAAAGGGTTGCGCCCTGGTGCCCTCGGCACGTGCAGCCGATGCTCGTAGCGCGTTTCCGGCGTGCCTCCGCCGCGCTGGATGGTCGCCGACGGTCTAACCCCGGTCGTGCTGATGTGGCAATGTTAATTAGGCGTTAACCACCTCCTAATCAAACCCTAGAATCACAGACAGCTGGGCCCCACCCCATAATTAACCATAGGGTTATTTCCCTGCTTAAATTAAGCTAATGCTTTGACCCCGCCACCTCAGCGTTGACCCGGGCCCCACTGTTAGGTTTGACTTGGACCAGCCCCTTTGACCCGCTGACGTCATGCTTACACATTGCTGACGCAGTTAATCATTTTCTGGATTAAAAATAATCCAGGAAATTCCAGAAAATAGTATAAACTTCTAAAAATCATAGAAATTCAGCCGTAACTCCAAATGAAATAATTTATATATGAAAAATGATCAGAAAAATCCAATCTATCCATCTGTACTAATTTCATGCATGATAGAACAAATTATGACTAATGTTTAGTACAAATCATATGAATGGCATTTAAATAACCATATGTGGAGTTTGAATTTGAATCTTGGATTCAAACCAACTTCATTTAATTTGTTTGTAGTTGCATTAGCCCAACACACTCATTTTGCCATGTCATGATCATGCATCATATTGTCCATTGCATTGATTGTGTTTCTTCTTTGTTTGACGGTGCTTGTTCCCTCCCATTAGACGTGTACCGACAATGTGATCAATGACACCGATGAAGAAACTATATTATCTTCAGAAGTGCCAGGCAAGCAAAACCCCTTGTTCATTTCGATACAATCCCACTCTCTCGCTCCTGCTCTCTTTTACTACATTAGGACAACAACTATTCAACTGTTACATGTTGCGGTAGTTGAACCCCTTTATCCTCTGCATGACTTGTCATTGCCATAGTAAATAGATGAAACCCACTAGCATGAGTAGGAATTGTTTGAGCCCTGATGTGCCTACTCATTCATGCTTGTCTATCATGCCTGCTACTACTTAGAGGTGAGTCAGGTCTGATTCATCGGGGATGAATCGAAGGTGTGTGAACATGTCCTACTGTGTGTGAGCTAAGTGTGTGAACACGATTTGGTAAAGGTAGCGGTGAGAGGCCATGTAGGAGTACATGGTGGGTTGTCTCATTGAAACCGTCCTCAGGAACTGAGTTCTGTGTTTGTGATCCACGAACAGTTACTACCACACATTGGGTTCTGGTAACTCGACCCCTCTCGACTTATTAATCAACTCGATCTCTGTCCAGGAATTGCAACTAGTTTCTGGTGTTTGTAGGTAGTGTTAGTAGTCTACCAAGTGGCACCCGGTACAGGTGGGCTTGGGACAGACTAGGCACAGTGGCCCGGTGTACCAAGTGGCACCCGAATGGTGGGCTTGGGAACCCTGCACACATCGTTTGGGGCCGTGAGAGACACCCCGGCCGGATCTCCTTGCGGATGGAACCCGAATAGGCGATAAACCTGGACGAGAGACTTGTGTGGTTAGTCAGGTCGTGGCCGACTCCCTCGCCAGGCTTCCGCTTGAAGGTTGCCGAGATACATGAGGTGTACATGGTGGTAAGTGGCGAGAGCGTGTGTGAAGAAGTACACCCCTGCAGGGTTAACATTATCTATTCGAATAGCCGTGTCCGCGGTAAAGGACTTCTGGGTTGCATGTACAGTTCATAGACAAGTGAAAGTGGGTACTCTAAAATGCGCAAGATAAGTGTGAGTGCTATGGATGGAGTTCTCGTAGGGAGACGGGAGTGGATCCATAGTGGTGTATTGATATGGTGAATATGTGGACTCGTGTGCGCCACCTCAAAAGAGTTACTTGCAGTCGTAGTTCAGGATAGCCACCGAGTCAAAGCTGGCTTGCTGCAGTTAAACTCCACCACCCCCCTTTATTGATATTGATGCATATGTAGTTAGTTTTTATGTAAGTCTTGCTGGGTACATTTGTACTCACGTTTGCCTATTTTATGTTTTTGCAGAGAGACTTCAGTCTCACTAGTAGTTTCACGTGGACTTCGATGTTTAGCTTGTTACCTCAGCTACGATCTTGTGCCCTCGGTAGGATCTGGTAGATAGTCAGGCTTCTCAGCCTTTTCCATTTGTAGATGTCTGTACTCAGACATGTTAAGCTTCCGTATGTGTTTTGACTTGTATGCTCTGAATGCTGGGTCGAGAGACCCATGTTTGTAACATCTCGCTCCTCGGAGCCTATTGAATAAAATACTTGAGTTGTAGAGTCATGTTGTGATGCCATGTTGTATTTGCACATATCGAGCATATTGTGTGTTTGTTATTGAAATGCTTGGTATGTGTGGGATCTGACTATCTAGTTGTCTATCCTTGGTAGCCTCTCTTACCAGGAAATGTCTCCTAGTGCTTCCACTGAGCCTTGGTAGCTTGCTACTGCTCCGGAACACTTAGGCTGGCCGGCATGTGTCCTTCTTCGTTCATGTGTCTGTCCCTTCAGGGAAATGTCACGCAGTGTTTACCGGAGTCATGTTAGCCCGCTACAGCCCGGTTTACCGGAGTCCTGCTAGCCCAGTTGCTACAGCCCGAATTCACTCGCTGATGACGGACACGTTCGTTGCTGGGTCAGGTATGCCTGTCCCTGTAAGTTAGTGCCACTTTAGATTTACGACTAGCCATGTCATCCCGGGTTCCTTGTCATATGGATGCTAGCGACACTATCATATACGTGAGCCAAAAGGCGCAAATGGTCCCGGGCCTGGTAAGGCGACACCCGTGGGGATACCGTGCGTGAGGCCGCAAAGTGATATGAGGTGTTACATGCTAGATCGGTGTGGCATCGGATCGGGGTCCTGACAGCCTCCATCCCGTATTAAGTGGTCATCAGTAAGAATTCGGCTTGATACGCGGGCTCAAAGTAATGGATTATGACTTACCAAGTCCGCTGAATTGTATCTGGAGTAGCCTTCTCGAATACTCATGCGAGCGAACTCTGCTTTGTCTCCCTTGAAGAGATCAGCCAGTATTTTTGTCACATCCCTAGCTTCTGGCATTGCACTAGTACTAGCCTTTGGTGATGCATCATGTTTACTTTTACAGAAAGTTGAAATGGGGATTGTCCAAACCCTAGCATTTTAAGAATTCACCAGGTTCACCTAAAATATTTGCAGTCAATCCAAGTGGCTTTCAAAAATGTTCATCATCTTTGGAAAAATGCTGGAAACAGTAACCAGAGATGATGCACATTTTTCCATGTCATTTTGGATCTTTGAACTAATATATATCGTATTTGAGTTGGAGCAAATATATGTTATATATATTTTTAATGCTTCAATAATTCTGATATTTTGTGAGGGGCTCTAGAATATTACTTTCAGTCCCTGCAAAAATTATTGGAAGAAACAAAAATGATTTAGTGTTTGAACTAAATCAAAACAGATTGAAACAAATAGAAAACAATGATTAAAAAAATAAAACAGAGCAAAAATAAAAAGGGAGACGGCCACCTGGGCCACTTACCTGCTTACCTGCCCGGCCCAGCTCCTCCCGCTGGCCCAGCCCGCCACCGCTACCCCCCCTGTCGTCTTCTTCCCTCGCCAGAAGGACGCGGGCACGCGCCCGGCGCACGCGGCCACGCGCCCCGGCCACCTCCTCCCTGCCTGGCTGCCTCCTCCTCCCCTGGTTCCCTCCCGCGACGCCACGCAGCCCCCTCGGACCCCTCTCACTCTTCCTCGAGGCCCCGCCCCTCTGCTCTTCCTCTCTCGCCCGAACCCGAACACAGCCGTCGCCACCAACGCCGTTCGCCGCGGCCACCATCCCCCTCTCGCCTCCCCGACGCCTCCCAGAGCTCCGCAAGTCCTCCCTCGTCCTCCTCGTCGTCTCACGCGACCAGAAGAGCCCCGGAACGCCGCCCCCGACGTTTTCCCCCTCGCCGGCCGCCGAGGATCTTCTCCGTCGAATTCGGCCACTCCGGCGCGCCCCCGAGCTCGCTGACCCTCCCTGCACGATCCCCGTGAGTCCCTGCTCCGTTTCCCCCTAACCCCAAGCTCGATTTCGAGCTCTAGCCGCCCCCTCTACCGGAGCCGAGACGCTCCGCCGCACGGGCTCGTCGCCGGTGAAGCTCCGGTGACCTTTTGGTCCCACGCCTGCGTCCGTTGCACTCGTTGCGTCCCGTAGAGTAAAACTAGCGCGACCACCGTCTTGTTTGCACACCGCAGCGCCGGTCCCGCGAACACCCGAGCTCCGGCAGCCGCAAAAGAGGTCGCCGCCGGCAGCTCCGGCCACCCCAGCCTCCGCCACCGCCACCGTTGGATGCGCCACTCCACCCTCTCCCCGTAGCTGCTCCCTGCGCGCCAAAAGAGCCCCTGTAGTGGGTTTCCGACGCGCACCACCGCGTCTGGCCTCGCCGGCGTCAAGCCGCCGGTGGGTCTGACCACGTTGACCACGGCGGGACCCCCCCTTTTCTGGGTCAATGACAGGTGGGGCCAGCCCCCCCTGTTAATTAGTTTAGTTATTTTATTTTAACTACCCCCTCTGCTGACACTGACAGGTGGGCCCCCGCCATCAGGTGATTAGCTTAAGCTAATCACCACCTAATCTAACCCCAGAGCCACTGACATGTGGGCCCTAGTGCCCTAATCCTTAATTAAACTAAAATAAACCCCCCTGTTAACCTGTGACGCTGACTAATGGGACCCCCTGGTCAGGTTTGACCCGGGGCAGCCCTGTTGACTTGCTGATGCAAGCATGACGCACTGCTGATGTCATAAAGTATTTTCTGGATTTAATTATATTCAGGAAATTCCAGAAAATGCCTAAAACTTCTAAAAATCATAGAAAATTAACCGTAACTCCAAATTAAATAATTTATATATGAAAAATTATCAGAAAAATTCAAGGAATCCATCTGTACCATTTTCATGCATGTTAGAACAACTTATCACTACTGTTTAGAGCAAATGAAGTGAATGACATTTAAATAATCACATATGGAGTTTGAATTTGAATCTTGTATTGAAACCAACTTCATTTAATCTGTTGCTAGTTGCATTAGCTCAAAACACATTCATATTGCCATGTCATGAGCATGCATCATATTGTGCATTGCATTGATTGTATTTCTTCTTTGTTGCTGGTATTTGTCCCCTCTCGATAGACGTGATACCGATGATGTGATCGTTGACACTGATGAAGACTCAATGTTATCTTCAGAAGTGCCAGGCAAGCAAAACCCCCCTTGTTCATTTCGATAAAATCCCACTCTCTCGCTCCTGCTCTCTTTTACTGCATTAGGACAACAACGACATTTTGTTACTTGCTGCGGTAGCTGAACCCCTTTATCCTCTGCATGACCTGTCATTCCACAGTAAATAGATGAAACCCACTAGCATGAGTAGGAGTTGTTTGAGCCCTGTTGTGCCTACTCATTCATGCTTGTTTGTCATGCCTGCTACTGCTTAGAGTTGAGTCGGGTCTGATTCATCGGGGATGAATCAGAGGTGTGTGAACATGTCCTACGGTGTGTGAGCTAAGCGTGTGAACACGATTTGGTAAAGGTAGCGGTGAGAGGCCATGTAGGAGTACATGGTGGGTTGTCTCATTGCAGCCGTCCTCAGGAACTGAGTTCTGTGTTTGTGATCCATGATTCAGCTACTACCACGCATTGGGCCCGAAACCAATGGACCCTCTCGGCTTCTTAATCACCCTTGTCCTCTGTCCAGGAGTTGCAAGTAGTTTCTGGTGTTTGTAGTATGCTGGAGGCCGTGGACAGCGCTGACCGTAGGGGTGGGCTGTGATGCGGTAGGCACGTGGCCAGGTAAACCGGGCGCCCGTTTGGTGTCACGGAACCCTGTACACATCGTTTGGGGCTGTGAGCGAAACTCCGGCCGGATCTCCTCATGGATGGAACCCGAATAGGCGATAAACCTGGACTAGAGACTTGAGTGTTTAGGCAGGCCGTGGCCGACACCCACGTTGGGCTTCCGCTTGAAGGTTGCCGAGTACATGTCGTGTAAACGGCGGTAAGTGGTGAGAGCGTGTGTGAAGAAGTACACCCCTGCAGGGTTAACCTAATCTATTCGAATAGCCGTGTCCACGGAAAAGGACCTCTGGGTTGCTTATATCAGTTCATAGACAAGTGAAAGTGGATACTCTAAAATACGCAAGATAAGCGTGAGTGCTATGGATGGCGTTCTCGTAGGGAGACGGGAGCGGATCCATAGTGGTGTATTGATATGGTGAATATGTTGACTCGTGTGCGCCACCTCAAAAGAGTTACTCGCAGTCGTAGTTCAGGATAGCCACCGAGTCAAAGCTGGCTTGCTGCAGTTAAACCCCACCATCCCCTTTGTTGATAATGATGCATATGTAGATAGTTCTGATGTAAGTCTTGCTGGGTACATTTGTACTCACGTTTGCCTATTTATGTTTTTGCAGAGAGACTTCGGTCTCGCTAGTAGTTTCGCGTGGACTTCGACGTTTAGCTTGTTACCTCAGCTACGATCTTGTGCCCTCGGCAGTATCTAGCAGATAGTCAGGCTTCTCAGCCTTTTTCATTTATAGTGGTCTGTACTCAGACATGATAGTTTCCGCTTGTGCTTTGACTTGTATACTCTGAATGTTGGGTCATGAGACCTATGTTTGTAATATCTCGCTCCTCGGAGCCTAATGAATAAATACTTGATTTGTAGAGTCATGTTGTGATGCCATGTTGTATTTGCACATATCGAGCATATTGTGTGTATGTTATTGAAATGCTTGGTATGTGTGGGATCTGACCATCTAGTTGTTTATCTTTAGTAGCCTCTCTTACCGGGAAATGTCTCCTAGTGTTTCCACTGATCCATGGTAGCTTGCTACTGCTCCGGAACACTTAGGCTGGCCGGCATGTGTCCTTCTTCGTTCCTGTGTCTGTCCCTTCGGGGAAATGTCACGCGATGAATACCGGAGTCCTATTAGCCCGCTACAGCCCGGTTCACCGGAGTCCTGCTAGCCCAGTGCTACAGCCTAGATTCACTCGCTGATGACCGACACGTTCGATGCTGGGTCATGGATGCCTGTCCCTGTAAGTCTGTGCCACTTTGGGTTTACGACTAGTCATGTCAGCCCGGGCTCCTTATCATATGGATGCTAGCGACACTATCATATACGTGAGCCAAAAGGCGCAAACGGTCCCGGGCAAAGGTAAGGCGACACCCGTGGGGATACCGTGCGTGAGGCCGCAAAGTGATATGAGGTGCTACAGGCTAGATCGATGTGACATCGAGTCGGGGTCCTGACAGCGTTGGTATCAGAGCTTGACTGCCTGTAGGATTACCAAGCCAAACTGGTCGAAGTTGAGTCTAGAAATTCTTTAGTTATATAAGGGAATTGATTGTGGGATGGAACGTAAGGCTCTTTTTACTCCTTATACCTTATGCCTTCTGATCTAAGTCATCTTATCTTTCCTGCGGGGATTAAGAACTAGGCTATCTCTTCCTTCTATCAGGATCACGTGTTACCAATCCGAAGACTTATAAGATTGTTGGATTTAAGCTTGAGTTCAGTTTCTACTACTTCCGTAAGTTAATTGTTGATCTCGAAACCTTGATATCGTGCTTCTGAGTGGTTATGCCACCATTTTTGTGAATGTCTCAAATCTTTTCTGAGCATTTACAGCCGTTATGCTGTCCGAGTCATCCCAGGTTTCTAAATAGTCTGATGCATTTGCAAATCTTTTCCCTCTGGTTTCGATGTTCCTTTATGCCAGCTCAATCACACTAATTGTTGAGTTGAGGTATTCTATTGCCTTGACATTATGTTGGAGTTACTATTATGACCTAGGTGTCTCAGGGGATCATCTAGTGGTCTAGCCATGATTGTGTCCTAGTGTGAAGATTCTGGCCTTTATTCTCGGAAGCATCCCGTGATGCTACTTAGTAGTAGGTATTCTGTTCCTGGGTTCTTGAACCCGAGATTCACTCCACCTACTTCGTGTTGATAGTAATTGTTAGTGCCTTCAGGATATTAGTAACCTTTGCGATAGTCCTTGAAGTCCGTGGTATCTTCTTCTTCCAAATACCATGAACTACTTATGGCAGAAGTTCCTCGTTGAACTGAAATATCACAACAGGATTATTCTTGAGGAGTTCTCCATTCATAAATCGTGACTCTGCCAGTTCTACCTTTCTGCATGGGTTATCCGGAAGAATTATGTTGAACTCGGTTCGACATACTAATTTATGCATCCACAACTCAGAAAGTTATATGTTCCTTTGAGTTGTCCCTCTTTAGTTGTCTACTGACCTTCGTCTATCAATTGATAGTCAAGAGTATGCGCGCGTTCGTTTGTCGATGCCTATTACTCTTGTGGCCCGTCAAGCCATTCCGTCCTGAATGACTAGGAGAAACAAACTCCAGTACCTCATCCATATTTAGGATTGGGTCAAAGTAGCTGTGTTCCGCAGATCAAGTTACAATCCAGCTTCTAGTCTGCTCTACCCTGAAGTATTACCTTCTTTATGACAGGAATTTCATGAGAATTGCACCACCTTTTGTGAATTCTTGACATAGTGATACTTCTCGCCATCCTTTTTCATTCCTCGGTTCCGTGTTGATGCAACCGGAATACCGACAAATGAATTGTGATGTGTGAAATCAATACTCCTAGCAACCTCGTTGCTTGGTAGTTAAAGGATAATAATTTTATTCTTAGTATGTTGGTTATTGAATCACCATTCTAAGATTGATCGTGCTACCTAGTCCTTATTTCCTGGTGCACTCTTTGATTGATGAGTTAGGATTTGTCAAGTCCTCGCTCATTTGATCATATCATCTTGCCCTGAAAAGCAAGATTGTTCTCGAGCTTAGTAACATATCGGTGGTTCGTGATTTTCCGAAGATCTTCTCGGAAGTACTACCAGGTCGTCACCTGACCGTTATGTTGAGCCCGTGATCAAGTTGGTTTCTTATGAACCACCTTCTTTCCAAGAATCGGTGTTAGATATCCCTGAGCTAGTTGGTTAAGCTGGACAACAACTTGGAGAGTTGGAAGATAAAAACTTGTCTGACTTAGTTCGTTCCAAAGGGATATTCTTGTGTAGTGTGTGTTGAAGAAAGATGAATATCTTCATCGATTGGTCCCTGTGATCAGTTGCTGGACCTATTGTCTTATCAATCCCTTGATTTGAGTGTGGGCTATCGTCAAATCAAATCAGTACCAACGATGCTCGTAATGTTGTCCTGCTCGTGGTTGATCCCTCGAGCATACACCATTACATCTTTGGTCTGACCAATGCTATCACCGTGTTCACATGATGGTGGAAGTCCAGTGATATGGAAATTCCGATGAGTTGCTGTTGAGCCCATCAGTAGCATTTTGTCTCCCCCCATGAATCATGTTGAACATCAACCTAGTGTTGGAAACTTGTGTAAGCATTTCTTCGTGTTTCGTTCATGAAGCATATGTTTGAATGAAAGTAGTGATTTTCCCTAATTCATGTGCATATGATGCAAGTTGCCGCCATGAATTTGAGGAAGATTGTTTTGTTTCCCTGGAATCATTCCAAATTAGTCATGCACACGTGCGAAGTATTCTGTGGTCTGGAGACTTGCAACCTTCATTCCATATGTGTCCCGAGCACACCAAGCCACTGATTGATTTGTTCAAGGGGAAGAAGTTCCTTCATAAGAGCTAATCATATGACTTATGCAAGGACTTCGTTATCCATGGTGATGGTTCCCAACCAGAACTCGGTAGTGTTTTATTGTAAGACTACCACGTGGTCATGCTTGTCCGGGACAACGTGTTCACATGTTTGTAGCAGAACCAGCTCATGTTTTGGAGCTTACTATCGTAGTTCATTTCCCGAGAATCTCGCAACGTCATCTCGTCGATTTGTGTTGCAAACTTTCATTTTTCTTTCTAGACTTGATGAGTCTGGGATATCCTGACGCCAACCAGATCTGAATCTCAGGCGGATATGATGGTTGGAACATTCTCCAAGAACTATAATATTGGTCCCTCGATAACCGGTAAAGTGGATGTCGTGGCCAACACACCCAGCCGGAAGACCTGTTATTATAATATCTTGATTGAGGAAGTTGGCCACCTCCCCATAGGGATTTCGTAGGATTTACTCCCTAGTTGCCCCTATGGATTTTGAGATCCCGAAGTCCGACCTTTTACTTGATGTCCTAGATACCAGACCATTTCTATGAATGGGTTACACTAGCACATCAAGGAGAACATTAGAAACGGAGTGCTAAATGTTTTTCGGTCGATCATCCAGATTTTGTTTCCTTGGCCTCGCTAAGATGAAATCTGAGAAGGTGTTATCTTTCTTTGCATCTACATCCTCCATCATCATTCATCATGGTAGCAAGTTGTGTTGCCGGACCCTTGACACGGATGTTGGTAAAACCTTGATGAATATGGAAATGCTCAAGTTCTTGAGAGCACGCACAAGCGTTACGTGTTATCATCGGCTCTAACTGGGATTACTCTCAGTTTCCTCGGCAATGCTATGACCTCTTCAAACAGTGAATTCACTCCCTATTGTTGGGTTCTTCCCCAGTTACCAGAATCATTCCTAGCATTTGCATTTTGTTCCTAGCTTGCACCGCCAATGTGCCATTCTACCATGGGTCTCTTCCATTTCCGGTGATAAGCAAATTCATCCATTACGTTGTCTTCAACAAGGTAATCCACATCATCCAAGTCCGAGTATGCCATTCTACCGACCCCCTCCAAACGATCGCTCGAGAATTGCCTTAGGCTGGTTTAAAGAGTTTCAATGATCTCTGAATCAAAAGTAATTCTTTTTGCCACTTAAGGGGATATCTCTACGAGTCACCTTCCCTAAGGTGTATTGTTATGGTATCATGGCAACTCAACTCCTCGCTACGTTGACAATCGTTTACCACCTTCTTAGGTATGAAATTGTTGTCTACCTAGTGAACCTTCGTCATCCGTTTCTTCCACCCCTATTGATGTGTATCTCGTGTCTCAACCCGAAAGATGGTTCTATGTCTCATTCCGTAAGTTAATCTTGAGTTGTTCGATCTTCGAGGAGATCGACCCTTCTAGAGTCTCCTTCTTCCCCCCCCCCCCTGTCATGTTGATAGGATTTCTCAGAGCAAGACGACAAGACAAAGATGGTGTTCAAATCAACGTTCATTTGAAGTGCACCCTGGATCGTGAACCTTATACTAGTTGCGTTTCACCTTCACCTTACCCTACGCTTGAATCTCGAGACGAGATTCTTGTTTAGTGGGGGTGAGTTGTCACATCCCTAGCTTCTGGCATTGCACTAGTACTAGCCTTTGGTGATGCATCATGTTTACTTTTACAGAAAGTTGAAATGGGGATTGTCCAAACCCTAGCATTTTAAGAATTCACCAGGTTCACCTAAAATATTTGCAGTCAATCCAAGTGGCTTTCAAAAATGTTCATCATCTTTGGAAAAATGCTGGAAACAGTAACCAGAGATGATGCACATTTTTCCATGTCATTTTGGATCTTTGAACTAATATATATCGTATTTGAGTTGGAGCAAATATATGTTATATATATTTTTAATGCTTCAATAATTCTGATATTTTGTGAGGGGCTCTAGAATATTACTTTCAGTCCCTGCAAAAATTATTGGAAGAAACAAAAATGATTTAGTGTTTGAACTAAATCAAAACAGATTGAAACAAATAGAAAACAATGATTAAAAAAAATAAAACAGAGCAAAAATAAAAAGGGAGACGGCCACCTGGGCCACTTACCTGCTTACCTGCCCGGCCCAGCTCCTCCCGCTGGCCCAGCCCGCCACCGCTACCCCCCCTGTCGTCTTCTTCCCTCGCCAGAAGGACGCGGGCACGCGCCCGGCGCGCGCGGCCACGCGCCCCGGCCACCTCCTCCCTGCCTGGCTGCCTCCTCCTCCCCTGGTTTCCTCCCGCGACGCCACGCAGCCCCCTCGGACCCCTCTCACTCTTCCTCGAGGCCCCGCCCCTCTGCTCTTTCTCTCTCGCCCGAACCCGAACACAGCCGTCGCCACCGACGCCGTTCGCCGCGGCCACCATCCCCCTCTCGCCTCCCCGACGCCTCCCAGAGCTCCGCAAGTCCTCCCTCGTCCTCCTCGTCGTCTCACGCGACCAGAAGAGCCCCGGAACGCCGCCCCCGACGTTTTCCCCCTCGCCGGCCGCCGAGGATCTTCTCCGTCGAATTCGGCCACTCCGGCGCGCCCCCGAGCTCGCTGACCCTCCCTGCACGATCCCCGTGAGTCCCTGCTCCGTTTCCCCCTAACCCCAAGCTCGATTTCGAGCTCTAGCCGCCCCCTCTACCGGAGCCGAGACGCTCCGCCGCACGGGCTCGTCGCCGGTGAAGCTCCGGTGACCTTTTGGTCCCACGCCTGCGTCCGTTGCACTCGTTGCGTCCCGTAGAGTAAAACTAGCGCGACCACCGTCTTGTTTGCACACCGCAGCGCCGGTCCCGCGAACACCCAAGCTCCGGCAGCCGCAAAAGAGGTCGCCGCCGGCAGCTCCGGCCACCCCAGCCTCCGCCACCGCCACCGTTGGATGCGCCACTCCACCCTCTCCCCGTAGCTGCTCCCTGCGCGCCAAAAGAGCCCCTGTAGTGGGTTTCTGACGCGCACCACCGCGTCTGGCCTCGCCGGCGTCAAGCCGCCGGTGGGTCTGACCACGTTGACCACGGCGGGACCCCCCCCTTTTTCTGGGTCAATGACAGGTGGGGCCAGCCCCCCCTGTTAATTAGTTTAGTTATTTTATTTTAACTACCCCCTCTGCTGACACTGACAGGTGGGCCCCCGCCATCAGGTGATTAGCTTAAGCTAATCACCACCTAATCTAACCCCAGAGCCACTGACATGTGGGCCCTAGTGCCCTAATCCTTAATTAAACTAAAATAAACCCCCTGTTAACCTGTGACGCTGACTAATGGGACCCCCTGGTCAGGTTTGACCCGGGGCAGCCCTGTTGACTTGCTGATGCAAGCATGACGCACTGCTGATGTCATAAAGTATTTTCTGGATTTAATTATATTCAGGAAATTCCAGAAAATGCCTAAAACTTCTAAAAATCATAGAAAATTAACCGTAACTCCAAATTAAATAATTTATATATGAAAAATTATCAGAAAAATTCAAGGAATCCATCTGTACCATTTTCATGCATGTTAGAACAACTTATCACTACTGTTTAGAGCAAATGAAGTGAATGACATTTAAATAATCACATATGGAGTTTGAATTTGAATCTTGTATTGAAACCAACTTCATTTAATCTGTTGCTAGTTGCATTAGCTCAAAACACATTCATATTGCCATGTCATGAGCATGCATCATATTGTGCATTGCATTGATTGTATTTCTTCTTTGTTGCTGGTATTTGTCCCCTCTCGATAGACGTGATACCGATGATGTGATCGTTGACACTGATGAAGACTCAATGTTATCTTCAGAAGTGCCAGGCAAGCAAAACCCCCCTTGTTCATTTCGATAAAATCCCACTCTCTCGCTCCTGCTCTCTTTTACTGCATTAGGACAACAACGACATTTTGTTACTTGCTGCGGTAGCTGAACCCCTTTATCCTCTGCATGACCTGTCATTCCACAGTAAATAGATGAAACCCACTAGCATGAGTAGGAGTTGTTTGAGCCCTGTTGTGCCTACTCATTCATGCTTGTTTGTCATGCCTGCTACTGCTTAGAGTTGAGTCGGGTCTGATTCATCGGGGATGAATCAGAGGTGTGTGAACATGTCCTACGGTGTGTGAGCTAAGCGTGTGAACACGATTTGGTAAAGGTAGCGGTGAGAGGCCATGTAGGAGTACATGGTGGGTTGTCTCATTGCAGCCGTCCTCAGGAACTGAGTTCTGTGTTTGTGATCCATGATTCAGCTACTACCACGCATTGGGCCCGAAACCAATGGACCCTCTCAGCTTCTTAATCACCCTTGTCCTCTGTCCAGGAGTTGCAAGTAGTTTCTGGTGTTTGTAGTATGCTGGAGGCCGTGGGCAGCGCTGACCGTAGGGGTGGGCTGTGATGCGGTAGGCACGTGGCACGGTGTACCGGGCGCCCGTTTGGTGTCTCAGGAACCCTGTTCACATCGTTTGGGGCTGTGAGCGAAACTCCGGCCGGATCTCCTCATGGATGGAACCCGAATAGGCGATAAACCTGGACTAGAGACTTGAGTGTTTAGGCAGGCCGTGGCCGACACCCACGTTGGGCTTCCGCTTGAAGGTTGCCGAGTACATGTCGTGTAAACGGCGGTAAGTGGTGAGAGCGTGTGTGAAGAAGTACACCCCTGCAGGGTTAATATGATCTATTCGAATAGCCGTGTCCGCGGAAAAGGACTTCTGGGTTGCTTATATCAGTTCATAGACAAGTGAAAGTGGATACTCTAAAATACGCAAGATAAGCGTGAGTGCTATGGATGGCGTTCTCGTAGGGAGACGGGAGCGGATCCATAGTGGTGTATTGATATGATGAATATGTGGACTCGTGTGCGCCACCTCAAAAGAGTCGCTTGCAGTCGTAGTTTAGGATAGCCACCGAGTCAAAGCTGGCTTGCTGCAGTTAAACTCCACCATCCCCTTTGTTGATAACGATGCATATGTAGATAGTTCTGATGTAAGTCTTGCTGGGTACATTTGTACTCACGTTTGCCTATTTTATGTTTTTGCAGAGAGACTTCAGTCTCACTAGTAGTTCCACGTGGACTTCGACGTTTAGCTTGATACCTCAGCTACGATCTTGTGCCCTCGGCAGGATCTGATAGATAGTCAGGCTTCTCAGCCTTTTTCATTTATAGATGTCTGTACTCAGACATGATAGTTTCCGCTTGTGCTTTGACTTGTATACTCTGAATGTTGGGTCATGAGACCTATGTTTGTAATATCTCGCTCCTCGGAGCCTAATGAATAAATACTTGATTTGTAGAGTCATGTTGTGATGCCATGTTGTATTTGCACATATCGAGCATATTGTGTGTATGTTATTGAAATGCTTGGTATGTGTGGGATCTGACCATCTAGTTGTTTATCTTGAGTAGCCTCTCTTACCGGGAAATGTCTCCTAGTGTTTCCACTGAGCCATGGTAGCTTGCTACTGCTCCGGAACACTTAGGCTGGCCGGCATGTGTCCTTCTTCGTTCCTGTGTCTGTCCCTTCGGGGAAATGTCACGCGATGAATACCGGAGTCCTGTTAGCCCGCTACAGCCCGGTTCACCGGAGGCCTGCTAGCCCAGTGCTACAGCCTGGATTCACTCGCTGATGACCGACACGTTCGATGCTGGGTCATGGATGCCTGTCCCTGTAAGTCTGTGCCACTTTGGGTTTACGACTAGTCATGTCAGCCCGGGCTCCTTATCATATGGATGCTAGCGACACTATCATATACGTGAGCCAAAAGGCGCAAACGGTCCCGGGCAAAGGTAAGGCGACACCCGTGGGGATACCGTGCGTGAGGCCGCAAAGTGATATGAGGTGCTACATGCTAGATCGATGTGACATCGAGTCGGGGTCCTGACAATTTTGGCTAGGGCTGCCTTGTTGTCTGGCCCTTGCCGCTGGTGATGTGTCACATCGTTGGTCCCCTTATAGCACCATAAAGGTTGACCATTCTGTTGGGCAGGTTGCACGCATCGGGTAATGGCGATGGACATAACTTTGATCATGGTTAGGTTGCTACTAGTTAGCAGTCTGATCTTGGCCGCCAGTGCACGCACTTCTTCACCATCCCATTGATAAGGGCCTCTAGGCCGCCAGTTGTACCAGTTTATAGGTGGGTCATTTGAATATTCGGGCAGCCCTTGGCGAATTGCATCGGGGGAATGTCTTCAATATAAAACCACTCTGAAGTCCATCCTTCGGGATCTTTCTGTGGGGTCCCGATTAGGTACGCTGTCCTAGCAATTCGCCCTACTTCAGTGCCGCCTACCTCAAATATTGATCCCTCCTGGAGGCGGGGGACAAGACAAAAATACTTCCTCCACAAGTCAAAGTGGGCTCGCAACTCAAAAATATGTCGCACAAGGCTACAAAGCCATAAATGTGCAATATGGACCCCGGGGTGAGGTTGTGGAACTAGATTCATAGAACTCTAGCAGACCTCGTAGAAAGGGATGAATAGGAAACCCTAACCTCTTAGAAGGAAGGGCATGAGGCATTCCCTCTCCTCCTTGGTTGGGGCAGGGGAGTTCTCGGCAAGGGCACGACCATCAATGGAGATGAGACTAGCATAGACTGGCACTAGATCGACCGAAGGGAGGAAGCGCTGCGTCTGCAAGCGAATCAGCTAGATATGTGAGATCGAACAGCTGGACCAATCGCCTAGGAGCAGGCTGTGAGGGTGTGAGGAAGAACCTAGGACGTCGGCCATGGCTTTGTAGAATTTTTCAGTGACGTTCTTGGCGCAGG
The DNA here is from genome assembly GCF_002162155.2 of Triticum dicoccoides. Taxonomy (NCBI): domain Eukaryota; kingdom Viridiplantae; phylum Streptophyta; class Magnoliopsida; order Poales; family Poaceae; genus Triticum; species Triticum dicoccoides. Next base: position 317,903,142 of record NC_041387.1, on the reverse strand, counting down.
GGAGGATAACTATTCTCAGCGCCTCTGGATCTATAAATAAGTGTCTTATCGTGAAGCCGAAAGGACGGGTGCACGGAAGGACGGCATTAGGCGACACTCCCTCTAGAAATGTGTGCGAACCTCTTGCCTCGAGGAACGACATTAAACATTGATGGTCCCACCTCAGTCTCGAGATGTCTTCAAATCCTAGAATCTTGAGACTATCCGGACCCGAGTGCATTAGAGCGGGTTCCGGATCATGTTCGGCGGAATTGACATGGCTTCAAACGGAATAAATGAACTTGTCTCGCAATCCGATGATTTGGAGATTTGAGAAGACGATCCCCAGCATTGGAGGCAAGTTCGGGGGCTACTGAGGGACTCACGGACTAAGGGGTCCTCGGGGCGACGACCCATTGTACATTGGCCGAGCTGGTGGAGCCGTATCTTGGCCGGAGATCTATGAAGCTGTGGTGTGCCCTCCAAATTAAGGATGGACCTAATCTCTTTCCCTCTTGTTGTAATCTATCTCCGGTAACCCTAACCCTATTGGTGTCTATATAAACCGAGGGTTTTTAGTCTTTAGTGGTAGAGCTACATTCATCACCTCATAGCCTTAGGGTTTAGCTCATTTTGATCGCGAGTAGATCTACTCTGTAAACCACGTTATACATTCAATACAACAAGAAGGACCTAGGGTTTTACCTCTTCGAGAGGGCCCAAACTTGGGTAAACACTGTTTTCCTCGTCCCTTGTTACCCATCAATCCTAGATCCGTAGCTTGGGACCCCTTACCCCGAGGTCTGCCAGTTTTGACACCAATAGGGAGTATATTTCATCATCGAGTCAAGTAACGCAAGGTCACTCTTGTTTGATTTAGATTTCACTTATCTATCTTCCCTTTGATGTTTATCTGTTTTTTCAACAACCGTCCAAAAAGGGGGAGATCGTTGGTGCAATGATAGGACTTGTGTGGGACTTGTGTGTTTGCTAGTGCACATAGAGTAGCAGATCCCAGAAGTATCGAGGAGTTTGATGCAAACAACGAAGATAATCTCCCTGCATGGCAGCAAAGGTTATCACCGAAGATAAAGCTAACAAGAGTGACCCCTAAAAATTGCTGAAGTTCAAGCAATGCGCTCGAGGAGGAATGAAGACGAGATGAACGCATAGCATTTATTTTGTTCTTCTTCTTCTTTCATTGAGTCATAGGACCACCGTAATATTAAGAGGGGTGTAGCATTCGAAGCTTTGATTCTCTGATGCTAAACCAAAATGCTATGGAATCTATGAGAGAAATCTCCTTGTGCTCCGAGCAAATACTTGCCAGCAAGAGACTGTGATCTTCTTTGCTGCGAGATATTTACCTCGGACGGAGGAGTTAGTGTCAGTGTCAAAACCGGCGGATCTCGGGTAGGGGGTCCCAAATTGTGCTAAGGTTGATGGCAACAGGAGGCGGGGGACACGATGTTTACCTAGGTTCGGGCCCTCTCTATGGAGGTAATACCCTACTTCCTGCTTAATTGATCTTGATGAATATGAGTATTACAAGAGTTGATCTACCACGAGATCGTAATGGCTAAAACCCTAAAAGTCTAGCCGGTATGATTAAGATTGCCTCTACGGACTAAGCCCTCCGGTTTATATAGACACCGGAGGGGACTAGGTTTGTAAAAGTCGGTTACAGAGAAAGTAATCTTCATATCCGGGCACCAAGCTTGCCTTCCATGCCAAGGAGAGTCCCATCCGGACACGGGAGAGAGCCTTCTGTCTTGTATCTTCACGGCCCAACAGTCTGCCCACAACACATAGTTCGGTTGTCCGAGGACCCCTTAATCCAGGACTCCCTCAGTAGCACCTGAACCAGGTTTCAATGACGAGCTGTCCGGCGTGTGAATTGTCTTCGACATTGCAAGGCGGGTTCCTTCTCCGAATACTCCAAAATAGTCTTTGAACACAAGAACCGTGTCCGGCTCTTCAAAACAAATTCCGCACACAACCGCAGGGAGTACAATATTTCACGAGTCCAATCTGCTGACAACTTTTTGTAGCGTGACATCACGTCGCCGCCCGACCATTATTTCGAACCGTTTTGAGCCTACCACTCCATATTTCGAGATGCGGTTTCATTGGCACGTCTTGTCAAAGAAGAGATCGTGTGCCCTTATTGCGGGATTCTCATCAATACAGGCATGGGTAATCCCACCGTATCATCTGCACGGCTCTTGGGAATAGGTGAGTTTTTAGGGCGAGTGGGGAGGCGCTTGATATTCACTGCCTTTATAAAGAGATAAGGATTCACCCCTTTCACCCACGCCTCCAACGCCCAAGTTATCATCTTTTCCGCCCCAAGAAAGCACTCCAACCATGTCCGAATCCGGAGCGCAGGGCAAGTGGATGGTCTCCTCCGTTAAGGAGAAGGACATTGCAAAGCTCCGGGAGGCTGGGTATTTGGCCGAGGAAATCGCCCACCAGCTTTCGGCCAAGGGACAGATCGTCCCCACCCCGGAGCCCCATGAGAGGGTAGTATTCATCCCCCACTTTGTCCGCGGGTTGGGATTTCCTCTCCACCCGTTCGTCCGCGGACTCATGTTCTACTATGGACTGGATTTCCATGATCTGGCCCACAACTCCTTCCTCAACATCTCGGCATTCATTGTCATGTGCGAGGCCTTCCTCCGCATCCCACCACACTTTGGATTATGGTTAAAGATCTTCAATGTGAAGCCGAAGGTCGTGGGCAGTCAACACGCGGAGTGCGGAGGTGCCATGGTTAGCAAAATGCCTGACATCACATGGCCAATAGGTACCTTCGTGGAGATCATCAAAGGGTGGCAGCAGTAGTGGTTCTACATCACAAAGCCGCGCGACAACACCTGGGCCGCTGTCGGTGTCAAAACCAGCGGATCTCGGGTAGGGGGTCCCGATGTGTGTGTCTTAGGCTGAAGGTAACAGGAAGCAAGGGACACAATGTTTACCCAGGTTTGGGCCCTCTCGATGGAGGTAAAACCCTACTTCCTGCTTGATTAATATTGACGCTATGAGTAGTAAAAGAGTAGATCTACCACGAGATCGTAGAGGCTAAACCCTAGAAGCTAGCCTATGATGATTATGATTGTAATTGTGATCGGCCTTCTAAGGACCAACCTCTCCGGTTTATATAGACACCGGAGAGGGCTAGGGTTTACATGGAGTCAGTTACAAGGAAGGAAATACAATATCGGATCGCCAAGCTTGCTTTCCACGCAAAGGAGAGTCCCATCCGGACACGGGCCGGAGTCTTGAGTCTTGTATCTTCACGCTCCAATAGTCTGAACGATGTATATAGTCCGGCTGTCCGGATACCCCCTAATCCAGGACTCCCTCAGTAGCCCCTGAACCAGGCTTCAATGACGATGAGTCCGGCGCTCAGTCTTGTCTTCGGCATTGCAAGGTGGATTCCTTCTCCGAATACTCCAAGGTAATCATCGAACACATAGACCGCGTCCGGATCTACAAAATGATCTTCACATACAACCGTAGAGAAAGTGATATTTCACAAACGTAATCTGCTGACCACGCGACATGTCATCACGGTCCGGTCATTATTCGAACCGTTTTCCCACAACCAGCCATAGTGCACATCGCGAGGCGGTTTCTTCTACACGTTTTGCCATAGCAGAGATTGTGTCCCCTTATTGCGGGATTCTCATCAATATGGGCATGGATAATCCAACCGCACCGCTAATCGCGGCTAGTGGGGAGCGAGCGGGTTCCACCAGGAAAGTGCGGAGGCGCAAAAAGCTTTTACCGTCTCTATAAAGAGATAAGGTCTCTTCCTCTTTACACCCGCCTTCTCCTTCCGCAAGCCCATTCCCCTTTGTCTGAGCCCTAACGCCCGAGCATTCTTCTTATCCATCGAAGAGAGTTTTTCCAAAGATGTCCGGATCCGGAGCAGGAGGCAAATGGATGGCCTCTACCGTCCAGGAGAAGGACATCAAGAGGCTCCGAGAAGCCGAGTATCTGGCCAAGAAGATCGGCCACCGTCTCCCACCGGCGGGACAGGTCGTCCCTACTCCAGAGCCTCACGAGAGAGTCGTGTTCCTTCCCCATTTTGTCCGTGGGCTCGGGTTTCCCCTTCACCCATTTGTCCGTGGATTCATGTATTATTATGGGATTGATTTTCATGATCTTTCCCCCAACTCCTTCCTCAATATCTCGACGTTCATCGTCGTGTGCGAGGCTTTTCTCCGGATTTCGCCTCACTTCGGCCTGTGGCTGAAGATTTTCAATGTGAAGCCCAAGGTGGTGAGTGGTGAGCACGCCGAGTGCGGCGGCGCCATGGTGAGCAAGATGCCCAAGGCCATTTGGCCGAAGGGTGCCTTCAACGACTCCGTCAAGGAGTGGCAGCTGCAGTGGTTCTATATCACCGAACCACTCGGCAAAAGTGGGTCGCAGCTCCTGAGTTCAGATCCGGAGCCCCACAGCGGCTCACGTCCTGGCCCAAGAAGGGCCCGAACTGGTCCTCGTCCGATGAGTTGTCACTGCTCCAGACACGCGTTCAGAGTGTGGTCGACAAGGACGTCAAACTCGTCGACGTAGTCGAGGTGATGCTAGTTCGCCTGGTTCTCCTGTGCCAGCGCCGAGCCTGCAATCTGTGGGAGTTCGACCCAACCGAGCACCAAACCCTTCGGGAGCTCTATGACTCCTCCCACAAGGATATCTGGAGGTGCTCTTTAAGTCCATCAAATCGTGGTCGTGCTCCGCCGAGGACCGTGGGTATCAATTATCCCATTCTGCAAGCCCAGTAAGTTACAGCCACGCTCTGTCCATCCATGCTTCAGTTGGCACGCCCTGAGGGAGACATTTTATCGTGTTTCATCGTGACCCCAGGGATGGATAAAGAAGGTGGAGCGGATACATTGTCCGACCCCGCTGCCGAAGGAACCGGCCGGACCTCTTCTGATGAAGATACTGGTCCCTGCACCTTACGAGGCGGCAAAGAAAGAGGGCTCCAAGAATGTCAAAAAGACCCCGAGTGGCCTTCGTCACCGCGAGGCTTCGGACGCAAAATCCGAAGATTCTAGCCACGCTCCTTCTTTTGAAGACGAAGAGGAGGAAGTAGAGGAGGACGAGCCTCACTCTAGAGGTGGGAAGAAAGGCGGGCTTCCTCGTCCCTAGAGGCCGAATCGCCCAAGAGGGGGAAAAGTTTCCACCCAGAGGCATCCACACGGCTGCCGATAACAGCCCGGAGTGGGATCCCAGGGCCCAACCCCTGGAAAAGTCATAAGTATCCGAAATCCAAACGCATATGCATCCAGGGTCGTTTGGGTACAGTAGCTTTAATTGTCGCCATATTTCGTACAGCGCGGCGAGATCTCGTGCCGGACACTCCTCGTCGGAGGATTCACTGAGCTCAGACGCTTTTGCGAGCGAGATGCCTCCGGAGGCTCCTTCCCCGAAGTCTAGGCGAGACACCGAGGTGTCGTCTCAAAGAGACCCGGACTAGGGGAGGCATGTCTCTGGAGCCGGACACAAGGGGGCGGCGGCCCCGCGGCGTGTCGACGATGGGGGGATCTCAGGTTTGGACCACAGCCGGATAAGGTCCTGGAGACCTCTAAGGCTCCAGGGTCGGGCGAGCAGCCGCCTTCGACGGTGGGAGGATTGCCTACTCCACCGACAACCTCTGTCCAAGTGGAGCTGCCAGGCGATCTATCGACAGTGTTAAAGAGCGCGTCTATCGTCGATGAGCATCGGACCCTCATGGGTGCGGTGGTTGAAAAGATTCAGTCCGCCGAGAGCGGGCTAAATGAGTCCTGCCTTGGCCTTATAAAGGCTTTTGAGGTATGTTTTCTAAGAAACCTTTGAGGAATCGTCATAATATGAGTAGTAGCCCCTAATACACTGTCCGGCGAAAGAGAGAGAGCCGGGCAGGGGATCAAATCCTCTGCTTTTGCGGGAGCCTTTGTTAATGATGTATACCCTTTTGTGTGAAAGAAGGCGTCTGCAGATAAGACGGCCGCTCATAATGCATAAGTGTCCGGACTAAAGCAGAGCCTGGAACGGGCCAAGGAAGAACATGGCCGTGTGAAGAAGTAATTGGACGATAAGCAAGGTATGTTGAAACATTGTCTTGAAGTAGGCACGAATGAATAATTGTGCCTATTGAAAACTATTTGTATTGTATGCCCTAGGAGCGAGTGGCGAATATGAGGCACTACAGAAGGCTGTGGCTGATGCCAACGAGAAGGCTGCCGCCAAACAGGCGCTTCGTGAGAAACACGAGGCCAGGGTCATCACAACTGAGTGAGAGCTCCAGGAGGTTGTGAAGAAAAGCGAGGGCTTGGAGAAGAGTCTAGTAGGTAAAGAATCCGAACTCGCCCAAGCCCTCCAAGCCGCGGAAGATGTTCGAGAAGAAGCCCGAGCTGCTTTGTGGGACATTCAGGAGGCCCAGAAAGTTGCGGCTGGTAAGGCCTTTTGTATCATGGCCATTTTTACATGATAGTGGGGAGAACTCTAAGCAACAAGCTGAATTCTTGTTTTTACAGGGGCGTTTGCGGATCTGCCTCGCAGCATATCAGATGCCGCCCAATTCTACCGGACCGAGGAGAAGAAGTCTGCGGAGAGGAATTTCTGGTCGCAGTATTTGGTGCCGAACTATCCGGTGCCTTTTATCGATCAGCTGAAGCAACTGGTCGAACTGCACCAGGCAGCCGAACTAGCCATGAAGGACTTGGTTGTCCGGCTGTGGCCCGCGGAGCCAATTCCAAGCAGTTACTTCAGACTCGTGAAGCGGATTGTGGGCGCCTGTCATCGGCTTGATGCTATCAAGCGATCAGTCTGTATAGAGGGTGCGCGCATGGCGTTTGCCCGTGCAAAAGTGCATTGGGGGAAGCTTGACGCGGAGAAGATGATGACTGAGGGGCCGCCGGAGGGTAAGGAGCACCGCAAGCCCAAGCTGCACTATGAAGGTGTACTGAAGGGAGCCCGCCTTGTGGCGGATAAGTGTACTAAAGACATTATATTTCCCTGAGGGCATTCGTGCCGTTCTTTGTAATATGGGATAATGGCACTTTTATTATTTATTGCCTGTTTTGTTTGAACATATGTTCTTCCTGTGCGGCTGTTTAGTGCATGTAAATCCTGAGAGTTGGCCAGTCGTTGGCTTCTGCCCCCATGAAAGAAATACGGGGGTGTTCGGGACATACCTGAACACTCTTTATCCCATGGTTGGGTCCTTTCCAGGAGGTGTTCCTCACCACGAACCAGGCAATCGGACTATAGGGCTTTACCACTCTCACTTAGCCATAGGAATTCGAGTATGGTCGGCGCAGCCCCTAGTGTTTGGAAGGCCGAACTAGGGGCTCTATTAGCGCCTGATCGGAAGACCGATCCGTCGCACTCTGCATTTATAATGGCGTTATGCGGAATGAATCTTTAAGGATTTTACAACCTCTCGAACAGCTGACCAGCTCTCGCTGTATCATGACAGTCGGTTTTCGGCTTTCTCTACTGAGGTGCTCGTCCGGCAGAACCAGGACACAATCGCTGTAGTTCTCCTAGCGCTACCTTAGCCGATGGAACGAAACGTAAGGTACCAAAACATGGGAGCGGGCAAACCCAACCAATGACCCAAGACATGATTCAGAGCTGATGCATATAGTGCTATAAGTTTGGGATGCCGAGCGACTGAAAAGGTGGTCGGACTTTATTGCCGTACTGTGAAGGCCCCGGCATCATTGGGCGTAACACGAGGCATGGCTGCCGTTTTTGGCAAAGAGGCGTTGACGATAAATGACGGCCGACAAGTGTTATTTAAGTCTACGCATTGTGGTAGGATGATATGTCTATGCATATGAGTACGATTTATGATTATGAAAAGAGGTGTTTTTGGCGGAACCTGTGATGGCCGGACTGGCGAGGGCTTTGAGTGGATCTGAAGTGAATCTGGACTGCCTTCTTTGTGGGGGGGTTCACATGCATGTTCCTGCCCTTGTGTGTCTGGGCCGATTCCACGTCGCCAATCTTGTTCTGCGTCAAAGTTAGTTTGTAAAGGCAGATGCCTGGAGACACCTGAACGTCCTCTTGTGGCTGACCCGAGGGTTCCTGATCGGACCCTGGTTAACCCAGCCGTTATACCGTGAAGTAGCGCGGACTCCTCAGTGGGTGTCCGGATAGTTGACTGTCATATCAAAATGTTGATAGGCATGCACGACTCGCTGCTCCGGTGGTCGTATGGTTTCCGCTCAAAGGGCGGGGTTCGGCCTTGCCCGTAGGTGTGATTATATCACATGGTGTTGGCCTAATGGTTTACCACGTGGAATGTAGTCAACGTGGCTCATCCCGTTAGCATATGGTAAATTACCGTATGAGGGGAAGGTGCCGAAGAATTATTCTTTGGCGTGGCATTTTTTGGTGCTCCAAAGACAACCATTAGAGTGGTGGGCCAATAAAACTTGGCCTTTGCGCCCGTCATCTTTTAGAAGATGTTATTTGTGGTTTCATACCTGCGGGGGCTTCATGTGTTATGGAGCCCCCGGACTACTAGGTCTAGAGGTACTGCAATTGAATTGATGTGGTTGGTATGATCGGTGGAGATCGGCCGTACTTTTATGCTCTGGGGGGTCTCTGGACTAGACGCCTCCCCTCATTGTTCCCAGCACACGACCAGCCGCTTTGTTTTGAGGATCTGGCATTCTCTATTGGTATGCTTTGCGGTCCTTCTAGGAGTACCAGAATTTCACATGGTTGATCGAGTGTGTGGCTCGGGCCGGATAGGCTTGAGCTATTCTTTGTCCGCTGACCAGACTGGGAGTTATTGGACTTGGCACTAGCTTCCATTACTTGACGTTTATGACCATTGCGCCGAGGCTTGAGGATGCCTCTTCGTGTGTCCTTCGTATTGTCTTGGACCGTAGTGATGTGTTGACGTTGGGGTATGTGCCTTGGGTTCTCCTGCTTAGGTTGAGGTAGCTAGTTGTGTCGTGTCTGCCCTTTGTCGGGGCGATCGAGTCCGTATTTTTCGGTGGCCAGGACCTTGGTTCACCTGTCCGTGAGCAAATCTTGGTCAGCTTTAAGCTGTTGTTGCTTCCTTTGCAGCCTCCTTGCCGTGGCCATGAGCCGTCACTTGAACCGAACTTGTTCCACTGGGTTTTCAGGCACGCTGAATTCGTCATTGCCGAGGCTTACCTCGTCCTCAGAGGGGGGCGTATAGTTGTCCCTTTCCAAGTATCCCACCGTGGCTAGCCCGGCCTGCTTAAAGGCAGGATGATCAGGGTTGTATCCATCTTTGGCGCCCTCCGGATTGTTTTCGTCTCCTGTGTCGGTATTGCTGTGGCGGGGCTTGGAGCGGCGTTGACGACGCCGATGCTTTGCTTTTTTCCCTGAGGGGTTATCCTCCGTTGCCTCATCGCCATTGGTTTCCTTTGGAGTATCCACCATATATGTAGGAGGAGGTGGTTGTCCACCGCCTAGTGAGCGGTGGTTCCTGTTCTTCTCCTGCATCGTCGTCCATACCGTCGATGGCTTCGGAGTCAAAGTCAAGCATGTCGGTTAAGTCATCGACCGTGGCAATGAAGTGGGTGGTGGGTGGGCAATGAATTCCTTCGTCGCCTGCTTCCAACTCAAGCCGGACATAGTTCGGCCAAGAGCCTCCTGACGAAGAGAGAGACTTTAATGAGTTCAGCATGTCGCCAAAGGGCGAGTGAGGGAAGATGTCCGCACGGTAAACTCCATTACCGGAGCCCAACCTGGCTCGGCTGGCTCGAGAGTGCGCGGACTGGAACCAACAACCGGATACGAGTCCGGGGGTCCGGAGTTATAGGCTTCCTTAGAAGTGTGGCCTGTGTTCGGCTCTACCGCCGATGAGTGTGCAGCCTGCAGGGCGGGGCCCATCCCTCCGTCCTTAGGTGACGCAGCCTGCTCCGGATTTAGGTCCGGGGCTACTGCAGGGGTGATGTCCCGAACATTGTCCGACAACAGGTCTAGGCCGTGCTCATCGTGACTGTCCGGTGCTCCTGGCACAGGCCCGAATCCGTCGAAGATCAAATCTCCGCAAATATCCGCCGTGTAGTTCAAGTTTCCGAACCTGACCTGGTGGCCAGGGGCATAGCTGTCGATCTGCTCCAGATGGCCAAGCGAATTGAACCCGCAGTGCGAAGCCGCCAAACACGAAGATCTGTCCGGGGAGAAAAGTCTCGCCCTGGACTGTGTTGTTGAAGATTGGAGGCGCCATCAAGCCTGCCAGCGACGACACAGAGGAACTCTCAATGAAAGCACCAATGTCGGTGTCAAAACCGGCGGATGTCGGGTAGGGGGTCCCGATCTGTGCATCTTAGGCTGATGGTAACAGGAAGCAAGGGACACAATGTTTACCCAGGTTCGGGCCCTCTCGATGGAGGTAAAACCCTACTTCCTGCTTGATTAATATTGACGATATGAGTAGTACAAGAGTACATCTACCACGAGATCGTAGAGGCTAAACCCTAGAAGCTAGCCTATGATGATTATGATTGTAATTGTGATCGGCCTTCTAAGGACCAACCTCTCCGATTTATATAGACACCGGAGAGGGCTAGGGTTTACATGGAGTCACTTACAAGGAAGGAAATACAATATCCGGATCGCCAAGCTTGCCTTCCACGCAAAGGAGAGTACCATCCGGACACGGGCCGGAGTCTTGAGTCTTGTATCTTCACGCTCCAATAGTCCGGACGATGTATATAGTCCGGCTATCCGGATACCCCCTAATCCAGGACTCCCTCAGCCACGGCTCCCGAATTCCAGTCTGGAGCCCCGATGCGGCTCACCTCTTGGATAGAGAAGGGCCTGGACCGGTCTTCGTCGAACGAGCTGATAGCGCTTCAGACGCGCATCAGGAGCATGATAGACAAGAATATCAAGCTTGTCAATTGATCCAGGTGATGCTTGTTCGCCGGATCCTTCTGTCCTAAAGGCTGACTTGCCATTTGTGGGAGTACAATCCGGCCAAGCACCAGACCTTGCTGCAGTATGATCCGGTAAGTTTTTTCATGTTTTCAAGGTGTATCCTTTACTTGCATAATCGAGGAAGATGCCTAAGCCTCCCTACTGATTCTCTCAGGGCTGGACAAAGAAGGCAGAGCGGATTCACTATCCGGCTCCGCTGCCCGAAGACCCAGTAATTCCACTTTTGACGAAGATGCTGGTTTCGGTGCCCTATCAAGTGCCGGAGAAGAAGGACAAGAAGAAGGCCAAGGGGACCAGAGGTGGCCTCCGTCATAAGGGCACTTCGGGCGTGACGTCCGGAGACGCCGAGACTCATTCCTCCGCCACCGAGGACGACGAAGAAGAGGAGGAAGAAGAAGAAAACCATTCCCCCGTAAGGCGGGGGAGAAAGAAAAGGACGACCTCCACGTGTTTGGAGGCCGAAGCGTCCAAGAAGGGAAAGTCTTCCCTCCCGGACAACTCCACAGCGGACACCAACAACAGCTCGGAATGGCGCCCAAGGGATAAGCCCCTGGCCGAATCGTAAGTACTCGAAGATGCACTCATATATCCGGCCCTTTTCCTTCATGGTTTTTACATGTCAAATCATGTGCTGCAGCCCGGCCTGTTCCGTCCTCCAGCTATCCTCATGAATGGGGAATTCGCTGGATCCGAAGGTGATGGACAGTGGGTCCCTTCCGACGGCCTCCTCTCCCAAGGCCATGGATGACACTGAGGTGTTGTCTCGAAGGACCCCAGGCCAGGGACAGACACAGGAGGCCATCAAGGCAGCGCAAGAGGGTGAAACCTTGGTCGTCGGACACATGGAGGAGCAAATCCCGATGGATACTCGCGATGGGGGCCATATCGAATTCGGCCCCTAGCCAAATACAATTCCAAAGACCTATACGGCTCCGGAATCATGCAAGCAGCCTCTTCTGAAAGAAGGAGGTGCGCCTATTCCACCGGTGACCTCTGTCCATCCAGAGGCACCGGATAATTTGCTGGAAGCGCTGCAGGGTGCTTCCATTGTTGAGGAACACTATATCCTTATGGGTATGGTGGTTGAGAGGGTGTGGTCCGTTAAGAGCAGACTGACCGACGCCTGTACCAGCCTTCTAACAGGTTTTGACATGAGCAACACAATTATATAAAAAGAATGTCATAGTATAGACAGTAGCCTTTGAGACTTTGTCCGGTGTTCAGAAAGAAAAGCCGAACAGAGGATCAAATTCATAGGAGACTAACCTGACATGTCTATATGAATAAGCAGGCGTCATTGCTGGCTGTGACCTCTCATGCTGCTCAGGTCTCCAGACTGCAGTAGAGTCTAGAGCGGACCGAGGAAGAGCTCGGCCGTGTGAAGAAACAGCTGGAAGACAATCAAGGTATGCAATAACCTTGTCTAAATTCAGGAAGGATGAATGATTTGTGCTGACTAAAGTGCCATCATATTTATTAGGAGCGGCGACCGGGGTGGAGACCCTCAAGAAGGCATTGGCCGAGGCCGAGGAGAGAGCGGCCAAGGAACAAGCCGCCCGTGAAAAGCATGAGGCCAAGGTCGGTGAGGTCCAGCAGGAGCTCCAGGACGTCGTGAAGAAATGCAAGTCCTTGGAGCGCAACATTGCGGATCAAGAGTCCGAACTTGCCAAGGCCCGCCAAAGTGCACATGATGCTCGGGTTGAAGCCCAGGGCGCCCTCCAAGAAGTCTAGGAGGCCAGAAAAATTGCAGCGGGTAAGGCCTTTATTATGCAGACCAAATATGTGAAGAAAAGGTTCCTCTTACTGACCCGGATTTGGATTTCTCCAGGAGAGTTTGCGGATCTGCCGCGCAGCATTTCAGACACTACCGAGTTCTTCCGAGCCAAAGAGGGGAACTCCACGGAGAAGCTATTTTGGTCTCAATACCTTGCACCAGAACATCCGGTGCCCTTTAGCGATCACCTAAAACAACTGGACGAACTGCATAGGGTGGCCTAACTAGCCATGAAGGATTTAATAATCTGGCTATGGCTTGCCGAAGCCATACCCAACAGCTACTTCGGGCTCGTGAAGCGGCTGGTCAATGCCTACCCTTGGCTTGATGCCATCAAGTGGTCGGTCTGCATCGAAGGCACGCGAATGGCCTTCACCCGAGTCAAGATACAGTGGACGAAGATGGACGCCGTGAAGCTTGCGACCGAGGGATCGCCCGCGGGCAAGGAGCACCGCACGCCCGAGTGGTATTTTGAAGATGTCCTGAAGGGATCCCGCATTGTAGAGGGGAAGTGTTCAAAAGACATTATCTTTGAATGAAGTCATTCATATTGTCCCTTCCTATATTATAAAACAGAGCCGTTATGTAATATAATGCATGCTATTTAAAATTTTACCTCCTGTGCGGCCGTTTTGTAAAATCTGAGAGTTGGCCAGTCGTCGGCTTCAGCCCCCACATAGGTAGTATGGGCGTGTTTAGGATGAATCTAAACACTCTTTATCCCAAAGTTTGGTCATTACAGGAGGTGTTTAGCGCAACGAACCAGGCAATCAGACTATGTGGCTTTATCACCCTCACTTAGCCATAGGAGTTTGACAAATAGAAATGTAGGCGCAACCCCTAGTTAGTATTTAATCCGGAATAGGGTGTTGTAGAGACCTGATCGGGTAAAGGCTGATTCATCGCATAATGCGGAAAAAATCGCGAAAGATTTGTAACCTGTCGAACAGCTGACCGGCTCACGCCACATCATGACAGTCAGTTTTCAGCTTTCTCTACTGAGGTGCTAATCCGGATAAACCAGGACACAATCGCAATAGTTCTCTCTTTACTACCCTACGCGATATAGCGAAACATAAGGTAGTAAGCACAAGAGCCGGGCAACCCAACTATTGACCAAAGACATGATTCGGAGCCGATGCATATAATGCTAAAGTTCAGGGTGCCGAACTATACTGTAAAAAAGTGTTCAGACTTTGTTGCCGTATTATGGGGCGTAATGAATCCCCTGGCGAATTAAGGCGTACCAGAGTGTATGGGTGCAATTGATAATAATATAAAAAAATGAAGTAATAGGCTAATGCCGCAGAAATTGGGCCGCAAACTATTTTCCATTGTAGCTTGATTAATACATCAAAGCGTATTTGTACACGTAGTGCAATAAGCAACATGGCTATTTAACATGCCACGACCAAGGGAGAGCTGCGTGCGGGTCCCTTAAACAGGCATAATGGTCGTTTAAAAACACCACCTGGAAATTCCCTTGTACGCCAATGGTTCTTGCCGTCTTGGTGTATCCATCCCTTGATAGGTCCGACAATCAGGCCACCACGAAAGGCCTGGGAAAAAAGAAACCTGAAAAGAAAAAGAAAAAGTGAAAGTATGTGGGTCAAGGGGAGGTTGAGTCGTATTATGGACCACAATCTAGTTGTGCCTCCGTCTATGCCCATGGTATTTTGGGTGCGTAGTTATGTACGTGCGATACGAATGCCGCCGTTTTGTCGGGACTAGGACGGAGGCCGAATTGCTAGTCAAGCTTTTGACGAGCTAGACTGTCCTGCTGCAGATTAGTCCGGACTCGTTTGATAGTGTTTGGGAGCTTGGCCGCCGAATTAAGGTTCTGCCTGAAAAGGCCACTCTGTGCTTCTGTTGCGAGGGCAGCGGTGTGTTCCTTGGTACGGAGGGAGCGTTTCGTGTTTCCATTGACTGTTATGACACTGCGTGGTCCGGGCATCTTGAGCTTGAGATAAGCGTACTGTGGCACCGCATTGAATCGAGCGAATGTGGTTCGTCTGAGCATTGCGTGATAGCCACTGTGGAAGGGGACGATATCGAAGATCAACTCTTCGCTTTGGAAGTTGTTCGGGGATCCGAAGACCACCTCCAGTGTGATTGAGCCTGTACAGCGGGCCTCTACACCTGGTTTGACTCCATTAAAGGTGGTTTTTGTGGGCTTGATCCTTGAGGGATCAATACCCATTTTGCGCACTATATCCTGATAGAATAGGTTCAGGTTGCTGCCACCGTCCATGTGGACTCGCGTAAGAAGGAATGTATCAATGATTGGGTCGAGGACTGATGACCTGCAAGTATAGGGGATCTATCGTAGTCCTTCTGATAAGTAAGAGTGTTGAACCCAATGAGGAGCACAAGCAAATGACAAGCGGTTTTCAGTAAGGTATTCTATGCAAGCACTGAAATTATCAGTAACAGATATTTTTCTGATAAGGTAATTCGTAACGGGTAACAAGTAACAAAAGTAAACAAGGTGCAGCAAGCTGGCCCGATCCTTTTTGTAGCAAAGGACAAGCCTATATAAAGGAACACGCTCCCGGGGACACATGGGAATTATCGTCAAGCTAGTTTTCATCATGCTCATATGATTCGCGTTCGTTACTTTGATAATTTGATACGTGGGTGGACCGGTGCTTGGGTGTTGCGCTTCCTTGGACAAGCATCCCACTTATGATTAACTACTCTCGCAAGCATCTGCAACTACGAAAGAAGAATTAAGGTAAACCTAACCATAGCATGAAACATATGGATCCAAATCAGCCCCTTATGAAGCAACACATAAACTAGGGTTTAAGCTTCTGTCACTCTAGCAACCCATCATCTACTTATTACTTCCCAATGCCTTCCCCTAGGCCCAAATAATGGTAAAGTGTCATGTAGTTGATGTTCACATACATCTTATCAAAATATCAAACGAATAACAAATTCACATGACTACTTATAGCAAGACTTCTCCCATGTCCTCAGGAACAAACGTAACTACTCACAAATCATATTCATGTTTATAATCAGAGGGATATTAATATGCATTAAGGATCCGAACATATAATCTTCCACCGAATAAACCAACTAGCATCAACTACAAGGTGTAATCAACACTACTAGCAACCCACAGGTACCAATCTGAGGTTTTGAGACAAAGATCGTATAGAAGAGATGAACTAGAGTTTGAGATGAGATGGTGCTGGTGAACATGTTCATGGAGATTGACCCCCTCCCGATGAGAGGGTTGATGGTGATGACGATGGTGTTGATTTCCCCCTCCCGGGGGGATATTTCCCCGGCAGAACAGCTCCGCCGGAGCCCTAGATTAGTTCCGCCAAGGTTCCGCCTCGAGACGGTGGCACTTCGTCCCGATAGCATCATTATGATTTTTTTCCAGGGAGAAAGACTTCGTATAGCAAAAGATGGGCACTGGAGGCCTGCCAGGGGGTCCACGACACAGGGGGCGCACCCAGGGGGGTAGGGCACGCTCCCACCCTCGTGGCCAGGGTGTGGGCCCCCTCTGGTTGATTATTTCTCCGGTATTTTTTATTAATTCCAAAACATGCCTCTGTAAAGTTTCAAGACTTTTGGAGTTGTGCAGAATAGGTTTCTAATATTTGCTCCTTTTCCAGTCTAGAATCCCAGCTGCCGCCATTCTCCATCTTCATGTAAACCTTGTAAAATAAGAGAGAAAAGGCATAATTATTGTGACATGATGTGTAATAACAGCCCATAATGCAATAAATATCAATATCAAAGCATGATGCAAAATGGACGTATCAACTCCCCTAAGCTTAGACCTCGCTTGTCCTCAAGCGGAAGCCGAAATCAAAAATATGTCCACATGTTTTAGAGATGGAGGTGTCGATAAAATAAAATACGGACATGAGGGCATCATGATCATTCTTGAAACAGCAACATATATAAATATATATTGTCATATGATTTCTTATGCTAAAGTGACAATCTATTCACAGTATCAAGTATGAATCAGAAACTTCATTAAAAACTAACAAACTATAATCTCGGTCATTGAACCAATTGCAATTTATCATAACATTGGAAAGAGTCAGTATAAGAGCTTTTCAGCAAGTCCACATACTCAACTATCATTTAGTCTTTCACAATTGCTCACACTCATGCAATACTTTTGGGTATGCAGTTTTAATCGGACACAGAGAAAGATAGGGGCTTATAGTGTTGCCTCACAACATTTTACCTCAAGGGTAATGTCAACAATAATTGTTTATGATAACTTACATCCAATTGGATATTTATATCATGATCTTTCCAACACAATGTGCTTGCCAAAGGATAAAATGTAAAAAGGAAACGTGAAGATCACCATGACTCTTGCATAAGGCATAAGACAAAAATAAAAGATAGGCCCTTCATAGAGGGAAGCAGAAGTTGTCATATGCTTTTATGGTTGGATGCACAAAATCTTAATGTGAAATAACGACACTTTATATTGCCACTTGTGATATGGACCTTTATTATGCAGTCTGTCGCTTTTATTACTTCCATATCACAAGATCGATAAAGCTTATTTTCTCCACACTAATAATTCATACATATTTAAAGAGCAATTGTTTTATTGCTTGTAACAATGACAACTTACTTGAAGGATCTTACTCAATCCATGGGTAGATATGGTGGACTCTCATGGCAAAATGGGTTTAAGGATATTTGGAAGCACAAGTAGTGTCTCTACTTGGTGCAAAGAATTTGGCTAGCATGAGGGGGAAAGGAAAGCTCAACATGTTGGATGATCCATGACAATATACTTTATTTTGCATATAAGAAAACATAACCCATTACGTTGTCTTCCTTGTCCAACATCAACTTTTTAGCATGTAATATTTTAATGAGTGCCCACAATCATAAAAGATGTCCGAGATAGTATATTTGTATGTGAGAACCTCTCTTTCTTTATTACTTCCTATTACTTGCAATGATGACCAAAACTATGTTTGTCAACTCTCAACAACTTTTATTCACCATACTCTTTATATGTGAAGTCATTACTCTCCATAAGATCAATATGATCTCGTTATTTCTTTTTATTCTCTCTTTTTTCTTTAATTCCCTCAAGATCATAACAGGATAATCAAGCCCTTGACTCAACACTAATCTTTATTATATATATAGCTCATGGACTCGATTACATAGAAGGATCATAAAGCAAAACTCAAAACTAAATCATACTAAACTAATTCTAACAGATCAAGAGATTACCAAAAGGATCGAACTAAGAAAAATGATAAAGATAGGAGTGTGATGGTGATACGATACTGGGGCACCTCCCCGAAGCCTGGCAGTTGCCAACGGGAGTGCCCATACCCATGTGTTTATGTCTCTTTCTTCGGAGGTGGTGATGGTGATGATGATGACAATTGTGCCCTCAGTTTCTTCATATTGTAATTGAGGAGAGCAATTTCCTCCTTTAAATCATCGACCTTCGATTCAAGCTTCAAGACTCGTCACATAAATCTCCTTTACTTTTCTGTCAAAAATGAGAAGGAATAGATCGGTTGTTAGACAGTTTAGCCCTCTTAGGGAGACTAGACTTCTTGAACTTCACGATTGCTATGAGGAGTGGGTCCTTAGCATTCAGCTGGCGAGGATATGCGACCGTCAGGTTTTTCATTAACAATATTTGACGTTGCCACCCACTTCGTTGAGCAGGCTTGAAACAAAGCGGGGGATTTGACAAATACATCAAGGTGCCATCACACGAAAGACTAGCCATACGAAAACCTTTGTTGTCCGAGGGATAAGCAAGCGCAAGCTTTGAAGAAAAGTTAATAATCAAGTTAACTTATCTTTCATTTGTGCTCCCCTCCTTGGCGGGGTGTGCATTTGGTCATGCATAACATCTTCTCTCCTATTCACATTTGCCTTTCCTGTTTTGCGTCTCTTTAATGGGATCATGCTCGCGTATCCGCTTTGTCCTATAAAGACAAAAAACGGGAAGGAACACAAGGGAGGGCCTACGCAGTCCATTAGTCATGCGCCCAGCCCCGACAAGGGCTGGAGGAACCAACAACATGTTCGCAACTAATGACGTATGGTGAAAAGGAGAAAAACTAGCCCATTCCCTGTGATCTTCCACTTTCGAAGACATCTCGTCAGTTGGCGCGAAGGGCGTGTGGGCGCAAAAAGCCCTGCTGGGGACCGCTTTGCCAGAGGTGCCAGCCCACGGATTCGCACCAGCGTTCTAGTTAGGATTTACCCTTATCGAGCTAATACACGACTAAGTTCCACGCGGGCTTATCAACATCGGCAGTCCCACCATGGCGCGACCGAGCCATTGGAGAGCAAAGAGCAAGAGGGAGGTCAGGTATGCACCATTTTCTCGTTTGTCGAAATGATACCCTTCGGCATAAGACATGCTTAATAGGAGCTTGCGATCAGCGCGATGTTTCCGCACGCCTCGCTTCTTTTTTTGGCCGCGGGTCGCATGGTGGCCATGCCATCCGTGCCTCCTGTGGTCATCTCATCACCATTGTCTTCCACTCCCATCATCGTCGCGGCTGCGGCGGAGACAAGTGGCAAAATCAGGGTAGGAAAAGGCTAGGGAGCGACGATGTTCTCCCTCTTTGAAGGCCTTGGCAAAGAGAATGTTGATAAAACTGATGATGTAGCTTGACGCGCTGTTCACAAACTCGGGTTCACGCAAGCGCCAGCCCTTACCTGGCGCGGCAAAGATGTCATGGTGGAACACGATCACCTATGCGGCCATCGGCCCCTTGTGGTTCGGCAAGGGGAACGTCATGTTGCACAAAGAGCAGAGGCCATGAAGCACCACGACGACGATGACACTGGTGATTTTTAGCCAGGTTTGTGCCGCTGTGAGGCGTAAAACCCTACTCTTGATTTGGTGGATTTGATGGAGGAACCCAACGAACGTGCAATCCACAAACCCGGCAAGGTGGCCTCGGGGGTAGCATCTACGCGTGTACAAGTATGCAAGGGTCCGAATCATTTGCTAGGTTGCCTTGGACCTCCTTTTATAGCTCAAGGGGTGACCATAGTGACAAAACAGTCTTTATCTAATGATTAGATAGCTAACAGATCTATCATACCTAACTCTGGTAGTTAGGACAAAGTGCATTAAATGCACTGCTAGGTGTCACGCTGAGGATGCAGCCCAACAAGCCTGCCGTGTCGCTTAATCATCTTCTACTTATCTGCTTGACATGCCTCTAGACGGGTGTCATATGAATGATAATATGTCTTTCGAATGGCTGCCATGTGCTCAGTGGACGCCACTTAATCACTTGGGGGATCGATGCCACACTAATAGCTGATTTGTGATGTGGTGCAGTGGAGCGGTGGTGCCTTGGGGGGAAGATTCGCCCTTGGCTGACCTGGCAAGCCTGCCGAGGAAATCTTGGACTTGTCCCTCGGATGGCCTTGACCGAGCCAGGCTCTCCAGCCCGACTTGGGAGGCCTTCCCAAGGTGATGCTTGGGTGTCTTGTTTGTCTTGATCTTCTTGATCTGCTCTTTGATCTCACTAAGAGTTGCTTCTCTGGCTTGGCCTTGCTTTGTATGTTGGTGTAGCTATTTCTTGTCAAGCTTTGGCTGCTGAGGCGGAGGCCTTTCCTCCGTGCACAAGTCAGGGGAAACATACACCCCCGATTGTGTACCCCGACATTGTCAATTTCTATAGAGACAAAGAGTGATTGTGGTTATCGAAGAAGATGTCTGTAAAGGTTCGGAGATTTCCTTTAAGTATGTACCACGAGTGATTGGCATCGGTTGATGAATCGGTTGTCAAGGAAAATAGGGTGAAGAGACTTTATCTTTCGTGTTAAGTCACATCCCCTCCAACCAGACGTAGTCCTTATGCAGAAGAACAAAGTAGTCATACAAATACCTTGTCGCCATCGAACATTTTCGATTATCTCTGTCACTCATGTTTACCTTCATGCATTTTCATTCGTATGATTTACTTCAATGCATGGTATAGTTTCTTTTCAGTACTCTGTGTTAGTTCACTATAGTTTTTTTTCTTTCATTCCTCTGCTGGGTTATGAGAGACTTAAGATTTCCGAAGAAAAATTAAAACTCCCATTCACCCGCCCCCCCCCTTCTGGTAGACATACTTCCTTCCTACAAGTTCATCTTCATCCTCCTCGCGAGGAAATCCACCACAAACCAGGAGTAGGGTTTTACACCGCAAGGTGGCCCGAACCTGGCTAAATCTCGGTGCCTCATTCCTCTTCCTTATTGCATGAGCACGACAGAGCATCACTATGAGGTAGTGAGCGGCAAGCAATAGCTTAATGGAGTTCTTCGTGCACGCCCCAAAGTTCAAACCTTTCTTGGGTCCACGGAGCCCCAGTTCCTACATTTGGTGCGCCAGGTAGGGGTGTGCCGAAGCTCTTTTGCATAATGGGAAGACGAAGCCATGGCTCGCATAACCGTGACGGCACCAGTGGGCCGTGCTGCCCCCCTGCAACTCTATTTCTACCACGGCCAACACCGCCACTGACCCTGCTGCTCGCGAGCAGCAGGCTCCTCTCTGCCACTGTCCATGTAGTGCCACGACCACACCGCCATGGCTTCCCTTACTCTGGCCATGGCTTCGTCTTCCCATGCTTGCCGCGGGCGACAAACGTGCAGGTAGTGCTACTAATGGTGCGGGAGCCGCTGTGCTATCACATCGACAACGAAGGCTACGACGCCTGGCTTGGCCGTATCACCGAGCTCGTCAATGCTACAGCTGAGGCCCCAACGCTCTCCGACTCGCTCCGTCCCCAGCCTCCTCGAGCGGGCGACGCGGCACACAGTGTGCCTCCACCTCTTCCTTTGCCCAGAAAAGACATCGAGCCCTAGCATGAAGCATGGCTGAGCGACCCATCACGTGGAGTGCCGGCGCCAGCCTAGGATGAGGCAGCTGCCAGGTAGTGCAGTGGACACAACATGACGCACGTGTGCTCCCTGCACCACCGCGTCAGAACCAAGACCGAGCCATTCAGTAAGCTGCGATGCGTGGGCGCCAAGACCGTGCTCCTCCAGTGCGCGTCGTGCCTATGAGTGTTGTAGGCTACCGTCCTTTCACCGGCAAGCCGTGCTAGGTGGTATACGCTTTGAGCATCGAGGCGGCGAATGGCGACGACAAGGTCACATCGAATACATTCCCCATGGCTCTCAAGGACGACGCGCGCTCCTAGCTCATGCACCTCCCAGAGGGGTCGATCTCCTCGTAGGATGAGCTCCACGAGCGGTTCATCGCCAACTTCTAAGGCACCCGTGATTGCGCTCTCATCATCAATGACCTACGATGCGTGAAGCTGCGCCCCGGCGAGACTCTCCGCAAGTACATTCAGCACTTCACCCAGGCCCGCCTCAAGATCACGAAGTCCTCGGACGAAGCCATCATCTCAATGTTCACCGAGGGCGCCATGGATGTTAATATGAGCAAGGAGCTCACCATCCACAATGACCTGTGCACGGCATTGGAGATGTTTAACTTGGCGGACAAGTGCTCCAGGGTAGAGGAAGGCCGACGGTCCCTCGTCAAGCACCCGGACGACTGTAGGATCGAAAGTATGTCTAGAGTGGGGGGTGATTAGACTACTTGACCAAATTAAAACCTAGCCTTTTCCCAATTTTAATTCTTGGCAGATTTTAGCAACTTAGCACTAGTCAAGCAAACAACCTACAAATGCAGTTCTAAGAGTATAGCAGCGGAATGTAAAATCATTGCATATGAAGATAACGGGGAGGTGTTTGGAGGGAGAAAACGCAATGTTGACACGGAGATTTTCGGCGTGGTTTTGATAGGTGGTGTTATCGTACATCCACATTGATGGAGACTTCAACCCACGAAGGGTAGTGGTTGCGCGAGTGCACGGAGTGCTCCACCCACGAAGGGTCCACCAAGAAGCAACCTTGTCTATCCCATCATGGCCGTCGCCCACGAAGGACTTGCCTCACTTGGGTAGATCTTGTCGAAGTAGGCAATCTCCTTGCCCTTACAAACTCCTCGGTTCAACTCCATAATCAAGACGGAGGCTCCCATGTGACACATAACCAATCTAGGAGACACCACTCTCCAAAAGGTAATAGATGGTGTGTTGATGATGAACTACTTGCTCTTGTGCTTCAAATGATAGTCTCCCCAACACTCAACTCTCTCTCACAAATTTGGCTATGGTGGAAACATGATTTGAGTGGAAAGAAACTTGGGGAAGGCTAGAGATCAAGATGCTTGTGGTTGGAATGGAATGTCTTGGTCTCAACACATGAGTAGGTGGTTCTCTCTCAGGAAATGAGTAGTGGAAGTGTAGGCACGTTTTGATATCTCTCTCCACGAATAAAGAATGGGTGGAGGGGTATATATAGCCTCCACACAAAATCTAACCGTTACACACAGATTTCCAAACTCGGTGAGACCGAATGGTGAAACTCGGTCATACCAATTCAGGTCAAAATATGAATGTTAGGCTTTTTGGTGGGACCAATATGATCAACTCGGTGGGACCGATGCGCTAGGGTTAGGGCATAACTTAATCTCGGTGAGACCGATCACATGAACTTGGTGGGACCGATTTCAGTAATAGGGACACAAGGAGTTGGTCAGGCAAACTCGATGGGACCGATTCGCTCATTTCAGTAAGACCAAAATGTTATGAAAAGCAAAACAGGGAGTTTGCATTGCGAACTCGATGGGACCGATCGCTCATTTCAGTGAGACCGAAATGTTATGAAGGGAAACAGGGAATTTGCAATCCCATCTCGGTGAGACCGAGATTACTATCGGTGAAACTGAACTAATTAGGGTTTGTGGCAGTGGCTATGTCAAATGAACTTGGTGGCGCTGGATAGATCAAATCGGTGGGGCCAAGTTTGACTTTTAGGTTAAGGACATATGTGGAAATGAGAAAGTGGTTGAGGGTTTTGGGGCATATCACTAAGAATTTTGAGCAAGTAAGCCATTAAGAAACACCTCATCCCCTTTTAATAGTATTGGATTTCATATGGACTCAATGTGATCTTGGATCACTAGAAGAAAATGTAGAGTCTTGAGCTTGTTGCCAATATGTGTCCTTAGCATTTTTAGGGGTCCACACCTCTAGTCCATGCCATGCAAATCATTGAACTTTCTGAAATCATCATCTTGAAAGAGCATTAGTTCAATGAGCTATATGTTGTTAAGAATTACCAAAACCACCCAGGGATTAGTTGGACTTTCAATCTCCCCCTTTTTGATAATTGATGACAACATATAGATCAAAGCTTCGACAAATGATAATAAGAATGAAAAAATCGTCGCATTGAGAAGTATGTGATAAGCAAGAGCTCCCCCTAAATTTGTGCATTATTTGAGATTTGCTTTTGAATGCAGATGCACAACCAATTAGGATCGTGGGTTACTCTTCCATATCACATACATCTTGGTGGAGCGCTCAAGATGATAGAAATAGGAACAAGCACTCATCACCAAGGCAAAGTGAATGATCATACATAAAAGATAGAGAATACCATCATCCAAGCACAAGCATTAAGTATGATATTATCAGACACATGAGCATACAAAGTATCTCACACACAATCATAAAGTATCAACCAAACAAGCAAGCAAATAAGTAGCAAAAGAAGCAAAGCTCTCTCTCTCTCTCCCTCTCTCTCTCTCTCAGCCTAAAAAAGCTTGAAAATGCATAGTGCTATGCGGCTCTCTAAGCTTGATCTTCAGGAGGTGGCGTTGAGAGGACTCCAAGGATGAATGCATCTGTTGAAGTTGATGGAGCTGGTGGAGTTGCCACTGGAGGGGAACTGATGCACTAGCTCTGGTGTCTGACACTGGCACTATTGCAGATCTCTGTGCCCTAGGCACTCTCTGAAACACCTGAATGGTTGCTTTCCCTTTCCTCTCCACAAGTTCTTCTTGGAGCTTCTCAACTGCTGTTTGAATTTGTGTCACCTTCAAGTTAAGAACATAGAACTTTGTTTCAATGATCCTCTCCAGGCTCTCTTGATTCTGAGTTAGGGTGGCCAATCCTTTCTCAATCCTCAAAGTAGCTTGAATAAGATATCCAAGTTGGTCTTCCTTTGACTTGATGAAAACCTGTGAAGCTTCTTCAGCACTTGGCATCTTTGCTGCCTTCTCAGTTTCTGCTTTCTACCTCTTCTCTTGAGCCTCAAATTCAGGCCTCAAGGGAAGGTGCTATTTGTCCAACAAGTAGACACCTTTGCTCATCTTGGAATTTATCAACATCTGTATGTGTGGAGCATACCCACATGACCTCTTCTGGTCAGCAGCGGTTCTCTTGATGCTCTCAACAATCAAACTTGTGACTTTGAACTTCTGGGGCAAATCAAAGAGCTAAAGCAAGTTGATGGAGTGGCCTATGGTCATCCTGTGATCTCCTGATTTGGGCAACAAGGTGTGCCTCAGAATGGTGTTCAGGGTGGCCAATCCTGACATCAAGTAGTACATTGAGCCTAGCTTGTGTGTCTCCAAGGCTTTGTCAGGTATCTCCTTGTACATGTTGGCCATGGAGTTGTGCTCCTTTTTCTTCTTCAACCTCAGGCACTGGGGCCTTGTTCTTCTCTGCGGCAGGAATGTTACTTGTTCTTCTCTTTGGGCTTGGAAGCTTGAGCTGGAGCTTTGGGGGAAGTCTTAGGCTTTCAAGGTGCAGCCCCAGACTACCATTAGCTTTTGTGACTTGGGTGTTGGTGCAGCATCTGAAAGAGCTAGTTATCGACTAGAGGGGATGAATAGGAGATTTTTCTGAAAGTCTTCAAAACATGGGAGTTTCGAAGACAAACAATAGAAATGACACTATTCGTACGCAGCGGAAGGTAGACTACACTAGACATGCCATAGTCAAGTATTCAATGAAGTGAAAGGACGAAGACTATGAGCAGCTAGGTAGTAAGGATCAAGATGGAAGATAGTATGAAGCCAATCAGGACAAGTAGTCACACAGTGAAGTCAAACAGATAATGCTAGCAGGCAATGACTTCACGGAGACAAACTGTAAGTAAAGAGAAGTGCGAGATAGAACGAGTAGCTTCGGGAGGACAGAGATTTGTTCGACCAGTTCCAGTTGCTGAGACAACTATACGTCTGGTTAGGGAGGCTGAGATTCAACTTGGAAGACCGCGTCTTCACCTTATTCCACTTGAGCTAAGGACACCTAGTCCCCGCCCAATCACTCTGGTAAGTCTTCAAGGTAGACTTCCAAACCTTCACAGACTTCGTTCACCGGCAATCCACAATGACTCTTGGATGCTCAGAACGTGATGCCTAACCGGCTGGAGGATTCACAGTCCTCAAGTGTAACAAGTCTTCAGATCACGCGGACAGAAAGACTTCAGTGATGCCAAACACTCTTTCGGCTCAGGGTGGTTTGGGCTTTGTCCTCGCAAGGATTCTCTCTCAAATGCTTCAGAGGTGGGTTGCTCTCAGACGACAAAAGTCGTGCACTAACTCGGAGAAGCCACCAATTTATAGTGTAGGGGGTGGGCTATTTATAGCCACTGGGCAACCCGACCTGATATGTCCGAAATGACCCTGAGTCACTAAGGAACTGACACGTGTCCCAACGGTTAGATTTCAAACACACGCGGCAGCTTGACTTGGGCTACAAGTAAAGCTGACTCATCCGACTCTGGATAAGATTTGCTCTCATTGTCTTCGCTCGAAGACATAGGATTATGTTGAGCATCACTTCAGTCACTCTGACTTTGTTCACTTGGACCCCACTTAACAGTGCGGTGGTTCGTATGACTCAACAAAGAAGAAAGGGAAACAACGAAACAACTAAGTCTTCGCGCTCCATAGTCTTCATGCAATGTCTTCTCATGTCATAGTCTTCAACGTGAATAGCTTCAAAGACCACCATTGTCTTCAATGTCTTCACACATTTTTTGGGGTCATCTCCAGTAGGTAAACCGAATCAATGAGGGACTACTACCTGTGTTATCCTGCAATTCTCACAAACACATTAGTCTCTCAACTAGGTTTGTCGTTAATACTCCAAAACCAACTAGGGGTGGCACTAGATGCACTTACAATCTCCCCCTTTTTGGTGATTGATGACAAACTGGTTGAAGTTTTCCACAGGGATAAAAGTATGTGAAATTGTAAAGGATTAAGATATTGTCTTCATAGGTGGCAAAAAGGCTCCCGTTGAAGATGTGCATATAACTGTTTTGCGTTGGAATGCAAATGCACATGGCAGGTTGTACTTGTGGAGACCCTCTTCACCTTACGATGACAATACATCATGCATGAATAGATATAACAATAATAATGACATGCATAATGGAAAATGGATGTCTGCAGAATGACTTCATGCGAGATTTATCATCGCTCATGCGGAATTTATCGTCACATCACAAAATGACAGAAGAAGTAGCAGATGACCATCCAGTTTAAGCAGACGACCATTAAGTTTAAGTGTTACAACTCAAAGAACCAAATGTATCAAAAGCGAGAGTTGTAAACACTAGGCAAAAGTATAGCAACCACCCACATGGACCCGCTTGAAGACTATCAACATATGCTTCTCCCCCTTTTGTCAGTAAGGACCAAAAAGGTTTGAAGACATAGTCTCTAGTCATTCCCATGAGGAGTAGGTGAGGAAGCAGGGTCATTGTTGAGGTTTGGTGGTGCAGACAAACTTGGTGCAGTGTCAATGCGCGCTAAAGTTGGAGGTGCTGAAGTAGCATCATCAACGGCATAAAGAACTCTGGCATTAACAGTTGTCGCAGAGGAGGAGTACTCAGAATCTTCGAGTGATGGAGTCTGACGCAAGACAGCATTCCTGGGAGGAGTGGTGTCGAACTTGAATCTCTTTGTGAAGCCATCGTCTTGAAGATCAGCTTCAGCACTGAGCAATGTCAAACTCTTCCAAGACCGCCAATAGGTTTCGTGAGTGACAAAGGCGTTCTTGGTGGCAAGGTTGCGAATGCGATTAATATCCACCAAGAGGCTTTGCATCTGACGCTTGAGCCAGTAATGATGCTTGTTGTGTTTCTGGTGCAAGGACACGAGAAGCTCTCGGTCATTGAGCACACGAGATCGCTTCCGAGGTCTTGGAGCAATAGTGCTTTCAGTGGCTTCAATACATGCACGGCGAGTATTGCCAGCCAGCGGATAAACACAAGAAGCAGCCTGAACTCCTTCAACATGCTGACAGAAACTCTGACGATCGACATTGTGAAGATAAATTGCCTCCTTGGTAGGCTCTGGGTATATGGCTTCGACGGACATATCAACCTCTGGCAATAATATGAGATGGTTGCGAGCAGAGGGCTGATAGTCAACAGTAGAATGAAGCTTGATCAGACGCATAACCCATGGAGCATAGAATTTCAGACCAAATATGTTGGAGCCAGATGCAGCAAATTGGCGAATGAAGAGATCCTAAGCATTGAAGCTGATGCCATTGACAATATAGAAAACCAATGTCTTCATTGTGCCTTCAAGCTTTGCTGAGGAAGAATGTCCTTTGATGGGCCATAGAGTTCACCTGATAATGTGATAGATGGTGCAGGCAGATACTCTAGGTCTTCAACAAAGAATTCCTTGGGATATTCAGCATCCTGCGGCAGTGGCTTCATCATACTCAGCATTTGGCTCATATTGGGCTCAAGCTTCTGGAAGATGCTTTCCAATGCATTGCAGTGATGCTGACAACCAGGCTCATATAGTTCACCTGGAGTGGACAAGCCAGTAAGCTCAATGAGATCAAGAGCTTTGGCTTCATGGTGTATGTTGCCTGTCATCCACTCAAGGACCCATGTCTTTGGATCCCTGTTGTAGCCGTGAATGTGGAGAGTTGCACAGAATTGCAGCAGAAGCTCTTCACTCCAATTCTCCTTATCAGTGACAAACAGGAGAAGGCTGGCATCTCTAAAACAGTCGAGGGCTTCTTCTAAGCAGGGCAGGCCAGCAATGGCTTCGCAGTCCAGACGCATATGTGGAAATATGCGCCCTCGGTTGTATAGAACACAAGAGTAATAGCTACGCTGTTGATAACTCCGGAACCGATCAGATGATATTATTGGCTTGGAATATGGGTTCTTGGCTCTATCAAAGAAAGTGTTGTGTGCAATGAAGCCATTGACATTGAATGATCCTGGTGCAGATGCAGTACCTGGAAACCTTGGCAGCCTCAGTTTTGGCTTATGAAGCTGTGGCCTGTGCTCCACATAATAATCAAACTGAGGCCCGGGAGCAGGCGGAGGAACCAGAATTGGCCATCTAACAGTAACAAGCTCGCCTTGATAAAATGTTTGCTCAATAGTGTGTGGCCTTGGTGGTGGAACAGGAGCAGTGGCATTAGCAAGGGCGTCAGGCTACACATTTGTTGCAGGTGCATCATTGGCTTCATGCATGGTGTTCATTGTAGGTGCCACATTATCTTCAGCCATGGCAACGTCATTGGTGTCAGTAGTGTTGTTGGTGGCCGCCTCAGGATTTTCAACCTCCAATTGAGTAGCTGGAGGGTCGGGCACAAACACGTTCTCCTCAAGAACATCTTCTTGGTTGGTAGGAGGTGTGGCAACACGTTCTTCTTCTTGACGGGGTTCTTGATTTTCATCTGCTGATGCAGTCGGTATGTCTTTAGCAGCATTCGCTTCAGACACACAGACATTCGCAGTAGGAGTGGCTTCAGGAAACTCTAGCTGTGCTGCCATGTTGAGTTGCACTTCTCCTTCTGGAATGCTCGATGGAGCGACTTGTGGCCTTGGTCCTTTGCGAAGCCTGCGAAATGCCGGCGGTGCCTTTGGAGTAAGAGTGGGATGGACCACATAGTCGTCATTATCATCAAGCACCGGATTGGTGACTTGAGGTGGGGGAGTTCGCGGCGAGTCTTGACTTGGTGTAGCTGGTTGGGGGCGATCAGCCCATGAGGCATCCTGAGATATTGGTGTCAAAGGACAACCAATACTGATGAGTTCACTGTTCGTGAGAACAGGCGATGATACCGTTGGGCGCTCGATCTGAGGAAGGACTTCATCATCAACTACATTGTCTTGGGGACCAATGTCTCCAGCCGTGATGGGGTCAACGGCTGGAACTTCTTTAGCTTCAGGAGCCTCTATGGAAGCAGGCTCATGAACTATCAACTGACGCTCTTGGTGTTCGGATGCAGGACGAGCGAAAGCGATGGGCTCGATAACGAGGGGCTCTGTGGGATTAGCGCGATCTTTCTTCTTGGTCTTTCTTTTCTTGGTGGGTGGGGCATCGTCAGTGGTGTTCTTGAGTTTGCGCTTTCTGCCATCGGCTTCAGCTGCCCTGGTTTTCTTCTTTTCTGAAGCCACTGTGGGGACCTTAGGCTTCGAGCCTGTTATACTGGCAGGGAAGACAATGCGAGGTTCTTCCCACCTTGGTACTTTAGTTTGGGCCACAGCAGGCTTCTTCTTCTTGGCAGCCAGCTTAGGGTCTATGCCAGGATGCCCAAGTGCCTTGCACTTCTCAGCATCATTGTAAGCTTGAACACACTTAGCAGCTAGATTCTTCATTCACTCGCGTGAACCTTTGGCTTCTTCGCGCTTCTTGTGAAATGCCTCCTTGAGGTCATGTAGCATCAGCTTGAAGTTTGGAACATCAACCACACTGAGCTTGGCCACATGCTTCTTGAACTGGTCTTTCTCAAAGTCAATTTTGTTCTTCAGTTCAACTATCCGCTGAGCCAGAGCCAGCTCAGGACCAATGGCGCCTTGAAAGGCAATGATGATGCCAATTGTGAGTTGTAGATCATCAAAGCTGAGATTGGGATTGTCAAACCACTCATCAATGAAGTTTTCCAGAATGCTCACATCGAAGAGGGGAAGATCATTGAAGATCTCTGCCTCTTGCTTGCTCTTTATCAGCTTCTCAAGAGCATCATCAGCACACTCATCATCCGATGACAGATCAATGGCTTCAGTTTCGTACCTCAGAATGGTAGCAGGTGTCAGGGCTTGACCAGAACTTTGGACATCTTTCTCTGGGGCTTCTCTTTCTTCTTGGAGATGCGAGAGAGATCTTCAGAATTGAAACTTGGAGCAGGAGGGGCAGTTGCCAATGGCTTCACTCGTGAAGCTTTTGAAGCAGCAGAAGATTTTGAAACCTTAGTTTTCTTCTGCTTTTGCGCCTTAGGAGGAGCAGCTGTCACATCATCAGAATCAGTATCATCAGTAGAGTGATCCACATTTGCACCTTGGACGACAATGTGAGTGATGAGGCCTTCGAGGTTGTAGAAGGGGCCGATTTTGTTTTCATTGGCTTCACGGGTGCCATCTTCCCAAGGAGCAAATGGACCTGGGTTGAAGTCAAGTCCAAACGCCTTCTTGTTCTTCACAGCAGAGTCTTTGGCGAACTTGAAGTTGCGCTTGAACAGATTGTCTTCGCTACACCACAGCAGAGAAGAAGGGTTAGCATTCTCTGGCTGTAGTCCGCGAACCATGCACGGATAGAAGCCTTGATCAATAGCTTCAGTCTTGGACCTGGGAGGGAGATTTTTTTATAGGATATCTCCCCAGGGCTGCTTGATGGCATTCTTCTCGGCATACATAGCAGTGACAAATCTGTATTTGAACCATTCCTCTACCCAATATCTTCGAATCCATTGGATTCGATTCTCACGTTCACCATAGGTTTCTTCGGGGTCTGTCTTGTACAGTTCGTGCAGATCTGGTGGCAAATCTTTGGATGTATTTCCTCGGCACTGTCTGCCACCCTTTCTGGCTGACTTCTCAATAGCCATGAAGCTTAACATCAAAGGCTTCAGAACTAGCAAAGGCTTCCGACTGCTGGTCAAACAAGAATTGGCTTCAGGAGAATTTATGTGACTCTGTAAGAATTCTGCAAATGAATGCAGACTATGAGAACCAAGGGATTCTCCCACAGACATGTACCTGTGACAGCATTAGAGGTGCGAGGGAAGGGGAAGAGGTCATATGCATTCTCAGAAGATTTTGAAGATAAATCAGTTTGAAGACATTGACCTCATAATGCGAAGACATTCACTTATTTGTTGTGAGTTGGTTCTAGATTTGTACGAGTCCAAGTATAAGTACAAGTGAGGAATCTAACTTGTAGAGAAGCATAAGTGAACAGACTAGGCATAATATGAGATGCAGAACGGGATAGATTCAATTTTGGAAGAATAGAAACAACTTTTGGTAAAGAAGGATGAATCTTTCAGATCAAAAAGATGGTAAAAAGTAAATTTTAATTACCACACGATGAACTACTAGACAGAGCGAAGTTGGACGCCGAGCAGTTCATTCTCTCGTGCCCTAACTTGGTGATGGAAGACACCTACGGCGGCGGCGGAGAAGACGAGGTCCACGGCCGGCGTGAGGACGACGTCGGTGAGGTCGTGGCAGCTAAGCGCTTCGTCGCCGGCGTCATCAAGAGCTAGCGGTGGCGCTAGGGTTTGTGAGAGGTGGCGAGGTGGAAGAAGGATTTTGACTACAATGTGATGGGTATTTATAAGGAAAGGGACGGCACAGCGCAATTACGCAGGTACCCCTGGCGGTTCACATATGAAGGGCACGTGGCAAGCATGCAACACCTTGGAAGTTGTTCCATGTTCCCACACATGCCTGGATTGTCGGGGTGGTCGTTCTGAATTCTTCGGCTTTCAGGCAATAAGGATATAGCATTAAAAACAGATATAAATGTTTGTCAGATTGACTTCAGCTGACAAGGTCTCAGTGAAGACAATCGACAGTTTTCAATAGAATGCATATGATTTGGACAGATAGAGTTGAGGTAGAAGCATAGATAGGTTAGGGTCCGATCACATTCACTTTGATCAAAAGATTTAGCAAGAAGTCATAGCTATAAGTGAATGTTGTATAGGACAGAACATAAATATGTATATAACAAGTATAAGACCAAATCAACAAGATGAAGATAAACTTGAACGAAGTCAAGGATGAAGACAAATGACATGCAAAGACTTTGCAATCATAACACCAAGGGAAACACTTCAAACAAAAGTTTGGTGGTGGTGTTACCCACCATATTGGAAGTATTAGACCCAGACACGGTGCACAATTATCGTGGCGCTCCTAAGTCAAATTCCACATTAATGTATTCACACTTAGAGTGTACGTCTTCATTGATTGAAGATATACATTACTTCGTGTGTTGCACATCTAAGTCATCAAAATGCATAAGTGTTAGGATGTGTGTCCAATCACATGACATTTGAGGATTCCAAGATATTTAGCTCACACCACAACTTGCAAAACCTTTTCTCATCCAAGGGCTTTGTGAAGATATCAGCCAATTGCTCTTCAGTTTTGACGTGAATGATATCAATATCTTCCTTCATGACATGATCTCTGAGAAAGTGATGACGAATTTCAATGTGCTTTGTCTTCGAGTGCTGAACTGGGTTGTTGGCAATCTTGATGGCGCTCTCATTGTCACATTAGAGTGGCACATTCTTCAGGTGCATACCATAGTCCTTGAGAGTTTGCTTCATCCAGAGAAGCTGAGCACAACATGATCCAGCAGCAATGTATTCGGATTGAGCAATGGAGAGAGATACACAGTTCTGCTTCTTTGAAGACCAACAGACAATAGATCGTCCCAGAAAGTGACATGTACCTGATGTGGACTTGCGATCAACCTTGTCACCAGCATAATCAGCATCTGAGAATCCAACTAGATCAAACTCCGAGCCCTTTGGATACCATAATCCTAGTGTTGGGGTGTAAGCCAAATATCGAAGAATTCGCTTCACAGCTAAGTGATGCGATTCCTTTGGTGCCGCTTGGAATCGGGCACACATGCAAACACTAAGCATTATATCTGGCCTAGATGCACATAAATAAAGTAAAGAACCAATCATGGAGCGGTATACCTTTTGATCGAACTCTTTACCATCGGCATCGGGACTCAGATGACTTTTGGTTGGCATTGGCGTCGTGTATCGTTTGCAGTCTTGCATTCCAAACTTCTTCAGGCAATCTTTGAGGTATTTTTCTTGAGATATGAAGATGTCGTTGCGTTGCTATCGGATTTGGAGACCCAGAAAGAACTTTAGCTCACCCATCATGGACATCTGATATTTCTCTTTCATCATGTGACCAAACTCATCACTGTATTTCTTGTTAGTGCAGCCGAAGATAATGTCATCCACATAGATTTGGCACACGAACAGTTCACCATCATATGTCTTTGTGAAGAGTGTAGGATCTAGTGAACCAGGTTTGAAGCCTTTGCTCTTCAGGAAGTCTTTGAGTGTGTCATACCAAGCACGAGGGGCTTGTTTGAGGCCATACAATGCCTTGTTGAGCTTGTATACCATATCAGGATGTTCTGTATCTTCAAAGCCAGGAGGTTGTGCAACATATACTTCTTCTTCAATCTTTCCATTTAGAAAGGCACTCTTCACATCCATTTGATACAGAAGGATGTTGTGATGATTTGCATACGCTAGAAGTATGCAAATAGCTTCAAGCCTAGCCACCGGAGCAAATGTTTCATCGAAGTCAATCCCTTCCACTTGAGTGTATCCTTGAGAAACGAGATGAGCCTTGTTTCTGACAACTTGACCATGCTCATCTTGCTTGTTGCGATATATCCATTTGGTGCCAATGATATTGTGCTTACGAGGATCGGGACACTTGACCAATTCCCACACATTGTTTAGCTCGAACTATTGAAGCTCCTCTTGCATGGCTTGAATCCAATCGGGTTTCATGAAGGCTTTAGCAACTTTCTTGGGTTCTGAGATTGAGACGAATGCAAAATGCCCACAAAAATTGGTTAGCTATGTTGCTCTTTGAGTAGCTCTTGAATGAGTGAGTGGACCAGGTGCATTGATGTTGTCAATTATCTTCTCAATCTGTACTTCATTTGCAACACGAGGATGAACAGGACGAAGATTTTGCTCTTGCTGATCAATGTCATCATTTGGGGGATTGTCTTCAGGCTGAGCATTATCTTTAGGTTGATTAGGTGCAGAAATGATAAGTTCCTCTTCAGTCTGAGCCTTAGACGGTATGATCTCTCCAATTCCCATCTACTTGATTGATTCACTTGGAGGTACTTCATCTAGCACATTTGGCAGGTGCTCTCTTTGCGAGCTGTTAGTCTCATCGAACCGCACATCCACAGTCTCAACCACTTTATAGTGAAAGAGGTTGAAGACTCTGTATGAGTGTGAATCCTTTCCATAACTAAGCATAAAACCTTCATGTGCTTTCGGTGCAAATTTTGAAGTGTGATGTGGATCCTTGATACAACACCTAGCACCAAATACTCTTAAATAGCTTACATTTGGCTTCTTACCAGTTAGGAGTTCATAGGATGTTTTCTTCAGAAGCTCGTGAAGATAAACACGGTTGATAATGTGGCATGCAGTATCAATGGCTTCAGGCCAGAACTTCCGTGGAGTCTTGTACTCATCGAGCATCGTTTAGGCCATCTCAATAAGGGTTCTGTTCTTGCGCTCCACGATGCCATTCTGCTGTGGTGTGTACGGAGCAGAGAACTCATGAGTGATGCCCATAGTATCCAGATGAAGGTCGAGGCCTGTGTTCTTGAACTGAGTGTCGTTGTCACTTCTGATATGCTTGATCTTGACGCCATAGTTCGTCATGGCACGATTGGCAAAGCGTCTGAAGACATCCTGTACTTCATTCTTGTAGAGGATTATATGCACCCAAGTATATCTAGAGTAATCATCAACAATGACAAAGCTATAGAGGCAGGCAGTGGTAGTGAGAGTAGAGTAGTGAGTAGGGCCAAATAAGTCCATGTGTAGCAGCTCGAAGGGTTGAGATGTAGTCATGATTGTCTTCGAGGGATGCTTGGCCCTAGTCATCTTTCTAGCTTCGTAGGCACCACATAGATGATCCTTCCTGAACTTTACGCCTTCGATGCCCACGACATGCTTCTTCTTTGCAAGAGCGTGCAAGTTCCTCATGCCAACATGCCCTAGCCTTCGATGCCAAAGCCAGCACTCGGAAGCTTTTGCTAGAAGACATACGGCCATCTGTGGTCCTGCTGAGAAATCTACCATGTACAGATCATCTTTCTGATACCCTTCAAAGACTAGAGACTTGCCAGATTCCATTAGTACAAGGCAACGATACTTTCCAAATAGCACAATCATGTTTAAGTCACAAAGCATTGAGACAGACATTAAGTTGAAACCAAGGGATTCAACAAGCATCACTTTATCCATGTGCTGATCCCTTGATATTGCAACTCTACCTAGACCCAATACCTTGCTTTTACCAGTGTCAGCAAATGTGATGTGACTCTTCTCTAATGGACGTAGCATTGAATCCATCAGAAGACTTCGATCACCAGTCATGTGGTTAGTGCATCCACTGTCCATAATCCATTTTGAAGTATGAGGTGTCATAGCCTACAGTGCAGTTTGGGGGATAGGCTTCACCAAGCGAGTTGTGAAGCATAAACATTTGACGTACAAGTGGAACATGGAAATTCAGATCTTGGTTAGGATAGATAGGATGAGTGTCAAGGAATCCCAGAATGAAATACATAGTAAGACCATTTAGGCATTTTATCTTGCGCCCCACAAGATGTTTAAGGTCCCCAGATTAGCATTGGACGCCTTTGATTTCCGGCTGGAGACCTTTCCCTGCAAAAGAGAGTTAAGTTTTCTTAACCACCCACATTTTCAGGGGTGGCTTAGAAGCAATGAGTCTAAGTGCAGCATCTGAGAACTTCGGCTTTGGAGCCCTAGTAAATAGCCTTGCAGGAGGTGAATAATACTCATAGGAATAAGCAGAGAAGTTCTTAGTTCAATGAACATAGCAGTCTGAAGAAACACGCTCATATTCATGTGTCTGAGTATGATTTCCCTGCAAAACATTGACGTTAGGGTGACTCAGATGAGTCCTCGGTCTGTATGAAGCTTTTGGAACATATGAAGCCTTTGCTATGGGGTTTGTCTTCTTCACAGGTGGTGTCATGATGACTTCCACTGGAAGATTCTCAAGACAACTTTTGGGTACCCATATCTTCTTCATAGGTGGCCCATTACTGCAGTTAGTACCAATATACCTGGCAAACACTTCGCCATTCTGATTCTTAAACAGTTTATAGTTTGCAAGTGAAACCAAATAAGGTGGATGGATCTACTGAAGGTTCCTTTGCAGCAACCCATGTGGTTTTGGGGTACTGCTCAGGCTTCGAGTACGACCCATCAACATTCATTTTCCTCTCGAACCCAACACCCTCTTTCCTAGGGTTTCGGTTTAGAATCTGCTTTTTGAGGACATCACATAATGTCTGATGCCCTTTGAGACTTTTGTACATCCCTGTCTCAAGCAGTGTCTTCAACCTAGCATTCTCATCAGCAATAGTAGTGGTATCCTCAGCAGAGGGGTTAGTTACCACATTGGCAGTTGAAGATATTGCAACAGGAGTAGCAGTAGAACATTCAGCAATAGAGGCAACGTTATCATGCTCAATGCATTTTAGACATGGTGGTTCAAATCCTTCCTGAGCGGAACTGATCTGTTGAGCGCGAAGCGACTCGTTCTCTTTTTGAAGATCTTCACAAATCGCTCTCAATTTCTCAAGATCTTGCTTCCTTTGATGATAATCGTAGGAAAGCTTTTCATGAGTTGTTGTGAGCATTTCATGATGACTTTCAAGTTCTTCGTACTTAACATGAAGATTTTTTATGTCTTCAATTAAGGACTGAGAACGGGTCATTTCCGCGTCCAACAGGTCATCGCTTTTGTATAACAGTTTTTGAATATGTTCCATAGCTTTCTGTTGTTTAGTTGCAATTTTAGCAAGTGTTTTGTAACTAGGTTTGGATTCACCATCAGAGTCATCTTCACTTGATGTTTCAAAGTAGGCATCGCGTGATTTTACCTAGGCACACTACTAGGAAAATGCCTATAGATAGAAGTTTACCAGTAGCGTTTGTTTGCAACCCAACGCTACTAGTAGTTAGTAGTAGCGCTGGCTGCAAACAGCGCTATTGGTATATGTTAGCAGCAGCGCTTGTTACCTGGGCCCACGCTACTACTAAGTGTAACACACCACACCCCCTGGTCCAAAAATAGCAGCAGCGCCTGTCCTCCGACCAGCGCTACTGCTAGTGTAGTATCTATAGCGCCTGTTCTACTAAGCATGCTACTGGTAATTTTTCTATGTATAACATTTTACCAGTAGCGTGTGTTTCTGGCCAGCGCTATAAGTAGTGCAACCCTAGCTGTAGATATTTTGCAAGCTGCCATAGCAGTAGCGCCTGTTGGTGACCCGCGCTACTGCTATGCCCGCCAGCCACCTACCACCTTTCCCCTTCTTCCTCCCCTCTCTTCTTCCCCCTTCCTTTCTCCCCCTTTCCTTGCACCTTGCTTGTTCCTTTCAATGCTCCCCCACCACCACCCCTCCATTAGAGCCCTCCCTCCCGCGTTGTAGCAGTAGCGCGCCCACCCATGCTACTAATAGCC
Source organism: Triticum dicoccoides (assembly GCF_002162155.2). Lineage (NCBI taxonomy): Eukaryota > Viridiplantae > Streptophyta > Magnoliopsida > Poales > Poaceae > Triticum > Triticum dicoccoides. The sequence continues at coordinate 317,865,043 of NC_041387.1, read as the reverse complement.
AAATAACCAGCACTACTAATAAGGGTTTTCCTAGTAGTGGCATCACGTGCCATGAAGCAGTAGGTGGGAGCCGAGTCGTCCTTATCATTATCATCAGCATTGGTGACGGAGCCATTGTATTTAGTGTTGAATATGGACTTGGCAACGTAGGCTGTAGCTAGAGCCAGACTCGCAACACCAGAGTCGGACTCCTCCTCAGACTCCACCTCCGCCTCCTCAGAAGCAGACTCCTCCTCTGAATCCATCTCCTTGCCAACAAAAGCACGAGCCTTGCCAGATGAGCTCTTCTTGTGTGATGAAGACTTGGAAGAAGACTTGGAAGGAGACTTTGAGGATTTCTTCTTCTCCTTGTCATCAGAATCATATTCTTTGCTCTTCTTCTTCTTCTTCTCATTGTCCCACTGTGGACACTCAGAGATGTAGTGACCAGGTTTCTTGCACTTGTGGCAGGTTCTCTTCTTGTGGTCATGTGTGGAAGCTTCATCATTTCTTGAGGTGGATCGTGAAGATTTTCTGAAGCCTTTCTTCTTGGTGAATTTCTGGAACTTCTTCACAAGCATAGCAAGCTCCTTTCCAATGTCTTAAGGATCACCAGAACTGCAGTTAGATTCTTCTTCAGATGAGGAAACAGCCTTTGCCTTCAAAGCGCGAGTTCGGCCATAGTTGGGGCCATAGATATCTCGTTTCTCAGATAGCTAAAACTCATGTGTGTTGAGCCTCTCAAGTATGTCAGACGGATCGAGAGTCTTGAAGTCAGGGCGTTCTTGAATCATCAGGGCTAAGATGTCAAATGAGCTATCAAGTGATCTCAGTAGTGTCTTGACTATTTCATGCTTTGTGATGTCAGTGGCGCCGAGTACTTGGACCTCATTTGTGATATCAGTGAGGCGATCAAATGTGAGTTGGACGTTCTCGTTGTCGTGTCTCTTGAAGCGGTTGAAGAGGTTGCGAGAACACTGATCCTTTGATCTTGCTAAGTTGAGATGCCTTCATTGACCTTGGAGAGCCAGTCCCAGACTAGCTTCAATGTTTCCAGAGCACTCACACGGCCATACTGTCCTTTGGTCAGATAACCATAGATGATGTTCTTGGCAGTAGAGTCCAGTTGAATGAACTTCTTGACATCAGCAGGGGTGACACCTTCACCAGTCTTGGGAACGCCATTCTTGACGACATACCACAGATCGACATCAATGGCTTCAAGATGCATGCGCATCTTATTCTTCCAGTAGGGATACTCAGTGCCATCGAAGATGGGGCACGCAGCGGAGACTTTGATTATCCCTGTAGTCGACATAGCTAAAACTCCAGGTGGTTAAACCGAATCACACAGAACAAGGGAGTACCTTTCTCTGATACCAATTGAAAGAGCTAGTTATTGACTAGAGGGAGGTGAATAGGCGGTTTTTATAAAAGTCTTCAAAATATGGGAGTTTCGAAGACAAACAATAGAAATGACACTATTCGTATGCAGCGGAAGGTAGACTACACTAGACAGGCCATAGTCAAGTATTCAATGAAGTGAAAGCATGAAGACTATCAGCATATAGATAGTAAGGATCAAGATGGAAGATAGTATGAAGCCAATCAGGACATGTAGTCACACAGTGAAGTCAAACAGATAATGCTAGCAGGCGATGACTTCATGAAGACAAACTGTAAGTAAAGAGAAGTGAGAGATAGAACCAGTAGCTTCGGGAGGACAGAGATTTGTTCGACCACTTCCAGTTGCTGAGACAACTGTACGTCTGGTTAGGGAGGCTGAGATTCAACTCAGAAGACCGCGTCTTCACCTTATTACCCTTGAGCTAAGGACACCTAGTCCCCGCCGAATCACTCTGGTAAGTCTTCAAGGTAGACTTCCAAACCTTCACAGACTTCGTTCACCGGCAATCCACAATGACTCTTGGATGCTCAAAACGCGGCGCTTAACTGGCTGGAGGATTCACAGTCCTCAAGTGTAACAAGTCTTCAGATCACGTGGACAGAAAGACTTCAGTGATGCCACACACTCTTTGGGATCAGGGTGGTTTGGGCTTTGTCCTCGCAAGGATTCTCTCTCAAATGCTTCAGACGTGGGTTGCTCTCAAACGACAAAAGCCGTGCACTAACTCGGAGCAGCCACCAATTTATGGTGTAGGGGGTGGGCTATTTATAGCAACTGGGCAACCCGACTTGATATGTCCAAAATGACCCTAGGTCACTAAGGAACTGACACGTGTCCCAACGGTCAGATTTCAAAAACACGCGGCAACTTGACTTGGGCTACAAGTAAAGCTGACTCATCTGACTCTGGATAAGATTTACTCTCATTGTCTTCGCTCGAAGACATAAGTTTAGGTTGAGCATCACTTCAGTCACTCTGGCTTTGTTCACTTCGACCCCACTTAACAGTGTGGTGGTTCCTATGACTCAACAAAGAAGAAAAGGAAACAACGAAATAACTAAGTCTTCGCGCTCCATAGTCTTCATGCAATGTCTTCTCATGTCATAGTCTTCAAGGTGAATAGCTTCACAGACCACCATTGTCTTCAATGTCTTCACACATTTTTAGGGGTCATCTCCGATAGGTAAACCGAATCAATGAGGGACTACTACCTGTGTTATCCTGCAATTCTCACAAACACATTAGTCCCTCAACCAGGTTTGTCGTCAATCCTCCAAAACCAACTAGGGGTGGCACTAGATGCACTTACAACATCCTTTTCTTTTTCCTCTCCTGCAGAATCTCTCCTCATTGAGGATTTCCAATCACTCTTGCAATAGTTTTCCTGAGCCTTTCTTTTCTTTTCCTTCCATTAGCATCTTCTCTAGCTCAAGAGTAAATTCCATTGTCTCTTGTGTTGATGCTCTAGCCTTAGACATGGGCACTCTCTTGGCAGGTGCTTTCTTGTGCTGACCTGGCTTGGTGGTAGCAGCAACACCATATTCTTTCTTGAGCACCTTCTTCTTTGAAGGCACTTCCTCAACTTCAAAATCCTCATCCTCTGAATCTGAGGTTTTCTTCTTTATCTGCCTAGTTGTTGCCTTAGGAAGGTTACTGGGAGTGCTCCTGCTCCCCTCATCATAGCTGCCAGAGGGACTAGTGCTCTCACTCATATTCATCTACTCCTCAGAATTGTTCTGGCTGTCACTTTGATCAGACATACTGCCACCGCAAACTGTGAGTTGACCCTGTGAATAGTTATTGATGAGATAGAGTGGATGAGCATAACAAAGTGCAGAGTTTTTCAAAGCAAATGAGTCAAAAACTTAGTTTTACTTTTCCACAGAAAGCATTTCTGAGCTACCGATTTGTTAAACTCGGTGACACCGAAGCAACTTTGGAGTCTAAACTAGTGGAATCAGTTAGACCGAGACACAGTTTCGTGACTCCGAGATTGCTAGGGTTTCACGAAGTCCTGAACTCGGTCACACCGATTTGCAAGTTTCGGCCAGACCGGCAATTACAAGTGCAATAGCCTAAGCCAAATCGGTGAGACCGATTTCTACAACTCGGTCAGTCTGAGATGAGTTCGGCAGAAACCTAACCCTAAATTTTGAGTTAAAACTAATCTAAAGGAAGTCTTCTCTGGATAGATTGATCTTATACTTGGAAAGAAACATGGCATTGTCTTTGTGCTAAGAATCAGAAGTAAAGAATTGCACAAAGAGTAGAACTCATACCCTAACTTGGCGATGAGCTTGCTAAGGCGACAACGGAGGTGAAGATTTCCGTAGACGGTGACGGAGACCAGCGGTGGGAGGTCGCTGGCGATGAGAGGATTATCTGGAGACCCGAGTCGGTAGAGCAGGACACGCGCGGGTGAAAAGGTTTCGGAGAAATTTCCAAAATTTTACCCGTCGGTATATATATCCCGACCCTGTCGGTGTGACCGAGTGGAACAACTCGGTGGCACCGAGATGCAGAACCGCAAGTGGTTACTGCAACTCGATGTGAATGAAAGGTTCTAATTTGTTGCACCGAGATTGAAAGACTAGATCAACTCAGTGAACTCGTTATGTCCGAAAAGGATGAATCGGTCAGACCGAAATGCACAAAGAGGTTTTGGAAGTTTAAGTCTATGACGAATTGGTGACTCCGAGTGCTCCTCACCCAGAGGGTTTGAATTTGACTTGTTCAAATTTTGTGATGTAGCATGAACAGAGTTTGAGATGAGAAAATCATAGATAGCTTGAGGAAGTTCTTAGGCATTCTTTTCCATCCATTTGGCAAAAGAATAAGAGCCAGACAATCAAAACAACAAATGGATATCCTTGAATGAGAAAAGTATGCATTCAACATGCTCACACAATAAAATGGCAAATGAAATATGTGGCAAAGCATGCACAATCACTCTAGCATCTATCAAGCAATTGGCGATGACTATGTCATATATATATGAGTATATTGACTTAGGAGTCAAATGAGAACATTTGATCACAGGTCATACTCATTGTTTAAGCACAAGTGGGGTTACCACTTTTACATAAAGCATTGTTGTGTTCACACCATTAGAGTTTCTTTAGCCCAATTCTTAGAGTAAAGCTCCCCCTAGATGTGATATCCCCTCTAAGATGGATGAACTAACCTTGGGTTTTGTCAATGATGACTTCATGTAGGTGTTGAAGATGTGGACGCTCATTGTTGATGTAGATCATTTGGAGCAATCCATTGTAGTGAGTTGCACTTTTAATACCTACATGGGTTAGTCCCACAAGGAACAAACAATGATATCCATAGACATAGAGTGAAGCACACACATGATGATGTCCATGAAAGCATTAGATTACATTGTCCCTTGTCTTACCAACAAGAGGGTTTGTGACTCCTTGAACTAGTGCAAGATGTGGAAGTTGTTTGCACTTGTCCTTTGCCAAAATGAATATGAGTGAAGAATGTTGGTGGAGTCACCCTTAGAAACTCCCTAGTTCTTCTTCTTCGGGATCCATGTCATCTTGATGGGAATCCTTGGGGTTGTAGCTGTACTTGATGAAGTAGAACTTGATGTAGTCTTGGGAACCCACTTGACCAAGGCCTTTGGAGCATCTTCAAATGCATCAATCTCCTCTTGAAGCTTGTCCTTGCTTTTTATCTTATGGCCTTGTGGTGGAAGATCATCTTGAGCTTTTGTTCTTTGAAGGAAGTAGGATCATACTTCTCTTGTTGAGGAACAAACTTCGTCCTGGGGTATTAATCTTATTCCCACTCAACTCCATTGGTGTTGAACTTTCGTTCAAAACCAACTCCTTCATTCTTTTGGTGCCTTCCTTGCTTGAGTACAATTTCTTCAAATTGTTTACTTCCGGTAAGGCTCTTGTAAACACCTTTCTCTATAATTCCCTTCAATAAGCTATTTTATTGCTCAAGTGTAACTTGGCTAAGAGAATCATTAGTGGAATCAAGAGAACTACTAGAAGCAATAATATTGGATTTAGCATGATTATTGTTACTACTAGAAGAAGAATCTTTCTTACTCTTGTTGCTAGATTTTACTTGTGGCATGTAAGTAGAAAAGAGTAAATGCTTGGCGATGTAAGGAGAACTTTTCTTCTGAAGATCATCATTGACGGCTTTTAAGAACCCATGTTCTTGCTCAAGATTGAGCTTCTCGAAGTGTAGCTTCTCATGAGTTTTTAAAATTTCTCGATGATCTTCTAAAGTAGTTTAATGAGCTAACTTAAGAGTGTTTAGTTCTTTAGTTAGACGCTCAATCTCCTTCTTATCATTATCATTCGTTTCATCTAGATTAGCATGATTAATAGCATTTTCATCATAGTATTCATCACTAGAGTTTTCAACAAGTAAATAATCATCACCTAGCAAATCATCTTCATCACTATTGAAATAAACATACTCGGGGTGTGATACCTTGGGGCCTTTAGCCATGAAGCATCTTACAATTCCTTCATTTGGTGAATCAAATATGTCATAGGAGTTGGTTGATACAAGTGCTAGACCGGCAACACCTTCATCTTGAGTATATTCGGAGTCGGAGTGATGACTTCTCTCGGAGTGGTGGTCGGAGTCGGAGCTAGATACCCATTTACCAATATGAGCTTGATGTCTTCGTTTTGTGTAGCTCCTTGATGACTTGTCCTTCCTTTCCGAATCCTTGCTTCTTCGAGAGGTTCTTCGTTCATAGCGATCATATCTACTCCTTCTATCTCTTGGAGGTGATTCTTCCCTTTTGCTTCTCCTTTTAGGTGAGTCTTCTCTTCTTTTGTAGGGAGCCATACACTCATTAGAGTAGTGTCTGGATCTTCCACAAGTGTAGCAATTTTGCTCGCGACTAGAAGATCTTTTGTCATTGTAGGACCTTGACTTGGAACTTCTTTCCTTGCTTCTACTATTGTAGAATTTGTTGAAGTTCTTCACCATTAAGATCAATTCTTCATTGAAGGCTTGTTTCCCATTTGATGATGTAGGAGCATCACATGAGGCTTTGTAAGCACCACTAGACTCGTTGTGAAGCTCTTCTTTATCCTTGAGTGGCATCTCATGAGCAAGAATTCTTCCAATGACTTCGGTTGGCTTGAGATCTTTGTAGTTTGGAATCATTTGGATCAAAGTGCACATGATATCATATTTTCGGTCATCTCTTCACTTCCTAAGCCAGCAATCTCATTTGTGATGAGAGCAAGTCTAGAGTACATTTCAACGACACCTTCACCATCCTTCATTTTGAACTTGTCAAGGTGACTTTAAAGCACATCCAACTTGGATTCCTTGACAGAGTCGGTACCTTCATGCATATCAATCAAAGTACCCCAAATTTCCTTTGCATTCTCAAGATGTCTGATTTTATTGAATTCTTCGGGGCACAATCCGTTGAAGAGGATATCGCAAGCTTGAGCATTGTATTGCAACATCCTCAATTCTTCCGCGGTAGCTTAATGATTCGGTTCTCTCCCATCGAAGAATTCACCTTGCAAACCAATACACATAATAGCCCAAACGGCGGGGTTATGTTCAAGAATATGCATTTTCATCTTATGTTTCCAACTAGAAAAATTAGTACCATCAAAGTAAGGACCTCTACGGTGGTAATTTCCCTCGCTGGACACCATACTCTCCTAGGTTGTGAAACCAAGGCTATGATCACCAAAGCTATGGAAATCAAGGCAAATGGAGACCAAAGCTCTGATATCACTTGTAGGATCGAAAGTTTGTCTAGAGGGGGGGGTGATTAGACTACTTGACCCCAAAAAACCTAGCCTTTTCCCAATTTTAATTCTTGGCAGATGTTAGCAACTTAGCACTAGTCAAGCAATCAACCTACACATGCAATTCTAAGAGTATAGCAGTGGAATGTAAATTATTGCATATGAAGGTAATGGAGAGGAGTTTGGAGGGAGCAACCACAATGTTGACACAGATATTTTTGGCATGGTTCCGATAGGTGGTGCTATCGTGCATCCACATTGATGGAGACTTCAACTCACGGAGGGTAACGACTGCGCGGGTCCACGGAGGGCTCCACCCATGAAGGGTCCACGAAGAAGCAACCTTGTCTATCTCACCATGGCCATCGACCACGAAGGACTTGCCTCACTTGGGTACATCTTCATGAATTAGGCGATCTCCTTGCCCTTACAAACTCCTTGGCTCAACTCCACAATCTTGACGGAGGCTCGCATGTGACACATAACCAATCTAGGAGACACCACTCTCCAAAACGTAATAGATGGTGTGTTGATGATGAACTACTTGCTCTTGTGCTTCAAATGATAGTCCCCCCAACACTCAACTCTCTCTCATAGATTTGGCTATGGTGGAAAGATGATTTGAGTGGAAAGAAACTTGGGGAAGGCTAGAGATCAGGATTCTTGCGGTTGGAATGGAATATCTTGGTCTCAACACATGAGTAGGTGGTTCTCTCTTAGAAAATGAGTAGCGGAAGTGTAGGCACGTTCTAATAGCTCTCACCATGAATGAAGAATGGGTGGAAGTGTATATTTAGCCTCCACACAAAATCTAACCGTTACACACAGATTCCCAAACTCAGTGAGACCGAATGGTGAAACTCGGTCAGACTGATTTAGGTCAAAATATGAACGTTAGGCTTTTCGGTGGGAGCAATATGATCTACTCGGTGGGACCGATGCGCTAGGGTTAGGGCATAACTTAATCTCGGTGAGACCGATCACATGAACTCGATGGGACAAATTTTAGTAATAGGCACATAGGGAGTTGGTCAGGCAAACTCGGCGGGACCGATTCGCTCATTTTGGTAAGACCAAAACGTTATGAAAAGGAAACAGGGAGTCTGCATTAAGAACTCGGTGGGACCGATCGCTCATTTCAGTGAGACCGAAATGTTACGAAGGGAAACAGGGAGTTTGCAATCCTATATCGGTGGGACCGAGATCCCTATCGGTGAAACCGAATTGATTAGGGTTTGTGGCAGTGGCTATGTTAGATGAACTCAGTGGCGCCGGATAGATCAAATAGTGGGGCCGAGTTTGACTTTTAGGTTTAGGACATATGTGGAAATGAGAAAGTGGTTGAGGGTATTGGAGCATATCACTAAGCATTTTGAGCAATTAAGCCATTAAGCAACACCCCATCCTCTTTTGATAGTATTGGCTTTCCTATGTACTCAATGTGATCTTGGATCACTAGAAAGAAAATGTAGAGTCTTGAGCTTGTTGCCAATATGTTTCCTTAGCATTTTGAGGGGTCCACATCTCTAGTCCATGCCATGCCAATCATTGAACTTTCTAAAATGGTCATCTTGAAAGAGCCTTAGTTCAATGAGCTATATGTTGTTAAGAATTACCAAAACCACCCAGGGATTACTTGCACTTTCAACGACTATCCCAAAGACAAGAAGGCAAAGACTAAGGAAGTGAAGTGCAAGGGCCCCGCCGTGCTGGCGGCGAAGCCTAAGCTAAAGCGCGCCCGTGACCGCGACGAGCCCGGCAAGGATGGTCGCCCATTTTTTGTCTTCCAAAATGTGCACACTCACAACACCGACGTCTGTCAGGAGCTCAGGGCACTCCAGAACGAGCACCTAGGCCGCCACCCTGAGCATAGTGACTATGGCTTTGGCCGCGGTGGAGGTTGTGTAGGAGGCCACTGGGACAATCGCAACCCCCGTCAAGGCTGGCGCGACTAGCCTCGCGAGGGTGGCTAGCGCGATCAGCCTCGTGATGGCGCCTGGCGTGATCAGCCTCTCGAGGCCCGTCCTCAGGGCAACGCTGGCCTCCCTCCGCTGCCACCGCCCAGAAGGAATGACGACAACCATCAAGACGAGGGGGCTGAGGGCTATTAGGATTCTCGCGCGATTGCCTGCATCCTCGGCGGGGCTTAGACCCCGGCATCCAACCGCATCTTCAAGCAATTTTATTGTGAGGTGAACACAGCCCTCCCGAGGCTTGAGGATGTGTGTCCCCTCAGGTGGTCGCAGTACGCCATCACTTTTTACTCCAAGGACCACCTCAGGTGCTCAGCCACCGCCAGCGCGCTCCCCATGTTGTGCATGCCCTCTATCAGCAATGTCTCAGTCACCAAGACCCTCATCGATGGCGGTGCCGTCCTTAATTTGCTCTCTGTCGAGACCTTTGAGACACTTCAAGTGCCCTATGATTAGCTCATGCCCACCAGGCCGTTCTCTGGGGTGACCGACGGCTCCACCATTCCACTAGGACAAGTGCGCCTCCCTATCACCTTCGGCAAGCACTACAACTACCACACCGAGCTGATCGACCTCGACGTGGCCCACATCGGCCTCCCGTACAATGCCATCCTTGGGTACCCTGCCCTCGCAAAATTCATGGTGATCGCTCATCATGGCTACAACATCCTCAAGATGCCAGGGTGCAGCGGCATCATCACTGTCGCTTGTGATGAGAATGATGCGGTCTACTCCCTTGAGCATGCCTACCGTGCTGCAGCGGCCAAGGCAGCCCTGGAAAGAAGAAGCGGCTCCTGCCGAAAAGCCATCCAGAGGCTCAGAAAGCACCTGTTGGAGATGCCTTAGGCGTCGCGCCCGCCGCCTAGCTGCCTCTTCCTCCCACATAGGAAGCCGCGCCTAGCGTCTCCCTCAGGGCAGGCTCGGGGGCTTCCATATGGAGAGCCTCTGACCTGACAAGTGCGATGAGGGAGGTGCTTGGGTACCACTTGGTGTGCCACGAGATGTGCCCCCACAAGCAAGGAACACGGCGTGAGGCGCTAGGAGCACGAGAGCTCATCACCAAGGCGATCGAGGAACTTCAGGAAGCACAAGCCCTGCAAAGTGAGTGCCACCCCGCACGTCCCACTAGTGCAGCTACCGCCCCTTGTAGGATTCAGGGCTCCGCAGACCGAAGAAGGTTCGAACTCTGGGGCGTGTGCGAAAACCTCAACTAGCTCAAGTCTCAAGCTTCCCACCCCACATCCTAGCCTCATCGATCTCACACAAACAGGGAAGAAGATGAACACACCAGTTTACCCAGGTTCGAGCCACATTGCAGTGTAAAACCCTACTCCTACTTTGTGGTGGATTGCCCTCATGAGGAGGCTAAGGATGAACTCATACAGTGTATGAGCTGCCTGGCGAGGGCTTTGGCAATGTGGGTCAAACTCTCTCTCTACGGTGGTGGCTAACCTATATTTATAGTGGCCTTGGTCCTCTTCCCTCAAAACTTACGTGGGAAGGGATCCCACAAAGGCCAACTCAAAAGGGGACAAGAAATACATCTAATCCTGATGAAAGGTGGTCTTCGCCTGCAAAGCTTTTGGTTGTGACGCAACTGTGGGCTCGATGATGAGCTTCGTCCTATTGTGCCTATAGTCTTGGTCTTGTTGCACCAGAATGGAAAGCCTTGGGGGATTCCTTGGGAACCCATGCCTGTCCTTGCTCCCTTAGCACTGAAAGGGAAACTGCCTCCTATACGCCCGCTGGCGCCCGCCTGGTATTGGTCATCATGGCTAACGTCATCACAACCTCGTGAGGTTGGGTACCAGCATAGAAATCTCCACTCCTCGGGAGGAAGCCTCAGGAGGCTGCCCTCAGGAGGTCTTGATGTCGTTCTCCTCGTGAGGCCAGGGCCCTCGCAAGGGTCTTGACTTAGAGGCCTCGCTGCTGGGCCATACCAAGCCATCGAGGGAGCCACACAGTGGGCCATAGGATAGATAGATCTGGGTACCCTTGATCCCAGAATGCCAACAGTAGCCCCCGGGCCCAAGGCACGCTCGAGACGGCTTTGAGGTGAAGCCAAAGAGGGAAGGCATAAGCGCAGTGAGCCCCAGTCACCTGCGGGCCAGTCTTGATGCGTGGCACTCGATGAGACACGCACGCGTCCACTCTGCCACATCGCCTCGGCAAGTGCCCAGGCTGACAAAAGGCTGGCGCACACCACAGAGCCATCATTGCCCGGATGTGAAGGGACTCTAGTTGGCCACCGACTGCCTATAAGAAGGCGAGGGAGATGGAGCCCCTAGGCCATCTTCATCTTTCTCCCCCACACCGCATTCTTGCAGTAGCATCCATTTCGTCGGTGAGAAGGTTGCCGAGAAGAGGAAAGCTCCTCGGGGGGATTCAGAGTTGCCCTCGCCGAAGAGAGGGCGCGACCGCCCCCGCAAGATCACCGCAATGTCCGCGGCGGTCCCTCTCCAATGCGAGCACGCCCCGCCAGGAATCCATGTCGTCTCAAGCGTTCGCGCACAGGGTTCCTTCCCGTGGGGGCGGCCGTCGAAGCTGCGAAGAACAAGGCTGTGGAGAGAGGTAGGTGGCGGCCATCCGACCACCTCATCCGCGAGCCCATGCTGACGGCATAGCCCGCGAGTTTGTGGTGTGTGTGGTGATGCCACCGCACACCTGGATCCAACTCCTGCAGTACGATGAGGCCCATCAAATTGTGGCTGCAGCATAATGGCTGCTGTGGCCAGTCCTCACAGGCGGATATCGAGCTCACCTTCTCCGGCAATGTCTTCATGACCTGGGGAAGGGGAGCTGTCCGTGTCAAAACCGGCGGATCTCGGGTAGGGGGTCCCGAACTGTGCGTCTAGGCGGATGGTAATAGGAGACAAGGGACACGATGTTTTACCCAGGTTCGGGCCCTCTTGATGGAGGTAAAACCCTATGTCCTGCTTGATTAATATTGATGATGTGTGTTACAAGAGTAGATCTACCACGAGATCAAGGAGGCTAAACCCTAGAAGCTAGCCTATGGTATGATTGTTGTTCGTCCTACAGACTAAAGCCATCCGGTTTATATAGACACCGGAGAGGGCTAGGGTTACACAAAGTCGGTTACAATGGTAGGAGATCTACATATCCGTATCGCCAAGCTTGCCTTCCACGCCAAGGAAAGTCCCATCCGGACACGGGACGAAGTCTTCAATCTTGTATCTTCATAGTCTTGGAGTCCGGCCGATGATGATAGTTCGGCTATCCGGACACCCCCTAGTCCAGGACTCCCTTAGTAGCCCCTGAACCAGGCTTCAATGACGACGAGTCTGGCGCGCATACAGTCTTCGGCATTGCAAGGCGGGTTCCTCCTCCAAATAATTTATAGAAAATTGTGAACACCAGGATAGTGTCCGGCTCTGCAAAATAAATTCCACATACCACCGTAGAGATAATAACATTTACATAAGTTCAATCTGCTGACGTATCTCGTGGCGTGACGTCACACCACTACCAAGCCTTTATTCGAATTGTTTTTCTTGTACCACCTCAGCGCGTTTAGCGAAGCGGTTTCCTTGGCACGTCTTGTCGAAGCAGAGATCGTGTTCCCCTTATTCCGGGATTCCCATCAATACGGACGTGGGTAACCCAACCGCGCCATTGATTGCGGCGCTTGGGGGATAAGCGAGTTTTATTAGGCCGGTGGGGACGCATGTTTGTGTCCGCCCATATAAGGGGATAAAGATCCAACCCTTTTACCTGCGCCTTCTTCCTCCTTGGCTTATCCATCTCCGCGAACTCGAGATCCAGCGCCCAAGTCCGCACATCTCACCTCAACCTCCTCCAACTATGTCCGGAGTGGGAGGCAAGTGGATGGCCTCCTCCGTCACGGAGGGACAGATCCAGAAGTTGCGCAGCGCCAGATATTTGTCCAGCAACATCGCGCACCGGCTCCCCGACGAGGGAGAGCTCATCACCACCCCCAGGCCCCATGAGAGGGTAGTATTGCTTCCCCATTTCCTCCGCGGACTGGGCTTCCCACTCCATCCCTTTGTCCGGGGGCTCATGTTCTACTATGGCCTGGATTTCCATGATCTGGCCCCGAATTTCATCCTCAACATCTCGGCGTTTATCATCATGTGTGAGGCCTTCCTCTGCATCCAGCCCCACTTCGGCTTGTGGCTCAAGACCTTCAGTGTCAAGCCGAAGGTTGTGAAGGGAAGCCAAGCGGAGTGCGGAGGCACCATGGTGGGAAGGATGTCCCACGTTACTTGGCTTGAGGGCACTTTCGTGGAAACCATCAAGGGGTGGCAATCGGGGTGGTTCTACATCACCGAGCCGCGTGACCCTGAATGGGCAGCAGCCCCCGAATTCAGATCTGGCATCCCCACACGGCTCACCTCCTAGAAAGAGAGCGGCCGGACTTGGGGTGATTCGGAGGAGCTGACCAGACTCCAAGCCTGTATCCAAAAGCTAGTGGACAAGAAGCTCAAGCTCGTCAACATAGTCCAGGTCATGCTCATTCGCTAGATTCTCCCGTGCCAACGACGGGGCTTCAACATGTAGGAGTTCGATCCGGCGCAGCACCAGACTTTGAGCGGGCTCTTCAACACTACGTACGAAGATGTCTGGAAGGTGCTGTTCAAGGGCGCCGAGGCTCCCGCATCCGCTACCGAAGATCGCGGATTCAGCTCGCAGCGTCCGGCTGACGAGGTAAGCGATTTTGTCCTTTACGGGACGCTTGTTTTCCATAGTTTGGCTCTATGCGGGATCTAAACTCCCTTTCCTTTGACAGGGCTGGCTGACAAAGGCCGAACAGACTATCTGTCCGGCCCCATTGCCAGAGGACCCAGGGGACGCCCGCCTAACGGGGCTGCTGGCTCCGGCACCCCACGTGGTGCCAGAGAAGAAGGCCAAGAAGAAGGCCACGGGCACTCGGAAGAGTTCTCGTTTTCAGGTGCTATCAGATGACGACTCCAAGGCCGACTCCTCTCACAAAGGTGAGGAGGATAAGAAGAAAGCCTCTCCCCCAGCGGGGGGAGGGAGGAAAAGGAAGGCCTCCCCAACGAGGGAGGCCGAAGGGTCCGAGAAGGGAAAAACTCTTTCCTCGGACTGCTCTGCCAATGCCAGTGACGACGACAAGGACTGGCCTCCAAGGGCCAAGCCCCTGGCGAGATCGTAAGTATCTGGACTCCCGAATAACTTCATGGTTTTTCTTTTTTGCCATGCAATGTCTTTCTAATGCCGCATACAACCCTGCAGTCCGCCCAAGGATGATCTTCCCGCTTCGTCGAGCGGGTCCTTAGGTGCGTCGGATATGGATTCTCTTCCGACCGCCTCCACCCCCCGTGACGCAGACGATGCCGAGGTGGGATCCTGAGAAGGGACCCACTAGGAGGAGGAGGCCCCGGAGGTGTCGCAGAACAACCTCCCGGACTTTGCACCGGACTCGGCCCCGGAGCCCATAGTGGCTCCAGAGTCCGGCGGGAGGCCCCTTTGTAAGAAGGGCAAGACCGTGATGCCGGCAGCCTCCGTCCAACCAGAGGCGCCGGATAGCTTGCTGGAGGCGCTCAATGGCGCCTCCATCGAAGAGGAACACCGCACCGTTATGAGTGCGGTGATTCAGAAGGTTCAGCTCGCCAATAGCGGGCTGACCGAAGCCTGCAGCAGCCTTCTAACAGGCTTTGAGGTAAGAATTTTGATATATGTAAAATAGTACCGCATAGACAGTAGCCCCTGATGCTCGGTTCGGTGTTCGGAAAGAAAAGCCGGACTGAGGATCTAAAAATATATACGCAGGAGTCATAAAAAATATGTCAATATGGGATTGCAGGCTACGCTGCTGACCTCTGCCGCATTGACTGCAAGGTTAATGCTTTGAAGCAAAGCCTCGAGCGGTCCGAGAACAAGCTCGGCCGTGCCAAGAAGCAGCTCGAGGACAAGGAAGGTGAGTAACACCTTATTAAAATTGTACCTTACAGAAAAGGATTTTGGTTGCAAGAAGAATGACAAGGATAACGTGGGTATTGCAGGGGCCACTAACGAGGTGGCGACCCTGAAGGAGGCGGTGGCCGCGGCTGAACGTAATGCGGCCGTGGAGCGCACCGAGCGAGAGAAGCAGGAGGCGCGGGTGGCGGAGGTACAGCAAGAGCTCCAGGATCTCGTGAAAAACATGAGAGCCTGGAGCGTGACTCGAAGACTCAAGAGTCTGAGCTTGCATCGGCTCTTGAGAGTGCCAATGCCGCTAAGGCCGAAGCCTACAAAGCCCTCCAAGAAATCAAGGAGTTGAAGAAAATAGCGGCGGGTAAGGCATTTTTCATGCAAAGTAAGCATGTGAGTGTTAATTACCTGTTACTTACCCGAATTCGGAGCTCTCCAGGAGCGTTCGCAGATCTTCCTTGTAGCGTGTCCGATGCTGCCACGTTCTACCGGGCCGAGGAGGGGAGCTTGACGGAGAAGGTCTTCTGGTCTCAGTATGCTGAGGCCGGACATCCGGTGCCCCTTAGCGACCAGCTGAAGCAGCTGGTCGAGCTCCACAAGGCGGCCGAACAGGCCATGAAGGGCCTCATTGTTCGGCTGTGGCCAAAGGAGGCCATGCCTGGGAGCTACTTCGGCCTAGTGCGGCGGTTGGTGGACGCGTGTCCATGGGTTGAAGTCGTCAAGCACTCCGCCTGTATTGAAGGTGCCCGTCGGGCCCTTGCCCGCGCAAAGGTGCACTAGGGCAAGATGGATGCTCAGAAGCTTGTGACAGACGCGCCACCGCAGGGCAAGGAGTATCATACTCCCGAGATGTATTGTAAGACTATGCTGAAGGGTGCCCGCACTATTGCGGGTGAGTGCTCCAAAGATGTAATATTTGAGTAGACTCGCATTTTGTTATCCTGTGCGCTGAAAACTTAGTTCATATGCGCTAAGCAACGCTTGTTAATTTAAAATATTACCTTCTGTGCGGCTGTTTATCAAATCTGAGAGATGGCAAGTCGTCGGCTTCAGCCCCCATGCCACGAGTGCTGGGGTGTTCGGCATAAACTTGAGCACTCTTGTTCCCATTTTTGGGTCCATCTAGGGAGGCGCTCAACACAACGAACAAGGCAACTGGACTTATAATGCTTGAACACTCTCACTTAGCCATAGAATTCTATAATTTTAAATTTCGGCGAAGCCCCTAGTCTTCGGAAGGACGAATTTGGGGCGCTATCCACGCCTGGGCCGGACAAAAGCCGGCTCCTCGCTCTGAGTGGCATAAGTCTTTAGGGACTCGCAAAAAACCTCTCGAACAGCGACCATCTCTCGCCTCATCATGACGGTCAGTTTTAGCTTTCTCCACTGAGGCGCTCGCCCAGCTCAACTAGGGCGCAATCGCAGTGGTTCTCCCAGTGCTACCTTAGCCGATACAACGGAACGTAAGGTACCAAAACATGGGAGCCGGGCAAACCCAACTATTGACCCAAGACATGATTCGGAGCCGATGCATATAATGCTATAAGTTCGGGGTGCCGCACTTGTGAAAGTGTTCGAACTTATCACACCATGATGCGGGAAACATAAGCCCCTGGTGTATTTAGCCCGTACCAAAATGTACGGATGCAACATGTCATAAATGAACATATGTATAAGAAAGAAATGCAATTGGAAGCAAAAAGGTGCTGCATTACTTATTCAAGAAAAACTGATGTAAGTGCAGAACGATACAAATGGTGCGATAAGCAATGGATGGGACTATTAAACATGTCCCCCTCCAGGGGTAGGCTACGGAATGGTGCATGAAACAGATTTAATGCTCGTAATGGAGACCACCTGGATATTCGTTGTAGCCTTTCTCCTTCCCTGGTTGTTGCATCGTGAGTTCGGCAGGTTTGCTGCCGGACAGGGCCTTTGACGAACGGAGTCCTATGGGTAAAAAAAAGGAAAAAGAAAAAAAAGAACGACACACTTGAGAGACCCTGGTGTGGTTGAGCCGCATTCTGGGCCTATCGTGGTCGTGCCCCTCTCCCCATGCCCATGGTATCTTCAGAGCGTAATGGTGTACGTGAAGGACCTGTCTTGACGTTTTACAGGGGCTGGGGTTGGGGCCGCACTGCTACGCGTGCTCGGAACGTGCCAGGTGGTCTTGTTGTAGGTTACTCCGGGCGCGTTTAGCCATGTCCGGTCGCTTAACGGCCGGACTCGAGAATTGCCTTAAGAGGCTGCACTGTACTTCTGCCGCGAGAGCCGCTGTGTGTTCCTCCGTTCGGAGAGAGCGTTCAGTGTTTCCGTTGACCGTGATGACTCCTCGAGGGCCTGGCATCTCGAGCTTGAGGTATGCGTAGTGCGGCACCGCGTTGAACTTTGCGAATGCGGTACGTCCGAGCAGCGCATGATAGCCGCTGCGGAACGAAACTATGTCGAAGATTAACTCCTCGCTTCGGAAGTTATCCAGGGATCCGAAGACCACGTCCAGTTTAACGGAGCCTGTACAATTGGCTTCTACACCTGGTATGACGCCTTTAAAGGTCGTCTTGGTAGGTTTAATCCTTGAGGGGTCTATGCCCATATTGCGCACTGTATCCTGATAAAGTAGATTCAGGCTATTGCCGCTGTCCATCAGGATCTTGTGAGGTGAAATCCATCGATGATTGGGTCTAAAACCAATGCGGCGAATCCGCCGTGGCGGATGCTAGTGGGGTGGTCCCTGCGATCAAAAGTGATCGGGCAGGAGGACCATGGATTGAACTTCGGGGCAACTGGCTCCATCGCGTATACATCCCTGAGTGTACGCTTCCGCTCCCTTTTGGGTATGTGTGTTGCGTATATCATGTTCACCGTCCGTACCTGTGGGGGGGAAACCCTTCTGTCCTCTATTGTTCGGCGGTCGGGTCTCTTCCTCGTCATCGCTATGTAGCCTCTTGTCATTGTTTTCGGCAATTAACTTGCCTGCCTGCTTGAATACCCAACAGTCCCTGTTGGTCTGGTTGGCTGGCTTTTCGGGGGTGCCGTGTATCTGGCACGAGCGGTCGAGTATTCGGTCCAAATTGGACGGACCCGGAGTAGTTCTTTTGAATGGCTTTTTCCGCTGACCGGGTTTAGAGCCTCTGAATCTGGCATTGACTGCCGTATCTTCACTATTATCACCGTTAATGCGGCGTTTCTTTTTGTTGCGACGCGACCTGCCATTACAGTCCTTGATATCCGGACTGCCATAATTTTTGCTGAGGTTGTTGCTGTGTGCTAGCCAGCTGTCCTCACCCGCGCAGAAGCGGGTCATGAGTGATGTGAGGGCTGCCATGGATTTCGGCTTTTCCTGTCCCAGGTGCCGGGCAAGCCACTCGTCGCAGATGTTATGCTTGAAGGCCGCGAGGGCATCCGCATCCGGACAGTCGACGATTTGGTTTTTCTTGGTTAAGAACCGTGTCTAGAATTGTCTGGCCGATTCGTCTGGCTGTTGAATTATGTGGCTTAGGTCATCGGTGTCTGGTGGTCGCACATACGTGCCTTGGAAGTTATCGAGGAATGCGGCTTCCAGGTCTTCCCAACTCTCAATTGACTCTGCTGGCAAGCTGTTAAGCCAATGCCGGGCTGGTCCTTTAAGCTTGAGGGGGAGATATTTGATGGCATGAAGATCGTCACCGCGGGCCATGTGGATGTGAAGGAGATAGTCTTCGATCCAAACCGTGGGGTCTGTTGTGCCATCGTAAGATTCAATATTCACGGGTTTAAACCCTTCGGGGATTTGATGATCCATTACTTCATCTGTGAAGCATAGTGGGTGTGCGGCGCCTCTGTACTAGGCGATATCACGACGGAGCTCAAAAGAGCTTTGTCTATTTTGTTTGGCCCGACCAGACTTACTGTGTCCGGCGCGACGGTTATCGTCACGTATCATGGGGCGCCCACGCAATCTATAGATCAATCTTGATTGTATTACCTTATCCTCCAATATATCTCGCAAGTCCGGAGCATTCCCCTGTGGCCTTGTGCTTTTCGAGCGATGCCGGGGTACGGTTCTAGTGAAGGGCCTAGGGTCCTCTTTGTCGCGACCACGGGGTGGTCGATCAGCCGTATTGTCTGCTGGTGATGCAGGTTCATACGCCTCCTCCTCTAATCGAGGGAGCAGCTTGCGTTTAGGGTAGCTTTTGGAGGGGCGTTCGAGCTCATGCTCTTCGGCCGCGAGGACTTCAGTCCATCTATCGGCTAGCAGATCTTGATCAGCTCTAAGATGTTGCTGCTTTTTCTTGAGGCTGTTTGCCGTGGCCATAAGCCTGCGTTTAAAACGCTCTTGTTCGACGGGATCCTCAGGCACGACGAATTCGTCATCGTCGAGGCTTGCCTCGTCTCCGGAGGGAGGCATATAATCCTCTACCTCTTCTTCTGCCGCTCTCTCATGAGGGCTGGCGTCTCCGTCCTCCTGCGCTGAATCTTGCTGGAGTGGGTTGTCTTCGGCACTGTCTGGTGTGTTATTATCTCCGGTGCCGGAATCTTCATTCTTGCTGTGGCGGGATTTAGAGCGGCGCCGCTGACGCCGGCGCTTGGGCTGTTTCTTGGAGGGGTCATCCTCCGCTGTTCCTTCGCCATTCCCATCCTTTGGGATATCCACCATGTATATGTCATATGATGAGGTGGCTTTCCAGTGCCCGATAGGCGCTGGTTCTTGGTCGTCTCCGGCATCGTCGTCCATACCGTCGATGTCTTCGGAGTCGTAGTCTAGCATGTCGGTTAGATCATCGACAGTGGCTACTAAGTGGGTGGTGGGTGGGCTTTGAATTTCTTCATCGTCCGCATCCCAACCATCCTGACCGCAGTCCAGCCAGGGCTCTCATGATAACGAGAGACACTTTAGCGAACTCAAGATGTCGCCGAAAGGTGAGTGTTGAAAGATGTCCGCTACGGTGAACTCCATGACTGGCGCCCAATTGGATTCGAATGGAGGGGCGCGGGAGGTTCGGAGTCCGGCAAGGAGTCCGGCACCTTGGAGTCACGAGATTCATAAGGGACAAGGTTAGTGTTCGGCTCTATCGCCGTAGAGGTTGCAGCCCCCGAGGCGGCGTCTAGCCATCCGTCCTCGATCTGCGCAGCCGGATCCGAATTGAAGATCAGAGCGAGCTCGAGTGCGGCCTCCAGGGTACTGTCCAGCTGCAGAGCTAAATCATGCCCATCGTGACAGTGCGGCGCGCTTGGCTGTGGCTCGAATCCATCGAAGATCAAGTCCCCGCGGATGTCAGCCGTGTTCAAACTTCCAAATCTGACCTGACGGCCAGGGGCGTAGCTTTCGATCTGCTCCAGATGGCCAAGCGAATTGGCCCGCAGTGCAAAGCCGCTGAATACGAAGGTCTGTCCGGGGAGAAAGGTCTCACCCTGGGCTGCGTCGTTGATGATGATCGAAGAAGCCATCGAGCCTATCGGTGACGACATAGAGGAACTCTCAATGAAAGCACCAATGTCGGTGTCAAAACCGGCGGATCTCGGGTAGGGGGTCCCGAACTGTGCGTCTAGGCGGATGGTAACAGGAGACAAGGGACACGATGTTTTACCCAGGTTCGGGCCCTCTTGATGGAGGTAAAACCCTACGTCCTGCTTGATTAATATTGATGATGTGTGTTACAAGAGTAGATCTACCACGAGATCAAGGAGGCTAAACCCTAGAAGCTAGCCTATGGTATGATTGTTGTTCGTCCTATGGACTAAAGCCATCTGGTTTATATAGACACCGGAGAGGGCTAGGGTTACACAGAGTCGGTTACAAATGGTAGGAGATCTACATATCCGTATCGCCAAGCTTGCCTTCCACGCCAAGGAAAGTCCCATCCGGACACGGGACGGATTCTTCAATCTTGTATCTTCATAGTCTTGGAGTCCGGCCGATGATGATAGTTCGGCTATTCGGACACCCCCTAGTCCAGGACTCCCTCAGGAGCAATTTCCTGTATCTGCGACTCGAAGGGGAGGCACGCCCTCCACTTCAAGTATGATGGTGCAGCAACTCTCTTCTTCAAGGTCTTCAGGGAAGACGACGGGCGCCTGGAGTGCTGCCCAGTGGGCGACCACAACTGCGGTGAGGCCCTCGGTGGTATACATGCCCTTGGCCACGCCCGCGGCACCTCTAGCAGCGTCGGCACTTCCCCCATGACGAGCTCAAGCGATGAAGACTACGACGAGCCACCATGCCGACATGCCTGGGTCAAGGAGGAGGACACCGACTAGGCGCCATGATGCCAGAGCCGACGCTCCATTGCTACTGCCACACATGGCCCACACCTCCTGAAGCACTCAATTGCCTTGGTGATGAATTCTCGTGCGCCCGACACCTCGCGCCTTGCTTCTTGCTTGTGCAGGCGCACGTCAAAGCACGCCTTCAAGTGGTGCTCGAGGACCTCCCTCGTAGCACCTGTCAGGTCAGAGGCTAACCAGGTGGGAGCCTCCGAGCCTGTCCTGAGGGAGGCGCTAGGCATGCCTTCCTGTACGGGAGGCTGATGTGGGTGACGTCGAAGTTGATGAGCTCGGCATGGTAGTTGTCTCACTTGCCGAAGGTGACTGGGAGACGTATCTGCCCCAGGGGATGGTGGAGCTGTTGGTCACCCGAGAGAACAACTTTGTTAGCATGAGTTGATCATAGGGCACCTGAAGCGTCTCGAACATCTCGACAGAAAGAACATTGAGCCCAGTGCCACCGTCGATGAGGGTCTTTGTGATGAGGACGTTGCCGATGGTGGGCGTGCAGAGCATGGGGAGCGTGCAGGCGGTGGCTGAACACTTGAGGTGGTCCTTGGAGTAGAAGGTGATGGCATACTGCGACCACCTATGAGGATGAGCGGCCTCAAGCTTCGGGAGGGCCGTGTTCACCTCACGATTTTTTTTTGAAGATGCAATGTCAGGTAGGGTCCTGGGCACCACCTAGGATGCAAATGATCGGGCGATGTTCTTGGAAGCCCCCAGCCACATCATCCTACCGATTATCATCATTTCTACTTGGCGGCGGCAACGGAGGGAGGCCAGCATCTCCCTAAGAATGGCCCTCATGAGGCAGGTCATGCCAAGGGCCGTCGTGAGGCTAATCCTGTTAGCGGTTCTCATGAGGCTAATCACGCCAGTCCTGATGAGGGTCGTGGTTGTCCCAGTGGCCTCCTCCACGGCCGTAGTCAAGGTCGCCGCGCTGGGGGCGGCAGCCAAGACGCTCGTCACGGAGTGCGCTGAGCTCCTGGTAGTCGTTGGTGTTATGGCTGTGAACGTTGTGGAAGATGCAGAACGGGTTGTTGCCCCTGGGAGGTTCATCATGGTCATGGCCACGCTTCATCCCAGGCTCAGCTGCGAGCATGGCGGGTCCCTTGCGCTTTGCCTCCTTAGCCTTGGCCTTCTTGTCTTCAGGGTCAGCCTCCAGAAGCTCTAGGAGGGAGATGTGGTCTTCTTCAACCCTTGCACACTTGTTCGCCAGGTTGAACATCTCCAAGGCTGAGCACAAGTCCTTGTGGATAGCGAGCTCCTCTTTCATCTTGACATCTCGGACGCCATCGGTGAACACCGAGATGATGCCCTCCTCTGACGCCTTGGGGATCTTGAGGCGAACATTCGTGAAGCGCTGTATGTACTTGTGTAGGGTCTCGCCCGACACCTGCTTCACACGCCGCAGGTTGCCCACCACAAGGGCGCGATCACAAGTACCCTGGAAGTTGGTGATGAAACGCTTGCAGAGCTCGTCCCAAGAGGAGATTGATCCCTCCAGGAGGTGCAGGAGTTAGGAGCGTGCGCTATGTTCGAGAGCCATGGGGAACCAGTTCGCCATGACATTCTCGTCACTGTTGGCCGCGTTGATGCTTAGCGAGTAGAGCTGGAGGAACTCCGCGGGTTTGGGGGTGCGTCGTAGCGTACAGGCAAGTCTGGCTTGAACTTGTCGGGCCAGACGGTGCGACGCAACTCCAGGGTGAAGGCGCGGCAGCTTGCCGCACAAACGGGCGCAGCCCGCACAGGGGAGACCCTAGCTCCACGCCCACGCACTGGCGCCTCTTGTGGCACGCAGTATTGATGCTGGCGTGGTGGCACTGGGAGCGCACGCGTCACCTTGTGGCCGCTGCACCACCTGGCAGCTTGCCTCATCCCGTGCTGGCGCTCCGCGTGGCGGGTTGCATAGGGTCACATCATGCCTGGGCTCTTGGTTGGTGCCACGTAGAGGAGGGGGAGGGATTGCACCACAGGCTATGTCACCCGCCTAGGATGGCGGGGCACGGAGCGAGCGGGACGGCACACGGACCTCGCCAATGGCGTTGACAAGCTCGGCAATGCGGCCAAGCCAGTTGTCATAGCGGTAGTTGGCGGGATGGTAGCACAGCAGCTCGCACGCCATGAGCAGCGCAGCCTACGTGTTCGCGAGCCCGCGACGGACGTGGGAAGACGACGCCATGGCAGTAGTGGGCGACGGAGTGGCGGTGCGGCCATCGCGCCGCATGAAGGGGTGCAGCGACGAATCATGCTGCTCATGAGCAGCAATGTCAGTGGCAGCGTTGGCTGCGGGAGAGGCCGAACGGCAAGGGTCCTCGCGTCCCACGGGCATCATCTGGGTGACGCGAGCAGCCCGGCGCTCGGCATGCATCGTACATGGGAGTGGCGAAGGAGAGACAAAGTGGAAGGAGAATTTCCACACGCCCCTACCTGGCATGCCAATTGTCGGATTCGAGGCTCCATAGACCCCAAGATGGATCAAAGTCTGGGGCCTATATGAAAACCTCAACCAGCTCAAGTCTCAAGCTCACCACCCCACAACCTAGCCTCATCGAGCTCGCGCAAATGGGCAAGAAGATGAACACAATAGTTTACACAGGTTCGGGCCACTTTGCGGTGTAAAACCCTACTCCTGATTTGTGGTGGATTGGCCTCACGAGGAGGCTGAGGATGAACTAGTACAATGTGTGAGCTGCCTCGCGAGGACTCAGCACTACAAAAAAAACCATGATGATACGTGTTTGTCATAGTAGGTCCCTTTTTTGTCATGCATGTACATCCAAGACGATTTTATGAGCGAACTAAGATAGTCATACCCGTGTTGTCATAGAAGTTTTCCATGACAATACCAAAATTATCATCACGGAAGTGTCCACTTCCATGACGATAAATAGCACATCATGGAAGTGCTTTCGTCAAGGGTAACCTACATGTGGCATCCACCATAACGGGTCACCGTTAAGCTATCGGGTTGCAGTTTGGATCCAATAACCCGTTAACAGCCCGGACCAATGGGGATTCTCCATGTGTAAAATTATTATTGGCTGGAGGAAACACATGTCGGCTCCTCGGTGGGCTAGATGTCGTCCGTCCAATGGCGGAGACGTGCCTATGATACGTCGACACATGGTAGGGCCCAACAGAGGCCCATATAGGTTAAAAAGGTCGACCCGGTCAAAGGCCCGTAGTATTACCTCAGGTAGTAGTGGGCCAGCCCACTAACTCCCTATTTAAACATGGCCCATTTATGGCCCGAAGCCAGATCTGGCCCATTTATTATTTGCCGAATATTTGGGTCCAATTACGGCCCAGTGACATTTCAGCCTATTAGAGGCCCGATGTAGACATGGGCCCATTTCAGCCCGGTGTGTCTTTCGGCCTGGGAATGGCCCGTGCTTCCCATGGGTCATATATGGTCCGACACGACATCCACCCCTCTAACGGTAGTGATTAAGGTGGCAACATTTCAGCCCAATGTGACTTTGGGCCTGTTAAAGGCATGACGTATAGTTCAGTCCGTTGATGCTCTATTAAGCTTTTGGCCTCTTAAAGGCCCATGATATCAGCGGGCCAACTAAGGCATGAGATATGTTTCGGCCTAGTAATGGCTCATCATATAACTGGGCCAATAATGGCCCGGTCTACATTTCAGCCTGCTGAAGGCCCATCGATGACTAGTGAAAATTGAGGCCCAACAAGCATTTCGCCCTGCTAAAGGCCCATTGTTTCTTCTGGGCCGTAACAGGCCAGCAGAATATTCAGCATGTTGATGGCCTGAAGCTACATGGGCCCAACTAAGCGTTGGGTCCATTAAAGGCCCAACTAAACTTTGGGCCGAATATAGGCCCGTGTAAGTTGTGGGCCTAGCGCAAAGTGTGAAGTCCCCAATGGTCATTCATGCCAAAGAAAGTTGCAGCCCGGCCCAATTGTGGCCCGCTCAAGTGCAGGCTCGTTAGAGGCGAATGTTTCAGCTCGGTCGACTACATAAGATTTTCGCCATTTTTTCAGATAGCGAATGATGGCATATACGGTAACTAGTAAGAATTAAGAACTAACCTACTGTATACAATAAATCAATTACTGCATAGTAACTTAGAATAAACCTACACTATACAATAAAGGATTTATGGTATATTACATCCATTGGGCATCGAAGTTCGCCACCAGTGATCACAAAGCGCAACGAAGAAGCATATTACAAAAACTGGGCGCCATTGCAGTGTAACAAAATAATAGTGAACCAAGACCACTTCCAAGACAGTTCAAGAAAGGTTAGCCTTGCGTGGGAACTGCTGCGCAGGCTGCTCAGCAAGGCTGTGAGACCGGCCTAGCATGTCGGTCATAGCTTCCAGGTGTAGCTGTTTAGCAATGAGGTTCTCATTGGTGTTCTCCACAATCTTTCTTAGATATAGGACTTCAAGTCGAAGTTGAGTTGCAAAATTCCTTTCTGCTAGAACTTGGGACTAAAGAAGTCAAAGCGATTCAGACAGTGAATTCTGTGAGCTTGTCTGACTGCTAGTCTCAAATAACTTGAACACTGCATCAAGACAAGAATTTGGGGTTGTCTCACTATCTTCAAGTTGTTTTGCCTTCTTTGCCGCAATATATGTTGTGTTTGTCTCATAGCCTTGAGAAGACTTGTGGATGGCATTAGGCATGTCACCCTGAAACAAACAGAGATATGACAGGTTCTGCACGTGTATAAACAAAGATGGTAATTGTGATGTCAATTCCATCCAATTTCAAATTAGAAAATAAAGAGTAACTTCAAAATATCAATAGCATAATTTCGCATTGTTCATATTGTGAGGAGCTTCACCACACTAAAGTATTACCATGTAAACAAAAAAGCATAGATGAAGGGAAAAGAGAATCATTGTATCTATTTTGGTTAATGTGCAAGGCATGATGTTCTTATCATCATCCACATTAGTAAGATAAAACAGGAGATGAGAAGGTGCAAACATGGGTTGCTTCACCACACACTGGATTATAGATCCACAAAAACAAGCATACATATAGGGAGTATTGAGTAATGTGCACGGTATGAATAAGGAATTTGGTTTTACAAGTAAAACTTGGAACCTACAATTGTTGCGAACATGCATTTTGATAGAAACAACAAACTAAACAGCAGTTGAGGATAGGGAGTATGAGAAAATTAAACAACAGTTGAGGATAAAGTCTTTAGAAGGACTGACTTACATTAACAGTTAACACTGGTGTTATAATGCCCTTCTCCATATCAAGGGAAGGATAACTCAAAAATTTCAGCACAAAATCTTCTTCATAAGCATTGCCTGTACTCTACATTTTGTAGAGAGTAATTATAGACATGATAATACTAGAAGGGATAGAGGATAATGAAAATAAGATGCAGATTGATGCTACATAATCAACTACCAATCGCTGGATGTACAAGCGTTACATGACAAAATGTACTGACAAGAGCAATGGGCTACACTTCTGCACTGGCATTGTTTGTGTATTCAACTTTTTGGTAAGATTAAATATAGATGTGATATTTTTTAGTAACTGGTGGGCGAGGGAGATAAGATGCAGAATGCTACACAATCAACCAATCCCTCTTCCCATAATATAAGAGTGTTTTGAATACTGGTGTATTGTAAAAAATGCTCTTATATTATGGGACGGAGGGAGTAGTTGTTAATGTAAGTACATTGATAGACGATGTTCAATCCTTACAAGAGGCCTGCAGAGCTAAACCTCTTCAAAAGCATTGGGTTGATTCTAAATCTATGTAAGAGTCAATAAGGATCTTATAATGTCCACCAAATGGTGGATAACAAGGCTAACATGTGCAGTGATGCTACATAATCAACCAGCTATGAAAGTAAGTATGGTCATACAGGGCAAGAGGTACTGACAAGAGCAATTAGTGTGCAGTGTAATAGTGAGATTCTATGTTCCCTTGAGAATGACTATTCTTCTGCAAAAAGTTTTCATACAAGTGAGACGTTAAGGCATAAGCAGAAATGTAGTTCAAATTTTGATGTGATATCATAGACAATACCTTACGCTGCAGACAAGACCAATGTGTAACAAGATTATTACAGTCATTGTCTGATAAATGTAGCACCGGAGACTTTACAGAAATTTCATTTAGAGGCTTGCCATTGAAGTGTGCTTGCCTTATGTAGGAACGATACTTCATCAACGAGTCCTTGAAAAGCGCAACCAACCCTTGCTCGCCTTGACAATCCAGTTTTGTCCTCGCCTATTTAAAAAGAATGAAATCTTGTGTCTTCTGTCAGCAGAAACATATGCAGTAATTACCATGAATAACATTAGTACATTACTTACGCGTAAGTAGCAGAAGAAGACAGGAAATTGTTCTTTGTCTGTGGTATAATCTTTTCATGAAGGAAAGATGCGCACAAAGTTCCTGACAACAATATAAGATTCGTCTTCTAAACTTGGAAGAAGTGGAACAGGAGTCCTATTTGCTGCAATTGGGGCTCTCTCCCTTTCGAAAAGGGATTTGGCAACTAGATTAGGTGTACTCTTTGCTGGAATTGAGGTTTTGCATCATAGAGCTGGTGCTATGTCAACTAGCATCATCATACTATTTGCGGCAGTTGGGGTGTGCTGAGTTGGTGTATCAGAGATGGCCAGTGTAGTAGGGCTAGATTCCGCTAGAGTTGTGGTCGTGTTTTCTGGGTCTGGTGATATTGCAACTACACCTAATGGGCTATTTTTATCAGGTGTCACTACCTTTTCCAAATACCTTGTTCGTGCTCCTCCGCGATTAGCAATCGCCCTCTTCATTTTGAACGTCTGATATAGAAGAACTACATTTGAATGGATAAATATGGTATGATGACAGATGGAATATGTATTGAAAATGGATAGGCAGGGCGTATTCACAAACACGATGTGTAAACTAAGCTAATGGCTGTGCAACAAAGTAGAAGAAATGCAAAGCATCAGTTCCAACATATGTGCGACCAATATAACCTTGGAAAGTTAGAGCAAGCACCTGGATGGGTGAATAAGATAGGGCATATGCATCTCACTCCTCCACTTGGGAGCTACATTGACTTAGGTCTCCCTCTAGCTTAGAATCACTGTTAGGATCATATTCTGAGCATGAATCTATAGGTGGATAGCGTTTGCATTGCATTGCATCCAGACTTGATTTCAGTCCCTTAATGCCAAGTTTGACAGCCATGGCATTGTTCTGCTTTATTCTTTTCATGCACGCAAGCTCATAATCATTATGATGTTGTTCAGTATCTGAGATTCATGAAAACATAAAAAGTAGTCAGTTTATCTATGGAATGCATTGCAGATTCAACTCGAAGAGTGTCTCCCTATAAACCCTAGCGTATACAATGTTCACCGCCCAACCGTGCTGACCAGACCACACACAGAAATAAAAACCTCTTATGTCTCTATAACAGGCAGACACACATTTCAAAAATGAAGTAGGAACATTAGAATCATATCAAATTCCTTTTTGATTAAATAAACTAAGGAATTATGAGTGGCATAATGTTTATCTTCAAGGGTGGATTGCTGGTAGTGCGACACAAAGCAAGTACGCAGATTGTATTCCATGTAAAAGATCCTAGTCTATGTAAAAGTTGGATATGCCACTTTCTTTCTATACAATGCAGTGTTCGTTGCCCACACATGATGGACGAGATCACATAGAGAAATACTATTCACTCCTATCTGCGGTTCCAGTATTTTGAAATGGGGTGGTCTACCCTAAAAGAATATTGACAACAAATATGACAAGGCAAGCATAGAGGTAGTGAATCAATCATTACTTGTGAGCTTACTAGGACATGTATGCAGAATTGTAACTCCAGTACGAGACAATCCAAAATCTGAATCAAGAAGTTGGTCTTGCACTTATTGTTTGCAACTAATCGACGTGAATAATTGGATATCATATTGAATGAGTAAGAAAGACAAGTAAAACAAAACTGGCTTGCAGTAGTAATATGCGTCAATGTCACTATAACCAACAATCCAAAATGACTAGTGTCTGTTCCTAGGGCCGGAATTTTGAAAACATGTGAACTCTATAGGTACACAAGGTTACTGAAATACATCGGAACCATTAAGTGTAGGTAGAATTAGTACACAACAAACCCTAATGACAGTCCTGCCTAATGAGTAATGTGTCAATTAGAAACTGGGTGATGAGGAGTGGCTACTGAGTGTTGACGATGTATCTTAGGATAAATTGGGTTGGCTTAGTGGCTCCTGCACGCCTGAGCCCTGAACGGGCAGGGAAGGTAGGCACGGCGACGCGCCCTGGTAGTAGTGACGCTGTTGGTCAAGCGTCTCCTGGACTCCTGCTAGTCCAGCGTCTCCTCCTAGAGGCATGCCATCCGGAGATGGCAAGTCACTGGCGAGGTAGGCGGCTGGGGGCGAGTAGAGATCCGAAGCTCAGTAGAACAGAGGGAAATCGGAGCCTGGTTCGACCCAAAATCCCAGGGTGGGTCGCGACCCACCTTTGGCACCCTGCAGTGCTATTATGACACGAAGCACATATGTTGATTGTGTAGTGATCATAAAAGAGGGGAAACCCTAAGCATGATCAGTTAAACCCTTTTATGACTATGCCATGGCAGATTTGATGCTGCAAACCGCAGAAATGCTCTTTGGCAACCATCGTTTGCTTCGAACTAAGAACTAAATTCTAAGAGCTGAAAAGAAAGTACAGTAACCAGGTTACGATCTATTTTCTGGTTGAGATAAAAAAGTTGAGCAGATATGAAGTACCACCTCTCTTGCGGCACCGTGTAGGCATCGGGGGTGCGAGGGCTGTCGGTGGCATTGAAGCAGATCTGCGATGGTAGATGGGTGCATCGGGGGATAAGTCCTGTTGTGGTGGATGAGAAGGTCATGGGAACTGCCCTGGCAAGGAGGACGACAGCGCCGATGAAGCGAGAGGACGTGATGCAAGGCTCCTGGTCTGTCGCCATGGATGAGAAATGTCAATCTCTAGTAGTGGACAACGTGGTCTTGGTAGGTGCTCCGACATGGTGGAGGACGGCGACGATGGATGGGGTACAGGACGGCGGCGATGGATGGGGTGGCGGACGGAGGAGGCTGGTGTTCTAGCACGGACGGTGTATGAATGGGAAAATGGAGGGAGATGGTATGGGGAATCAAGTTTTTGGGACGCGCCTGTCTAAAATATGGCAAAGTTATGAACTTAGCCCCCATCTAAAATTTGGACATCTCGTTAGTTGGGATAGGACCGTAATCTCGCATCTCCCCAATATTTTCCCAGAGCGATTTCGGGCGAGGAGAGGGTGTTTTGGCGCCCACGGTTGGCTCCCATGGTGTATGAACGGGGCTGACAGGTAGGGAGGTTGTGTCACGTCTGAGTGAAGTTACAAACGTGCCCCTATTGAAAATATTTGCCTTCATCGATTTCGGCCGAGTCGAGCTTGTTTTACCGCCCACCGTGTATGAATGGGTAAATGGAGGGAGAGATAGAGGTCTTTCGGACGAGCTTGAATCAAATTTGTTTTGCCACCCACGTTTGGCGCGCACCGTGTCTGAATGGGCTCAGAGGCGGCCGTGTCACGTTTAATTGAAGTTACTAGCCTACCCCTATTGAGAGCAGTAGAAATCAGGCTGATGGATTGTCCGTGTAAGGGGTAGACAGTAATTTCCATCTCACAGACACTAGCTCCGGGCAGCCGATGTGGGAGTGGATTATTTGCCGCCTCTTTCGAATTTTGGGATAATAAGCATCCATGTTTACCCTGGCAACTAATTTTGAATCCATTTTGTATTATTATACGAATCCTTATAAATCATTCTATGTGTTCTTATATATCTTCAAAAGCACAACAAAGATGTATTGCACTTTGATATATGAATATGATTTACAAATGCCGATACTCGTATTCAGAAGCTAGAATCCAGTTTAAGATGAATTCAAATATTTGAAACCACTTTATGTCCAACTCAAGTGTCCCATGAAGCATAATGTGTACTCCCATTTAGATATGTACACAAGCGATGTCTCAAGATTCAAAATATCGTGTCAATCAACCAATAATGTACAAAACTAACAGACATATAAACACTTATAGAGTATATGGATCAATAATATCAACTAACATACATAAGCCAGGCTGCTGTACTTTTTTTGCTAGAAGAGCATCATTTTTTTAGCGAAGCTAGTACATCATCTTGGCCCTTTCAGATGCGTGCCCCTTAAGGACCATCTATACTACTATTATTTCTGAATGCACATTCAGCCCGATTGGCATATATGTAGGTCTGGCACAACAATCAAAATGAAATGTCTCAGAGTCTTCTCAATTAATACAGACTCGTGCTAAAAAAATACAAACCAAAAAACAAAAAAACAATTATTACATGATCTCCAAAAACAAATGGTTTGATTGATTACATGAACAAACAACACAAAGGTTATTCAACATGGAAAAAACATTTCACGTATGATTTATTGATGTGTGCTAGAACTACGTTGGTATTTCCCCAAAGAGGAAGGGATGATGTAGTATATCGATGGTTGGTATTTCCCTCAGTGATGAGACCAAGGTTATCAAATCAGTAGGAGAACATCCTCACATCATGTAAACAACACCTGCACACAAATAAAAAATACTCACAACCCGGCATGTTAAAGGGGTTGTCATCCCTTTCGGGTACGGCGCCTCAAGATAGGCAAATAATGTGAGGTCAAAGTGGTAGATAGGATAAATAGATCGCAGAACAAATAAATATAAGGTATTTTTGTATTTTTGGTTTAATATATCTGAAAATAAATGCAAACGAAAGTAGATCACAAAGGCAAATATGATGAAAAGAGACCCGGGGGGTGTAGGTTTCACTAGTGGCTTCTGTCGAGAAAAATAGCAAACGGTGGGAAAACAATTACTGTTGGGCAATTGATAGAACTTCAAATAATCATGATGATATCCAGGCAATGATCATTATATAGGCATCACGCCCAAGATTAGTAGACCGACTTATGCCTGCATCTACTACTATCCAGCATGCATCTAGTGTATTAAGTTCATGGAGAAACGGAGTAATGCAATAAGAATGATGACATGGTGTAGACAAGATCTATCTATGTAGAGATAGACCCCATTGTTTTATCCTTAGTAGCAATGATACATACGTGTCGGTTCCCCTTCTGTCACTGGCATCAAGCACCGTAGGATGGAACCCACTACAAAGCACCTCTTCCTATTGCAAGATAAATAGATTAAGTTGGCCAAACAAAACCCAAATATCGAAGAAGAAATACGAGGCTATAAGAAACCATGCATATAAGAGATCAAAGAAGACTCAAATAACTTTCATGGATAAAAACATAGATCTGATCATAAACTCAAAGTTCATCGGATCCCAACAAACACACCGCAAAAGGCTTACATCATATGGATCTCCAAGAGACCATTGTATTGATAATCAAAAGAGAGATCTAGCTACTAACTACAAACTCGTAGGTCTACAAAGAACTACTCACACATCCTCGGAGAGGCACCTATGGAAGTGGTAAACCCCTTCGTGATGGTTTCTAGATTGGATATGGTGGTTTTGGACTCTGTGGCGGCTGGAATTGATTTTCGTCGACTCCCCTATGGTTTCAGGAATATTGGGGTATTTATAGAGTAAAGAGACGGTTCAGGGGGCACCCGAGGTGGGCACAACCCACCTGGGCGCGCCCTCCTCGAGGTACCCCTAGGTGCTGCCCTCCTCGAGGTACCCCTAGGTGCAGCCTTCGCCCACTTGATGTCTTCTGGCCCATAAAAATCCTCAAGAAGTTTTGCTGCGTTTGGACTCCGTTTGATATTGATTTCCTGTGATTTAAAAACATGCAGAAAACAACAACTGGCACTGGGCACTATCTCAATAGGTTAATACCAAAAAATGATATAAAATGACTATAAAATAATTGTAAAACATCCAAGAATGATAATATAACAACATGGAACAATAAAAAATTATAGGTACGTTGGAGACATATCAGCATCCCCAAGCTTAATTCCTGCTCGTCCTCAAGTAGGTAAATGATAAAAAACAGAATTTTTGATGTGGAATGCTTCCTAACATGTTCATCACATTTATTTTCTTTGTAGCATGGACATATGGACTTTTATATGATTGAAAGCAATAGTCTAGTTTTGACATGAAGACTTTAATACTCTAGCATACCAACAAGCTACCATGTCTTTCAAAATATCAACACTAAAGCAAGTTAACCCTAGCCCATTATGCTCAATCATTGATCCATTCATGAAACACACTCGAATATTAGCTATACCCAATGCTCAAATATGATCATAGTGCCCCTGAGTTGGTGCTTTATAAGAGAAGATGGAGACTCAAGTTCAAAATAAAATTTTCATCAGTAAAAGAAAGGCCCTTCGCAGAGGGAAGTAGGGATTTGTAGAGGTGCCAGCGCTCAAAGCTTAAATTGAGAGATAAAAATATTTTTGAGAGGCATACTTCCCACCAATGAAAACGACTTAGAGATCTCAATACTTTCCATGCTAGATACATCATAGGCGGTTCCCAAAAAGAAAATAAAGTTTATTCCTTTTTCCACCATTACTTTCACTTTCCATGACTAGCCGAATCCACGGTTGCCCTCCATACCAACACTTTCCAAGGAATTTATTATTTGACAACATAAAGTAAATTCATTTTCCATTTTGGGACTGGGCATCCCTAATACCTTTGTCGTACTCTTGTGCAATGACAAGTGAATAAAAAATCATCGTGAGAATAACACATCTAGCATGGAAAATATTGGTCACCCTTCACTGCCTCGCAAGCGGTAGAACACACAAAAGAGAAATTTATTTTGAAAATTAGAGATGGCACATGCAAGTTTGCTTAGAATGGCATGGAAATACCGCATATAGGTAGGTACAGTGGACTCATAAGGCAAAACTGGTTTAAAGGGTTTTGGATGCACAAGTAGTGATCATACTTAGTGCAAAATGAAGGCTAGCAAAAAGATTGGGAAGCGACCAACCAAAAAGCAAAAAATCTTGTACCCAAGCATTAAGCATAAGTAACACCGAATAATGCACCGTAACTAGGATATAAATTTCATTACATAACTATTGACTTTCGTGCTTGCATAAGGAATCACAAACCTTAACATCAATATTCTTACTAAAGCACAATTACTCATCAACATGACTCACATATCATATCGTCATATCTAAAAACCATTACTAAGAATCAAGTTTATTTTGTCCAATGATCTTCATGAAAGTTTTTATTATATCCTCCTTGCATATCTATCACTTTGGGACTATTTTCATATGTTGCTTTTGATAAGCTCAAACAAATATAAGTGAAGAACATGAGCATAATTTTTTTTTCTTTCTCTCAAAATAATCTAAGTGAAGCGAGAGAGAATTTCTGAAAATTTTACTAACTCCAAAATAAATCTGAGTGAACATGAGAGCATTTCTTCAAAAATAGTAAAACACACCATGCTCAAAAAGATATAAGTGAAGCACTAGAGCAAATCCATGGCTCTAAAAATTTAAGTGAAGCATAGGAGAAAGCATAACATAATTTTTGGCTCTCTCAAAAGGGTGTGTCCAGCAAGGATTCTACACTTAAAAAACAAAGAAAAACATGCAAAGACTCATGTCATACAAGATGCTCCAAGCAAAACTCATGTTATGTGACGAATAAAAATATAGTTTCAAGTAAAATACCGATGGTTGTTAGAAGAAAGCGGGGATGCCACTCGGGGGCATCCCCAAGCTTAGTTGCTTGCTACTTATTTGAATATTATCTGTGGGTGCCTCGGTGTCACGCCCAATATGCGATACTATCCTAAGGAGACTCGAAGGTCCCACCAAGGATAGAACCGCATATTGAAACGCTTTTGCAAGGTGGATATCATTACATCAACATTACATAATAGATGGGGATACATACAGAAGGCATACAAAGCCACCCAATACAACATCACAATACATAAGAGCAACATCCGACTACGGATGAAACACAAACTGAAACTCAAACGACATCCACCCTGCTAGCCCAGGATGCCGACCTGGAACCTATCCCCTGATCAAAGAAGAAGCAAAAGAAGAACTCAACGCAAGCAAGCATCGCTCTCGCATCATGATCATCGCACAACCTGTACCTGCAACTGTTGTTGTAGTAATCTGTGAGCCACGAGGACTCAGCAATCTCATTACCATGGGTATCAAGACTAGCAAAGCTTAATGGGAAAGGAAAGGGTAAAGTGGTGAGGTTGCAGCAGTGACTAAGCATATATGGTGGCTAACATACGCAAATAAGATCGAGAAGAGAGCAAATGGAACGGTCGTGAAGCTAGCAATGATCAAGAAGTGATCCTGAACTCCTACTTACGTCAAACATAACCCAAAACCATGTTCACTTCCCGGACTCCACCGAAAAGAGACCATCACGGCTACACACGCGGTTGATGCGTTTTAATTCGGATCTGGTGTCAAGTTATCTACAACCGGACATTAACAAATTCCCATCTGCCGCATAACCGCGGGCGTGGCTTTCGAAAGATTAATACCCTGCAGGGGTGTCCCAACTTAGCCCATGATAACCTCTCGCGATCAACGAAGGATATACCTTCTCCCAGGATGACCCGATCAGACTCGGAATCCCGGTTTACAAGACATTTCGACAATGGTAAAACAAGACCAGCAAAGCCGCCCGATGCATCGACAAATCCCGATAGGAGCTGCACATATCTCATTCTCAGGGCAACACCGGATGAGACTAGCTACAAGTAAAACCAACCCTCAAGTTGCCCTGAGGTGGCCCTACAGGAAGCTCAGTTCAGACCAACACTTAGAGAAGCACTGGCCCGGGGGGGGCTAAAATAAAGATGACCCTTGGGTTTGCCGACCCAAGGGAAGGGTATAGGTGGTGGTGAGGCAAATGATAAAACCAAGGTTGGGCCTTGCTGGAGGAGTTTTATTCAAAGCGAACTGTCAAGGGGGTCCCATAAATCACCCAACCGCGTAAGGAACGCAAAATCCGGGAACATAACACCGGTATGACGAAAACTAGGGCGGCAAGAGTGGAACAAAACACCAGGCATAAGGCCGAGTCTTCCACCCTTTACCAAGTATATAGATGCATTAATTAAATAAGAGATATTGTGATATCCCAAACATAATCCTGTCCACCATGGAGCAATCTTTAACTTCACCTGCAACTAGCAACGCTATAAGAGGGCTGAGCAAAAGCGGTAATATAGCCAAGCAACGGTTTGCTAGGAAGGGTGTCAAAGGTTAGAGGTTCATGGCAATTTGGGATGGCTTGATAAACAGGTGATAGGTAGCGCAGCATAGTGATAGAACGAAGCAACTAGCATAGCAATGATAGTACTGAGATCCAGGGTAGCGGTCATCTTGCCTGAAATCCTGCAAGGAAGAAGAACGAGTCCATGAAGAAGATGAAGCCACGAAGACGAACCAAGTGTAGACGAACGAATCCTCACGATCGCAACGAAACGGGAACTATCGAGAAGAAACACACCACACATAGACAAGACATGAAGCACAACAAACATGATGCCAAGACTACATGAAGCTACTCATGGCAAGAGATGATGTATTCAAGAACAACACATCAAAGCAAGTTTAAATGAGGCTGGGAACAACATATCACAATTTCGGTAAGTCCTCATATGCAAATTTCGAAATTGGTCCAGATCTGAATAAACCTTATGTTCAAGTTGTTAAACAGCAAGTTAAGATGCACCAAGATGATCTACACGAGATTCTAGTCAAGTTACATATAAAGTTCATTTAGTTCGGAGCTACGGCCTAGAAGATATGAGCAAAACAAGTTAAACATGGCATTGATGCAAAATGCATACAAACATTAAGCAAACACCTCCAAACAAGGATGCAACATGATAATATGAAACTACATGCAATTCTAAGCAAGTTTCATATAGAGCACACTCAAAACGGAGCAACGGTTCAACACACACACACTATACAAGTTATAGCAACAATCTGTCCAAAACAGCAACTAGGCATATTGCAAGCATCAAAACAATAAGCTACAGCATCTCACCATGAAAACAAAAGATATGGGCATGATGTACAGGTAAAGCATAACAAAACATGAACACTGAGCTATCTCCAGAAACTACTAGAACATGCTCAAACACAAATGCCAAGATTGCAAATAATACCAGTTTCAGACTTGGCAGAAATAACATCAGGTTGCAATGTTTAGAGCTATCAAACAACATGTTACAGGAATATATCATGGAAAACAAAGGCATGGCATGAATCTACTAAAAGCATAGAACAAAAGTCCTTTACTGACCATAAGCCAAAAAGGATCAAAAAATATGATGGCACCCATGTAAACATGGCAAGTTATATTACAGATTTAAACATGGCAGGAACGACGATAAGTAGGCATGTTGGTGAG
Organism: Triticum dicoccoides; assembly: GCF_002162155.2. Lineage (NCBI taxonomy): Eukaryota > Viridiplantae > Streptophyta > Magnoliopsida > Poales > Poaceae > Triticum > Triticum dicoccoides. The sequence goes on along the minus strand of NC_041387.1, from coordinate 317,827,316 downwards.
CTTGTACCACTCACCACAGATCATTACATGGCATGACAAGGCAACCAACAGTAAGAAGACATTATTATGAATTTAAGCATGGCAAGAGCAAGTCCATAGGGTGCATGGATCACTAGCAAAACACATGGCAACAACTGAACTTAATGTTAACAACCTGACAGCAACATTATTTAGCAACTTTGGAGCATAATTACAACAATCTACAGCAAGCTATAAATGCAACCAGGGGCATGGGATGGATAGAGCATAACCATATGTTCAAAACATCCTTACTGAAGTATCTCAAAATAAGCATGGATCTCTCTGTAGCATCAAGTTTACATGGCATCAAAATAACAGCAGAACAGGGACAAAAATCAGCAACATCACGAAGCCTAGTTTGCATGCTTGTTCTAATCACCACATTGATCACAAAAATACATGGCATACACCCCTGTAAATATGGCATGACATAGTTCAAAACACATGTAGACATGAACCTCATAAGATGCACACATCAAACATGGCAAAAATGACAAATGAGCATGTTCTGTTAACAGACAGCAGACAACATCATATAGCACTCTTGCAATGATGATTCGGGCATCAAGATGGACTCAAATGAACATGATGCAATGGAATGAAATGAAGTACTCGTTGAGGCGAACAATTCGACATATTACACGCACAAACCGGAGCAGTATGCATGGAGTTATGATGTGATGAACAGGGTAACATTATGCAAAATATTTCGGGGACTTGGCAGATTTATACAACCTCAGAAAAGTCAACGGCGGCGCAGGAGTCGAGGATGGCTGGAGAAGAGGCCGGGGACGGGCGCGCTCGGCGGATCCGGGCCGGATCTCGCCGGATCCGGCCGGATCCCGGCGAGGGGAGGCGGAGGAGGCGACGGTGAGGCGACGGGGGCGGCGGGGCGGCGCAGCCCCGGCAAGGCGAGGTCGGCAGGGGCGGCG
>NC_041387.1:317797741-317825911 GCF_002162155.2 Triticum dicoccoides | reverse complement strand
GGCCGGCGGCGGCGGTCACCGGCGGAGGCGAGGAGGCGGCGTCGCGGGGATCCGGCGGCGGCACGTGGGCCCGCGCGGGCCCGCGATGGGCTCTGCGGGCCGCGGCGACAGAGGACGGCGGCTCGCCACGTGGCAGCTGCTGAGTGGACAGGGGGAGCAGGGCGGACGTGTCCGGCCGTCACGGACGTGTCCGGTGGCGGCGGGAGGAAGAGGACTAGGGTTTCGTCTGTGAATTTTCGGGGGAGGGCATATTTATAGTTTCTGGGAGCTAGGGGAGTCCAAATGGAGCACGGTTTTCACCCACACGATCGTGATCGAACGACCGAGAGCATGGAGGGGAGTTTGCTGGGTTTTGGGCCACTTTGGAAGGGTGTTGGGCTGCAAGACAAAAGAGGCTTTGTGGGCTACGCGGTTAACCGTTGGAGTATCAAACGACCTCCAAATGGCACAAAACTTGACAGGTGGTCTACCGGTGCTATACCAAGGCCGCTTGGCAAGACTCGGTCCATTCCGAGAATGTTTAACACCCGCTCACAACGAGAGACAAAAGGGGGACGCCGGAGGGCATAGGAGTGCCGGATTGCAAAACGGACAATGGGGAATTGGCTTGGATGCATGAAACGAACACGTATGCAATGCAATGCACATGATGACATGAAAAAATGCAACATGCAAGAAAATGACATGGCAACAACGGCGAATAACTGGCAGACACCTGGCGCATCGAATCCGGGGTGTTACAACACTCCTCGATTAACAAGAGATCTCGTCCCGAGATTTTAGGACCGAGACGGAAGAGAAAAGGGATGAGGTGAAACGCGAACTCAAGAGGAGAAGCAAAGAATCGAGAGCACTCGATAAGAAGAGAGGAACGACGAGAAAGACGAGAATCGAAAGCTCACGGAATCAGATAGACTAAGTGATGTAGGGTGGAACCCTATGTGGATGATCTTTCACGTTTGGAGTGGATCCTACGGGGAAACATGAAGAACGCGTGGAAGAACACGAGGAAATCACGGGGAGGAATGAGGAAAACACTCAACCAACAAGGAATCGGTCACACAAGTGCTAGATCACCGAACACAAAGAGATACATATGATCCACAATCAACAAAGGTAAGGATACAAAGGTAACCGATCTTCTCCGTGAGGAGGTCTTGAATCCACAAGGGGATCTTCCCACGAGGGGGTCTGGAATCCGATAGGATCTTCTCCGAGGAGGCCGCGGTCTCTCACGAGGAGGAGATCCGATGGATGAGCGAAGCTCTATCTCTAACTTGAGCTAAATCAACGCTAAATCTAATTAGGAGGAGGTGGAGGAGTATATATAGTCTAGGGCCACGAAGGGGTAAGTGAAGGGGGTACATGGGCTGCGGCCCAACACATGGCAGCGCACAGGCGTCGGACGTCCGACAGGTTCCGGACGTCCGAAGGCTCGCGAGGGTCCGGTCGTCCGGTGCATGTCAAACGTCCGGCGTTTTGGCTCTGGACAGGTGGTGTCGGACGTCCGGTCAGCATCGGTCGTCCGGGCGCTGGAGAGAGGTCGGACGTCCGGTGGCTCCGGTCGTCCGTGGATTCGGCTCGGGTCCTCAGGGGCCGGACGTCCGGGTTGGGCCGGTCGTCCGGCGGCTGTAGCTTCGTGCAGCTTCTTCTCTGGGTCCTTGTACTTGGCGTCCTCACTAGCTCTTCCGTTGGATGTGGTGGCTTCGTGGCTTTCCTCCAAGTACCTGATCATGCATAGAACACACGTTGGAGGTAGTAGCCATATCTCACATGTAGAAAGTGATGGTTCGAAGAGGAGCAAGTTCACCTTGTGTCCAATGGCGTATGTTCGAGGTCTCGTCATATGTCCACTTGGGGTTTGGAGAGTAGTCGGAGTGTAAATGGGGATGCACGTGGGATGCTCCGCATCATATCCCCCCCCCCTTGGGAAAGATCCGACCTCAGATCGTGATCCTCATCACCATGGAAACGGTTGTCGTAGACGGACTTGTAGTTGGACGAAGTTGAAGACATGGCGCCATCCGAGTAGTCCAAGGTGTCGCCGGAATGAGAGACATGCAAAAAGAGCAAACACAAGCAACACTCGGAAATACAATGGTTAGCAAACACAAAGTGTCCATCATGTAAGAATGAGTACGTGCGGCAAGAATGGTCGTGACAAAACAGATGAAGCTTATCAAGATGATCTAGAATGAGATGCAAAGCATTCATGGGAGGAAATGCAATCATTGTGCACACAAATGTGTTGTAAATATGATCAATGCAACCACGGTGCAAAATGATGTCATAGTGAGACGGTTTGTCAATAGCATGAATATGGCAATGGATGCTCAATACGTGTATGTTATCATGCAATTGATGGAAGGCAATGTGATCATTGTGTATGAATATGCCATCAAGGAAGATCACAACAAATTTGCTAAGGAAGTGAACAAGCTCATATATCATGGATGACATGGAAATAGATGCAACAAGACAAGCATAATGTGAGTCAATCCATGCATAGGGTGCAAACTTGTGGTGAGTATGATAAGTCCATCGAGCATGACATGTATGAGCACAATCAACAAATATGGAGGTGTTGGTGTACCAAAGCTCGATATCGAGGCATGAGTGGAGTTCCGAAGATGCATCCAATAAGTGCGAGCGCTCCTCAATGTGAAGGTCCATGTTGCCAATCTCCAATGTCGCTCCTCCGTTCACGAGATGTATCATGTAGACAACAAGAAGGAAACAACAATGAAAGAGTGACCCATCCAATATGCATATTTGAGGATGGCTCAAAGAGAAGGAGTTCACCTCAAGAAAGTTCCCGAAGATGTTGGAGTTGTACATCATGTATGCCTTCACATAACCAATATGTCGCATAACGGCACCGCCTTGTGAATCCTCCAAAATGAAAGAACATGACAAACCATCGGAAAAACAAATGAGGTTAGTGCAAGACCTATCATTCGAGGGGCGAGATACCCAACAAGTGTTTTCATTATTCTTATCATAAGAAAGGACAAGGTGTGGTATGGTATGAAAGCATATGATGCAACTACAACCAAAGACAATAGGCTTAAACAAGCAAGAATGCATCACAAGTAATATGTCCAAGGCTCCATGATCATTAAGCATAGAGGAAACTATTGGAGGCAAGCGACAATGAACAAGATATATCATGTGAGAGGCATGAGCATATATGTCATCAACCCAAGAAAGCGAGTAATAGTGGAACCTGGGTGATGCAACATAGCAAACAATCAAGTTAAGCAAGCTAGTAGTGCGAAGATGCAACATACTAGAAGGAATCATGGCAAGCATGTCATGTGTGCAAATAGTGGGCATGAATAATTCACATGTCATAGCACAAGCATGAAAGCAAGATATGAGGAAAGTAGGTTCATGGAGTTGGCAAGAAGTCCTATGTAAATAGCAATGGAACATCATGACTCTCCCAACACAAGAATCAACAATAGTATGAGGCACATGATAAACATGGCAATAGCAACAAGGATCTCCTCCAAGCATGCAAATACACATAGAAGTATCATAATGGTGAATCATGGGTAGATGCAAGCAAGGGTCACAATTGCATGGCAAATGCATAGAAGCAAGTATAACATGCAAAGTGAACACGGGAAAATGAGCATAAGGTGACAAGTGGTAAATAGCCCATAGCCGTGTGAGAGCCAAGTAGAAGAGATGCGCATAGTCCTTGCGCGAAGGGAACGGTGGTAAGGATAGTCCACGGGATCCCAAGTCGTCGTTGCTCTCAAGAGCTCATTTCATCAACTCATGGGATTGTGAGGTTGACGAGTGTTCATAAGTACCTACACAAAACAAAGACAAGGAGAAAATTGTGTGTGCATGGTATATGTACACATCATCCATCATGATGCGCACGGGCATGTGTCGGTTAGCACAAAATATCTAATGCTCAAATAAATGAGATGCGTGATATAGAAACATGTCATCCATCATGATAGGTTTGTTATTATGTATGGAATAATGGAGACTCAAATTGTGTAATGCATCACGAGAAATATCTAGAGCATTGTTATTCATGAAATGCATATGGTGCACGCAATTATGGGAATCATGCAAAGTATGGAATGCAATCTCCTAATATGTATGAGGAAACTATGGGGGTCTCCTCATGAGCATTTATGGAAACATCACATGGAGAATATTGAAAACATCCAAAACAATGCTTATTTGGAACAATGTGATCATGGCATGACATAGTAGATGAATTGCGCAAATCATGTAAAGGAAGCATGGCAATATCATCACAAGAGAAGCAAAAGCCAATGACCATCATCTCGTCATCTATGCCATAAGTGCAAATGGGATTGATTTTAATGGGGCATGCATAGTTACTATGTTGAGATTGAAATGATTCAATATGGGAGATCTCACTCATAGCATATGACAAGTTCAATGGATTTTCAAACATGAAGTGACCAATAGAATTTTCACATGATATCCTATGAAGCATAGCATCACAACTAGGCAACTCAACATGCTCATCATCATATTCATCATAAATTGGTAAGTCAAGGCATGAAGAAGTCTCACTAGCATGAAGCATGGCAATAGGTGGGTCAACATCATGGAAGCAATCTTTGTCAAGAGAGTCCACTAGTGGGACAAGAGAAGCACCATCACCTATGTTACCTTTGGAGCGTCACTCATGTGTTGTAGGTGAGGTGTTGAAGATCAAGTCATGGTCATCGTCATCTTGATGGAACCATGTGGGGGGTGTATCATCGTCCACCATGGCCATCATCGTCTCCAATGCAGGAATAGACTCGTCAAGGATAGGTGTGTCGTCATGTAGGAGACCTGGCACCAAAGAAGAAAACACACTAGGAGTAGAGGGTAAGTCGTTAGAAATCATAGTGGCCTCACATGCCGTGTCAACTACCTCACTCTCTAAGTGTTGTGGCTCACTCACTCCCTCAAGGATGCTCTCACTCACATGGTTGGTGGAGTCACTCAAATGGCGCTCAACCTCACATAGGATGTGTGGCATGCTCTCATATGTGGGGCTAGTGGTGGTCACACTCATCCTCTCATAGGAAATGCTCTCAATGTCACGTATGGTGGAGTCACTCATGTCACTCATATGGTTGTGGCTCTCCTCACATGGCACTTGGGCCATCTCAACATATGTGGGTGTCGGAGAGATGTTGGTGCAAATGTCTCCATGCGCGGTCGCGTAGCTTGACTTGGAGGAGGAGTCCAATGTGGGCGTCGTCTTCATGTTGTTGAAGAGGTTCGCGCTCGTCACCGTGGTCGAAGGGGATGGCCCTTGCTCGACCGTCTTGTCGCCGTCTTGTTGTTGGAGGCCCATATGATGTGGCACCTCGTAGTTCGTTTCCATGACCGAAGGGAGTGTCCCATGCTCGGTCATCTTCCTTGGGGGGCTTCCGAAGATGGAAGTGTCACCCTCGCTTGTAGGTGGTCGCCTTGTACTTGATGAAGTCGATGTAGGCGTACTTGTGGGAAGTAGGTGAAGATGCCGTACGTCCAAAGGCGAAGATGCCTTGAGAACACTTGGCAAAGATGCCGAAGTGGTTGATGTAGCCGTAGCACCGTCTTGGTGGTGGTCGTCTCGCGGTCTTCTCTTGTGCTTATGAAGCTTCGACTTGGCGTGATGTAGGGCTTGTTGGGACTTGTGCATTTGCACTTGTGGATCATCTTCATGATGATGATGTCGTTGTCGTGCTTGAGCTCCTTGGCGTTTGTCATCGTCGTGCACATGATGCTTGGAGGTGACTTGCCCTTCATGACGATGTTGATCACGAACGTGATGGTGGTCGCCATGTAGATGTTGACTTGGACGACTTGCGCTTGCATCTTTTTCGCGCTCCGAAGACTTGTGGCTTGAATGTCGCCGCCTTGAAGATGACGAAGGGGAAGAAGACTTGATCAAGGCGCGAATATCCTCCATCCTTGCATCTTGCTCCTCTTTATGTGCGGCAAGCTTCTTGTCGATGCAGTCCCTTCTCCTTGCTTCGGAGTGATGAATGTTGATGGAGATGTTCTCGATGCGCTCTCACGATCTTGATTGTGCGCCTTGCACTTGTCATTGTAGATCGAAGATAGATGCTTTGGTGATGTAGTTTTTCACGCCGTCGTTGTTGTCGAAGACCGGAGAGGAAATGCCTTGCCTATCCATCACAAAACTCGAGCAAATATGAGTGGGAGAAAGAGAAGAACTTATACCAATGTACCTTGACCGAAGTTGACAACGAATCAAGTTCACTCAAATGCGGACAATGAAATAGAACTATTGGTACCAATCCTTGTCGGTTCTCACACCTACACAAGTAAAGCTTATAGTGGAGCTCGGTGAGGATAGTGGCACAAAAATTTAATGCAAAATGTTAGCAAGAGTCAATAATGTTGAAAGAGATTCACAAATTCGCAAGTGAAACAAATGGACCAATAGCAATGAAAGGTACACGGAAACACACACACGGATAGATAAATGGGGTCGTGCAACCAAGGAATGAGCACAAAATGTGGAATCCACGGAAAACGCTCGTGTTGCACAACTCAAGAGAGACGCTAGCACGATTGCTCTATAGGCGGATACGACACTTGTGCACAACCTATAAGATGCAAAATGGATATATTTTCTATCCCAAGTATGCTATGTATGTATGGTTCCCGGTGTTTCTCTCAAGATGATTCAAGATGATCGGATATGACAATCTTATATGCAATGTGGTATGATGCTATGGCACTTGCTTACAAGCTTCTTTGCTCTTTCTCTTTTGCTTAAAAGCTTTATTCTCTTTTTTTCTATGGCCACTTTTGCACAATGCACAAACCAAGATAGCAATTGTGTATATGCGGGAACAAACTTGTGACACAAGATATGATACCAATATGATATGGTATGTATGCAATGGGAAGTATGATCACTAATGTGCACGAGTAACATTGCCGGCAATACTCAAATGGCTAGTCTCGATAGGCAAGTAACGCAAAATGGGCTAGGGGTTAACAATACAATGGCAAGGGGAATATACAATGGTGTCGTTGAGGTTACCGTCCTTTGCGATGATGAGTGGCGGTGTTCTTGATGTAGATACCAAGAAGATGGAGACTCGTCCCTAAGTAGCCGAAACACCTTAGGAAATGGAAAAACCGCAAACTCAAAATCTCAAATGACAAATGCCAAATGGTGGTAGCGGAAAGCGGTGGTGGTTTTGCACTAGGCAATGCGGAAGAGGGATGATGGGTTATGCGAGTCAATGTTGATGTTTCCGTCCCTAAGTAGCCGAAACACCTTAGGAGACACAAGCCACAACTCAAACAAGCTCAAACAACTATTGGGTTAAGTTGGGGTGGAAGTGTATGGTGGGCAAGGTTATGTGGAAATGGTTGTGGTGGTTGATGAAGGAGCAATTGTCCCTAAGTAGCCGAAACACCTTAGGAGACTCAAATCACTACTCAAGCAACCACTAATGCTATATGGAACAAAATGGGTTAGGTTGCGGAAGTCGGAGGTGGCTATGCGGATGATATGGTGGAAGGCCTAGGCAAACTTGCCAATTTCACAAAATTTGATGGAGTCAAATGATGTTAGTGGTATTTTTGTGGGAAGGGGGATGTCAAGAGCTTCAAAACGAGCTAAAGAACGTCAAAATCGGAATTCGGATGAATTAGTTACGGCCGAAACAAGAATCAGCCGAAGTCTGAAACTACAGGTTACGGACGTCCGTAATGGACGGATGTCCGGGGCGTCGGACGTCCGGAAGGGTCGGAAATCCGTAATTTCAGCTCGGGTTAGGGGTTCCGGTCGTCCGGAAAAGGTCGGACGTCCGGTGCTTCGTGGGGGTCCGGACGTCCGTAAAAGTCCGGTCGTCCGGTGGGTCGGGGTCAACGCGAAAATTGAGTTCGGGGCGCGATTTTGGGCGGAAAATGGAGATTTCGGGGTTAAAATTCGAGGAATTTCGTGGATGGAAGATGGGGAAACTTGGGGAGATGCTAGATCCACTTGAAACCAAACAAATCCATGGATCAAAATCAACAAAACATCATCAAACCAACAAATCACAAAAAAAAATTGGGGCTATTTTTGGTGGGGATTTTCGGATTTAGGGAAGAACACAACAAAATCAAGCTAAAAAAAGAGGGGTAGGGGCTCCAAAAACGTGATCAACCTTGCTCTGATCCAAGATGATGTAGGGTGGAACCCTATGTGGATGATCTTTCACGTTTGGAGTGGATCCTACGGGGAAACATGAAGAACGCGCGGAAGAACACGAGGAAATCACGGGGAGGAACGAGGGAAAACACTCAACCAACAAGGAATCGGTCACACAAGTGCTAGATCACTGAACACAAAGAGATACATATGATCCACAATCAACAAAGGTAAGGATACAAAGGTAACCGATCTTCTCCGTGAGGAGGTCTTGAATCCACAAGGGGATCTTCCCACGAGGGGGTCTTGAATCCGATAGGATCTTCTCCGAGGTGGCCGCGGTCTCTCACGAGGAGGAGATTCGATGGATGAGCGAGGCTCTATCTCTAACTTGAGCTAAATCAACGCTAAATCTAATTAGGAGGAGGTGGAGGAGTATATATAGTCTAGGGCCACGAAGGGGTAAGTGAAGGGGGTACATGGGCTGCGGCCCAACACATGGCAGCGCACAGGCGTCGGACGTCCGACAGGTTCCGGACGTCCGGAGGCTCGCGAGGGTCCGGTCGTCCGGTGCATGTCGGACGTCCGGCGTTTTGGCTCTGGACAGGTGGTGTCGGACGTCCGGTCGGCGTCGGTCGTCCGGGCGCTGGAGAGAGGTCGGACGTCCGGTGGCTCCGGTCGTCCGTGGATTCGGCTCGGGTCCTCAGGGGCCGGACGTCCGGGCTGGGCCGGTCGTCCGACGGCTGTAGCTTCGTGCAGCTTCTTCTCTGGGTCCTTGTACTTGGCGTCCTCGCTAGCTCTTCCGTTGGATGTGGTGGCTTCGTGGCTTTCCTCCAAGTACCTGATCATGCATAGAACACACGTTGGAGGTAGTAGCCATATCTCACATGTAGAAAGTGATGGTTCGGAGAGGAGCGAGTTCACCTTGTGTCCAATGGCTTATGTTCGAGGTCTCGTCATATGTCCACTTGGGGTTTGGAGAGTAGTCGGAGTGTAAATGGGGATGAACGTGGGATGCTCCGCATCACTAAGAAACCACTCCGGTTAGAACGGGATAAGAAACGAATAATACTGAAAGGATTTAGGCAGCACTCTGGTTGAACAAGGAAAGAATAGAACACGAACTTCACAAGATGGAATGACACTTGACGACATAAACAACGCAATGCCTCCGGAAGAATTGAAAGAATTGAATGAAAAGAACATAGAAGGAAGGATTGAATGGAGTTGTTGAGAAAATCAACAACGAAAGAATAAGCTTGTTGTGGTCTTATGGTAACATCTCAAGATCATAAGGTGATAACCGGCCACAAACGGAAATGATTTGGGTAGCTGAGAAGAACGAAGAGATACAAAACTCCACTTCAAAAGAATATGGAGAATTAATTACACTTCAAGATGCGAGAAGAAAAGATACTTGAACTCCACCGACAAGAATCTTGATAAACACTTGAAGAATGAATTAAATCATGAAGAACCAACATGAAGAACTCCGGTAACGAAAAAGGATGATGAAATAGAATGAAGGATGAAAGAATAAGATGAGCCTTGCGATGATTTAGATGGACGTTCCGATGAAATAGCCGAGGAAAAAATTGAACTCCGAAAAGGAAAATATGAAAACACTTGGAACTAGAATTTATTCATCACGAACAAACTCCGAAGGAAGGAATTAATCACTTTGAGGAGATAAGAATAAGATTTATTGTATGCTTATCCTTCATCAAATTAAATTGATGACAAATAATGGATTTTTGCATACTACTTATTCTTCTTGAAAAGGATTGAAAAGTGACATATCGCAAGCTTGAGAAGGTCTTCATGAACCACCGGTAGAATTGGAAAGAACGAATGGATTGATAAGATAACAAAGGAAAAGAATCTGAATGAACCGTCGTAAGAATTAGAAAATGATTGATGAAAGAGAATGAATCACCGGGAAGAATTAGAAGAACCAATATGCTCGAGGGGATTTAGATGCAAAAGGACAAGGAGATCATGAGCTGACTAAAAAACACTTGAACGGTGCACCCGGATAATTTGATAACGATAGCTGAAATGTAAGGACGAAGAATTCTTCTGGAACGATGGCCTCTGGTGAAAAGAAACGGGAAAACAACTCCTGACATACTCCGGATGGTTAAGAAAAGAATATCTGACCAACTGAAATAATTCAATAGGATAACAAGAAGCTAGAACCGCGAAACTTCGGGAGAATGGGCAAGATTTAGAGGAAAAAATCTTCTTCGATCTTCAAATGACGACGAGAAACAACACCAAAATTATTGAGATACTCCGGAAGAATGAAAACCGAAAAGGTTGAGCCAACAATGAAAATGATTTTGAACGAGATCTTGGAGAAGGCATCTGACTGATGGGATCCATTCTTACGTCACACTTGAAAAGAATTTGGAATAGCTCCGGAATAATTAGAAGAGTCAGGTAAGATCCTGGGAAAAGACCTGTGGGTTAGGACCCACTGAAGAGATAACACCGTTGAAAAGGGATTGTTGAAGAGATAGATGATGCACCGGAACAATTGAAACATTAGAATGAGGTGACAACCTTGAATTAATTGGAACACAAACGAATCTCCTGAGGTGTCTTGAACACTCCAGAAGGATAACTGGCGAGAGGCGAACGAGCAGGGAAAACACTTGATCCAAGGAAAAGAATGTGATCGACCCGAAAAAAACTTGAATTGAGTCCACCGGAGAAGAAAAGAGATGAAGAATGTCCACCGAGACGAGAATTCACCGGTTGAGATAGTTTACGAAAGACTGAAGAGGCTCTGCACGAATGAGATAGATGGTCGAGAGAGAGTCAGACTCCGGGAAGAAAAAGGGTGGGAGGGCGGGAAAACAAAAGCAACTCGGGAGGGGAAACGACGAATATCTTGAAGAGGCAACACCGGTTGAAATCATTGGGGAAAGAAGGCAAAGACTTCGCATGATTAGGATAGATACTCAATTACGGACTCCGGCTTCAAGAAGAAAAGGGTGGGCGGGTGGGAAAAGAAGACAACTGAGGATTGAACTTGGCAAAGATGAAGAGGCTCGAGTCAACTTGACGAGAAAAGCACCGGATGAAAAGAGCTGAGAACCAACGACCGAAAAACCAACTACGTGAACCTAAACAAAAATTTGAAGGGGAAGAGAAGTAATTCAAAACACCTACGTCAAGATTCCTTACCAGAGCAATGAAGGGGCTGAGGAGTAAAAAGAATTCCTACTCTCCGATATAACTAGACTCCGAAAAAGGTTTTCTTCTAGACTCAACAACGGCCAAACTACACGATCAATCAAGGGGGCTCCTAGGGTCGGTCGAGGCTCTGATACCAACTTGTCACGCCCAATATGCGATACTATCCTAAAGAGACTCGAAGGTCCCACCAAGGATAGAACCGCATATTGAAACGCTTTTGCAAGGTGGATATCATTACATTAACATTACATAATAGATGGGGATACATACAAAAGGCATACAAAGCCACCGAATACAACATCACAATACATAAGAGCAACATCCGACTACGGATGAAATACAAACAGAAACTCAAACAACATCCACCCTGCTAGCCCAGGCTGCCGACCTGGAACCTATCCCCTGATCAAAGAAGAAGAAGAAGAAGAACTCAACGCAATCAAGCATCGCTCTCGCGTCATGATCATCGCACAACCTATACCTGCAACTGTTGTTATAGTAATCTGTGAGCCACGAGGACTCAGCAATCTCATTACCATGGGTATCAAGACTAGCAAAGCTTAATGGGAAAGGAAAGGGTAAAGTGGTGAGGTTGCAGCAGCGACTAAGCATATATGGTGGCTAACATACGCAAATAAGAGCGAGAAGAGAGCAAATGGAACGGTCGTGAAGCTAGCAATGATCAAGAAGTGATCCTGAACTCCTACTTACGTCAAACATAACCCAAAACCATGTTCACTTCCCGGACTCCGCCGAAAAGAGACCATCACAGCTACACACGCGCTTGATGCGTTTTAATTCTGGTGTCAAGTTATCTACAACCGGACATTAACAAATTCCCATCTGCCGCATAACCGCGGGCACGGCTTTCGAAAGATTAATACCCTGCAGGGGTGTCCCAACTTAGCCCATGATAAGCTCTCGCGATCAACGAAGGATATACCTTCTCCCAGGAAGACCCGATCAGACTCGGAATCCCGGTTTACAAGACATTTCGAGAATGGTAAAACAAGACCAGCAAAGCCGCCCGATGCGCCGACAAATCCCGATAGGAGCTGCACATATCTCATTCTCAGGGCAACACCGGATGAGACTAGCTACGAGTAAAACCAACCCTCAAGTTGCCCCGAGGTGGCCCCGCAGGTAGCTCAGTTCGGACCAACACTTAGAGAAGCACTGGCCCGGGGCGGCTAAAATAAAGATGACCCTTGGGTTGGCCGACCCAAGGGAAGGGTATAGGTGGTGGTGAGGCAAATGATAAAACCAAGGTTGGGCCTTGGTGGAGGTGTTTTATTCAAAGTGAACTGTCAAGGGGGTCCCATAAATCACCCAACCGCGTAAGGAACGCAAAATCCGGGAACATAACACCGGTATGACGGAAACTAGGGCGGCAAGAGTGGAACAAAACACCAGGCATAAGGCCGAGTCTTCCACCCTTTACCAAGTATATAGATGCATTAATTAAATAAGAGATTGTGTGATATCCCAAACATAATCCTGTCCACCATGGAGCAATCTTCAACTTCACCTGCAACTAGCAACGCTATAAGAGGGCTGAGCAAAAGCAGTAACATAGCCAAGTGTCGGTGTACTAGAGTAGGGGTCCCCTAGTATCCCGAACTTGTGCACGGGCAGTTGCAGCACCCCGCGGCAAGGCTTGCCGGGCGACCGCCAAGGTCCTCCGTGGTTCCCTTGGAGCCATTCAAGGACAAAGTATTCAAGCCAAGGAGACAAGGCCCCGGCAAGAGGAGCTTGCCGGGAAGGCCAACCAAGGCATTTTGAGGAACTTGCCGCGACGCGCCACGCGTCCCGGCAAGGCCCGGTGGGCGACAAGCTTCCGGGCGCGGCAAGGCAACGGCCGCGGCAAGGCGCTTGCCGCGGCAGGCAACCACTCTGTACCCACGCTCCAGCACATCCACCAACGTGTCGCTTTGGGGCCTTTACAGGCGCACGTGGCAGGAGGCTGTGCAGCCAGCGGTGCGCGGTGGCATGCAATGCTGACAAGTTTGCCATCGTGGCGAGCGGTGGCGTCCCTGACGGTCCTTTTCTACATTGTTCGGGCGACGCAGACGGGCATTTAATGCCCTTGTCCCCTGCCGTCGGGGTTAGGTAGGATGTACTGTGCAGGTAGCTGTACCAACCACCCCTCTTTTTCCATTTTTACCCTTGTCTACGATTGCCACCTGTCGGTGACCCCTTGTGTGTATAAAAGGAGGCCCATGCGCAACATAGAGGGGGTTCGAACCCAGAAAATCACACATGCTCGGTCTCGTTAGCAGCTAGAGTGTACTGTAGCACTCAGCGCTCCTGAGCTAGAACTCAATACAATCAGACAAGCAGCAGTAGGAGTATTATCTCTCCGGAGAGCTCCGAAGCTGGGTAAACTGCTCGTGTGCTTCGCCTCGATCCGCTCTTCGTGCAACCTTCGCCCCCCGCCAAACCGAAAGGGGCTCGGTCCGCCGGCCCCATAGGTGTTCGTGGATCAGTTTCCCCGACATCTTTGGCGCGCCAGGTAGGGGGCGACGAGATTGTGTGAACCTGATCCGTTGTGCACACGAGCTAGATCTTCATTTTCTTCATCGACATGCCACCGAAGAAGAAAACTTCGGCGGCAGCTGCTCCGTCCACGTCACTTCCACCACCACCGGAGCAAACGGGTGGTGGAGTAGACGCCGGCGGAAGAACGGACGTCGACGAGGAAGCCCACGATGCTGCCAGGTCCAAGGACAAGGCTGCACAGACCTCGGCGTCCGTACATGTACCGTGCCCATCTCAGGAGGCGCAGGACCGACAGCGTCATGGTATTCGCAGTACCATACGTTCGTTGGGACAAGATCGAGCTGGTGGATCTCGGGGTGCTCAAGACCAGCATGCACGCCAACGTGCTGGCACGAGCGAGACACGATCGCCTGGACAGGATACTGCTCCTTCTAACATAGTTAGAAGTCCGAGCATATCCCGCTCATCGCACCGTTCGCCACTGCCGCCCACCACTCCAGCAGAAGCTTTGGCGCGAGCTCAACTGCTCCTGGATTACCCTCCAGCGGAAGACAAGATCGACCAATGGAGAGCCACCATTCAGAGTCTCATCGGCTTTGCCAACGGCGACACTCCGCGGCAGCCAAGTGCGTCGCGGCCGCGGCAGGACTGCCAGGCACGAGCCGGTGGCGACGAAACCGGTGGGGGTGCAACCACCATGCACTCTCCACCCCGAAGGCCAAGATCGCCGACTCGTCGGATCCACCTCGACAGCGACTCCACCGCATCATCAGATCCACGAGCTCGTCGCGATCAACGCCAAGTTCTTCACGAACGACAGCAAGAAGACGCTCGTACTCGCATCAAGCGCCAAAGAGAAGCGCGACGTCAATCCGACAAGCGCGCTGGGCCCTCTGTTGACATGCATGCGCCAGGGGAACCAGGCGACTTGCCGTACACGGTAGGTTGCCGTGCATTCACTCGTGAGCTGCGGCAAGTCCAGTGGCCCAGCACGAAGAATTTCAAGCCAGATGTACCAGAGAAGTACGACGGCAAGTCGCATCCGTCGGAGTTCCTCAGCATCTACACTATCCCAGTGCAGGCTGCCGGGGGACGAGACGACAAGATCCTTGCCAACTACTTCCCGCTGGTGCTCAAGCCCAATGTCAGATCCTGGCTCATGCACTTGCCGGACAACTCCATATCCTCCTGGGTAGACCTGTGCCATCAGTTTGTCGGCGCCTTTACAGGCGGCCACAAGCCTCATGGCCAAGAGAGCGACCTTCATCTGCTCGCCCAGAAGGAAGGAGAGCCCCTGCGCAAGTACATTCAGAGATTCAGCCGTGTACAGCACAACATCCCAGATGTCCACCCTGCCGCGGTAATCAGCGCGTTCCATCAGAATGTGCGGAACCGCAGGATGCGGGAGGAGATGGCGATGTGCAAGATCATAGACGTCAGTGAGCTATATGCCCTGGTCGACAAGTGTGCACGTGCTGAGGAAGGGAGGAAACTCCCCAGAGAGAATACAGGAGCAGGAGGATCTGATAGTGAGGAGTCTGCCCCGGCAAGGAAGAACCGGCGGCGGAACAACAGGAAGAAGAAAGGCAAAGATGTGCTAGTTGTTGAGCAGTCCGGCAAGAAAGCCGAAGCTGGTAGCTCCGGCAAGGAGGTTGCCGCAGCTGTGGCAGTCGCCGACAAGCAGGACAGCACCAACAAGCAGTACTGCAAGATCCACCGCACCAAGGGCCATGACCTCCAGAGCTGCAAGAAGGTCGAGCAGCTTGTCGAGCAACAAAAGGCTTAATACAAGCGGCGCGACAAGGAGAAAGCCCAGGAAGGTGCTGGAGGAGCCAGCAAGAAACGTCCCGGCCGAGGAGGACGCCGCGGCAAGGCCAAGCAGCGGCAAGGAGACAGACCTCCCCGCGGCCGCGACAAGGATGAAGATGACGACGATGATGAAGATATGGATGATGACGAGACCGACGAGCAGGAGTTCCAGAAAGCCGCAGAGGTCATGTGCGTTGACGGTGGTGCTTCTCTACATACTTCACACCGCCAGCTCAAGCAGTGGGTGCGGGAAGTTAATGCGGCAGAACCACCCATCGAGTCACGCAAGCCTCTGAAATGGTCCAGCACGCCTATCATCTTTGATATTGAGGACCACCCTGATCGCATAACTGCGGTCGGGTGCTTGTCGATGTTGGTTTCACCAACTATCCGCAACCTCAAGGTCACTAAGATGCTAGTTGACGGCGGGGCCGGCTTGAACCTGATCTCCTCCGCGGTGCTCCAGAAACTCCAAATCCCTGATAGCGAGCTCGAAGAGACCGGCACATTCCAAGGAATCAATCCGGGAAGGAGCAAGCCGAAGGGGAAGATCACGTTGCCGGTAACATTTGGCAGCGAGTTGAACTTCAGGACTGAGAGGGTCACTTTTGACGTTGCTGATTTTCCATTGCCTTACAATGGGATACTCGGCCGTCCAGCGCTCGCCAAATTCATGGTAGCCTCTCACTATGCATACAACATACTGAAGATGCCAGGCCCGATAAGTGTCATCTCTGTCCCTGGCGACAAGAAGGATGCTCTTATTTGCGCCGACAAGATCTACCGGGAAGCAGCAGCAGCAACAGATCGCAAGTTACTTGCCGTTGAAGCTCCCGGGGCGAAGAAGAAGACCAAGTCCGGCAAGAGCTCTGATGCCCACTCCGGCAAGCGCACCTCTTCGGAGTGCTGCGCTACCGTCGAGGACGCACCATTGAGCTCCACCGGCAAGTGTAAGAAGACAATGGCAGCTCCACCAGAGACCAAGAAGGTGTCCGCCAAGGAGGACGGCACTGGTGGTACCTTCACCATCAGTGCCACTCTCGACCCTAAATAGGAAAGCGCGCTCGTTGCTTTCCTGCGGGCGAACGTCGACGTGTTTGCGTGGCAACCGTCTGACATCCCCGGTGTTCCCAGGAAAGTAATCCAGCACCATCTTGCCGTCTGTCCTCATGCGCGGCCCGTCAAGCAGAAAGTCAGGAAACAGGCAGTGGAGCGCCAAGAATTCATTGCAGAAGAGATCAAGAAATTGGAAGCAGCAGGCCTTGTCAGAGGATTGCTCCATCCTACGTGGTTGGCCAATCCTATAGTCGTGAGTAAGGCGAACGGGAAATGGAGGCTTTGTATCGACTCTAGCGATGTCAATAAAGCTTGTCCCAAAGACCCATTTCCCTTGCCGCGCATCGACCAGATTGTTGACTCCACGGCCGGATGTGACTTGCTTTCATTTCTTGATGCATACTCAGGATACCATCAGATCTTCATGGCAGAAGAGGATGAGGAGAAGACCGCATTCATCACCCCATGTGGCACATACTGTTTCGTACGGATGCCCTTCAGTTTAAAGAATGCTGGTTCAACATTTGCAAGAGTAGTCCATCACGCTTTTGAGCCACAGATGCACAGAAACGTGGAAGCCTACATGGATGACATAGTGGTCACGAGCAACGACAAGGCGACTCTGATTCAAGATTTAGACGAAACCTTTGCAAATCTGCACAAGATCAACCTCAAGCTTAACCCCGAGAAGTGCGTGTTTGGAGTCCCCTCCGGCAAGCTTCTCGGGTTCTTTGTGTCTCAATGCGGAATTGAGGCCAATCCCGACAAGATCAAGGCCATTGAGCAGATTGAAGCACCGAAGCGCGTCAAGGATGTACGAAGACTTGCCGGTTGCGTAGCTACTCTCAGCAGGTTTATCTCTAGGTCTGCTGAGCGCGCCCTGCCATTTTTCAAAATTTTGAAAAAGGCAGGTCCAATGAAATGGACTCCGGAGGCGGAGGCTGCGCTACAGGACTTGAAGAGATACCTGTCCTCCACTCCAACACTTGTCGCACCTAAGCCACAAGAGAAGTTGCTGCTATACATAGCGGCAACCAATCAAGTGGTTAGTGCTGCGTTAGTAGCGGAGAGGGAGGCGGATGATGAGCCAGCAACCACAGCAGACACATCTAGTGACAAGCAGGGGACTTCACCGGCAAGCTCTGGTCCCGACAAGGATGGATCTGCGCAGGAGCATGAGAAGATGCAGAAAAGAATGGTGCAGTGCCCAGTTTACTTTGTCAGTTCCCTTCTGCAGGGGGCTAGGTCAAGGTACTCTGGTGTGCAGAAATTGCTTTTCGGCCTCCTCATGGCCTCGAGAAAGCTGCGCCATTACTTCCAAGCACATGAGATCACAGTCGTCACTCGTTTTCCGCTGAAGAGGATATTGCAAAATCCGGAAGCGACAAGCAGGATTGTCGAGTGGGCACTGGAACTGTCAAGCTTTGGCCTCAAGTTTGAAAGCACTTCAACTATCCAAAGCAGAGCATTGGCAGAGTTCATAGCAGAGTGGACGCCAACACAGGATGAAGAAATTCTAGAAATGAGCATCCCCGTCAAGGAAGCGAGCAAAGAGTGGCTAATGTACTTTGATGGTGCCTTCTCGCTGCAAGGCGCCG
The DNA here is from genome assembly GCF_002162155.2 of Triticum dicoccoides. Classification (NCBI taxonomy): domain Eukaryota; kingdom Viridiplantae; phylum Streptophyta; class Magnoliopsida; order Poales; family Poaceae; genus Triticum; species Triticum dicoccoides. The sequence goes on along the minus strand of NC_041387.1, from coordinate 317,807,590 downwards.
GTGCGGGCGTGCTACTAGTTGCACCACCGGAGAGCACCTCAAGTACGTAGTCCAGATGCACTTTCCCAAGGAGCAAGCAACGAACAATACTGCAGAGTATGAAGGATTGCTTGCCGGTCTCAGGATCGCGGCAGACCTTGGGATCAAGAAGCTCATTGTCAGGGGTGACTCACAGCTTGTCGTCCGCCAAGTGAACAAGAATTATCAGAGTCCATTGATGGAAGCTTACGTTGATGAAGTGAGAAAGCTAGAAGAGCACTTTGACGGCCTACAGACGGAACATGTTCCAAGAGCTCAGAATGACATTGCCGATGGCCTGTCAAAGTGCGCTGCACTTAAGTTACCTGTGGAACCAGGGATCTTTGTGCTCAAGCTGACTCAACCGTCTGTAACGCCATCAACTGGATAGAGCAAGAAGAGGAAGTTGATTTCTGGTGACTATTTTCTGGCAGAGCTCCCCGAAGCCGCCGCCAAGAAGGTCCCCAAAATCAACACCAAGGATGCTGAGGAGCAGTCTGCTCCGACAAGCCTTAGGGTTTGTTCCGTTGAAGCAGACGCTCCCGACAAGTTTTGCTCCGGCAAGCTTGCCGGGGAACATCAAGCTCCGGCAGAGCCACAGGTTCTTGCCGTAGAAGCGGATGTTCCCACAGCAGCAGATGCGCCTTTAGTCCTTGTTGTCGAGCCGCAAGCTCCAGCATGGGCACAGCAGATTGTCCGTTTCCTTCAGACAGGAGAACTTCTCGAAGAGCAAGAAGAAGCGGAAAGAGTAGCCCGGCAGTCAAGTATGTACCAGTTTGTTGACAACACACTGTACAGAAGAAGACTCAACGGCGTGAGATTGAAGTGTATTCACCGGGAAGACGGACAAAAGCTGTTGGCAGAGATACATGGAGGCATATGTGGTCACCACATTGGCGCAAGAGCACTTGCCGGCAAAGCGTTCCGGCAAGGTTTCTTTTGGCCGACAGCCCTCCAGGATGCAACTGCACAAGTAACCAAGTGTGAAGCGTGCCAGTTCCATTCCAAGCAGATACGCCAGCCAGCTCAAGCTCTCCAGACAATCCCTTTATCCTGGCCATTTTCAGTCTGGGGGCTCGACATCCTCGGCCCCTTTCCCCGAGTTGTCGGGGGCTTTGAGTACTTGTACGTTGCGATCGACAAGTTCACAAAGTGGCCGGAAGTGGAAGCAGTGAGGAAGGTGACAGCACAGTCAGTAGTCAAGTTCTTCAGGTCGATTGTTTGCCGTTTTGGGATCCCTAACAGGATCATCACCGACAACGGCACGCAATTCACGAGCCGCACCTTCATGCAATACGTCCAAGGCCTTGGCGCCAAGGTCTGCTTCGCTTATGTTGCTCACCCGAGAAGTAATGGTCAAGCAGAGAGGGCAAATGCTGAAGTGTTGCGCGGGCTCAAGACCAGAACTTTCGACAGGCTGCACAAGTGCGGAAAGAACTGGATCGAGGAGCTGCCGATGGTTCTTTGGTTGATTGGGACGACGCCAAATCGAGCCACTGGCCAGACACCTTTCGCTCTAGTCTATGGAGCAGAGGCAGTTCTCCCCACGGAACTCGTATACGGGTCGCCTCGAGTGCTCGCTTATGATGAGCTTGAGCAAGAGCAGCTGCGACAAGATGACGCGCTGCTCCTTGAGGAGGACCGTCTTCAGGGTGCTGTACGAGCTGCTCGATACCAGCAAGCTTTGCGCCGCTACCATAGCCGCAAAGTTAATGCCAGAAGTTTCGAGGAAGGCGACCTTGTTCTTCGGCGCGTTCAGTCCGCCAAGAATTCCAACAAGTTGACGCCGAAGTGGGAAGGCCCTTACTGGGTAAAACGAGTCACTAGGCCTGGCGATGTCCGCCTTGAGACCGAAGATGGCATTCCGGTGAGCAACTCCTGGAACATCGAGCATCTTCGTAAGTTTTACCCGTAGGGCGCGGTTGCCGGAACCCGTTCCGGCAACCACCTTTTGTACAAGTCTTGCCGATGTTGCATGTAATCCTTTGTACAAAGCCGGGCGCAGATCCCGTGCACAAGTAAAGCTCATGTGCTCCGCACATCTTGTCAATTTCATGCTTTCTACTTTATATTTGCAAGCATTATCTGACACTTTGTGCAGCACCACCCCCGGTAAGCAATAACGAGCCTTAAGGCTCCATATCTTTATTTTCTCTTCTTTCTCTTTCTCAAAGGAAAGGAAGGTTCCCTCGCACACAGGTTTGCCGGGGGGAAAGGAGAAGATAATGGTGTGGGCCAGGCATCGTTCAAGGAAGTTTCGCCTTACCGGAAAACAAACGACCGAAAAGCTAAGTTGCCAAAGTTTGAGCAATCAGTTTTAAATTTTTAAGTTATCTTCCTCGAACGACCGTACTTTGTATGGTAAACCCGTGCGCGGAGGAACCAACTCGTAGCTAGTTGCGCCCTTACTTTGTTTCGAGTCCGCTCAACAACTTAAGTGAGCTGCGACTAGTTGCGACAAGGTTTCTTGTCGGAAGAGGCACCGCCAGCAGGCTGCTGACGTCCCGCACTCAGCGCTCGCGGCTCAGGTGCCTGCGCCGACAAGTTCCCTAAAAGCGTAGGGCAAAAACATACAAAGGAAGGAATCAAGTAAAGGGAATAACATAGCAAATCTCTACCCAAAATAGAGTCATATTACAAGATAACTTGTCGCAACTCTAACAGATTGTTCTCATGACATGACCAGCAGCGACAAGGAAAAAGAGAAAACGGGCGGCCTAGTCTACGCGATCGCCCTCAACCCTCTTGATCTCGCTCACCTTGTCCACAATGGGTGCGACAAGGGCCTTGAGCGCTTCCAGATCAGCATCTGGAGGCAGGGACTTGAGGACATTGGTGAGGTTGAGGCCCGGGTTGCGGAAGGCCACCTTCACCAGCACCTTCTGAAGAACCCCCGCGCAGATCCTGTGCGATTCGTCGGCCAGCTGCTTTGGGATCTTCTCCCGGAGTCACTGGAGGGCCGTCGCCACGCCCTTGAAGAACAAGCTGAGCTTGGCGCTGGGTTGGAGGTGCTCGTCGGAGGAGTACCCGAGATCCTCCATCCCTAGCTGCGCCAGCTCCCCGTCGATGGCGGCGGCAATATTCACCAGACCCTCGGTCCAGTGCTCCACTGTCTCCCTAAAAGCATTTTGGGAGGGAGCAGCACTCGCCAGCAGCGCTTCGTCGGCCTTGATCTTCTCCGACAAGGCCACCTCCCGCTCCCTGGCGCCGTCCAGTGTCTGAGTCAAAGTGGCCAGCTTCAACTCGAGGTCCGCATTGGAGTCCTTGGCGGCGCTAAGCTCCTTGCTCCTCTCTGGGAGAAGGCCCTGCAGTTCACCATGAGCGGCAGCATCCTTCTCGCGCTCACGCTTGAGAGCGGCAAGTTCCTCGCCGCTCGCCCTGAGATCAACCTCCAGCTGCGCTACCTTCATTTCCAGCTCCTTCTTGGCGGCCTCGGCAGCTTCGGCAGCATCCCTTGCTTCCTTGAGAGCCCCGCCAATTGCTTGCTCGCGCGCGGCAAGCTCCTCCTCGTGGCTGTCAAGGTTGACTTTGCGCTGCGCCAGCTCTCCTTCCTGCGCAAATAGACTTTCGGCGACAAGCCGTTGTTTCTCTTCAACCTCATCCTTCGCGAGGAGGAAGGCTTTCCGCTCCTCGAGAAGTTGCTCCCGCTCCTCCGCCAGGGACCGGAGAGTTTCCTGCCTGAGACCCCGGAGCTTCTCAGCGCGCTTCTCAATATCCACTCCCGCCCTCGCGATAAGTGCTTCTCGGGACGCCAGCTTGGCTTGTCGGGCGCGGTAGAGCGATAGCAGCTTCCGCAGCAGCCGCTCCTCCTCAGGCTCGTCGCTGCTGCTGCTTGGCGCGTCGACCAGCGCCAGCCCAGCGGAGTCGAGCACCTCTTCGTCAAAAGTTTCTCCTTCGACCGGCGCCCTGGAGCTCGATGCCCAAGGGAGCTTGATGAAGACGCCATCGCCGGCCTTCAAATAGGCGCCGGGCTGGGGCTCTTCAGAGCCTGGCACTGCAGCAGCGGCAGAGGGATCGGCGGTCGGTGCAGCGCCCAGCGCTCCTGCAGCCTCGGGGCCGTCAGTACGATCGCCGGATTCCTTGCCAGCTTCTGCGGCGGCAGCCTTGGCGGCCTCTTCGCCGGCGGGATCATCAGCACCGGCCTCTTCTTCGGTGGCGGCGGCGTCGTCATTGTTGCCACGTGCATTCTCCTCGCCGGCGGCCTCGGTTTCCATCGGCTCTGTGGCAGGTGGATCTGACGACCGAAGAGGGGAGAAAGGTCAAGCAAATATTTAAAAAGAAAATCAGAAGAAGAAGAATCCAAGGGAAGTTTTCAGGCAAAAGAGTTACATGTGCTAGGATCTGCAGTCGTGGTCTCAACCACCGGAGGATCACTGGCGCTGTCCCTTGCCGGAGAACTGCCGCCGGAGAATTCTCCCTTGCCGGAGAATGCTCCCTTGCCGGGGAATCCTCCCTTGGCGGTGTAGTCGAAGCAGATGGCGCTTCGGGAGCGGCCTCCGGGCCCTCCTGGTGAGGCTGCTCTGCTCCTACACAAACCAACAGACAGATATCAGCAAAAGAAGAGCACCCATGCGCGCCTGACAGCATAAAGTAAACCATATACTTACGTGGGGGGCTGCGCTGGGGCTGCTTTGAGAAATGGTTGCCGGGTCCGACAAGGTGGTCTCGGACATGTCCTCTGCCGTCGTGGTGGGGTCGTCCTCGATGACGATCACCGGGGCCTTGGCTCTCTTCGCCTCTCTCTAGGCCAGAGTTCTGAAAAGTAACAGGTTCAGAAGCAAATGAGACACAAGACAAGGCAGCAAGAATTGAAGAACTACAAGTACAGCAAGGAATCTTACTCTTCTTCTTCCTCGTCGGAGCTGAGCGCGGAGAGATCGAAGTCTGGCTCGCCTCCGGTGCGACGAGGCAGAGGAGTAGGCTCCCTTGTCCGCTTGGCAGGAGCAGTAGCGGTGGACCGGGAAGACCCAGCTCCGGTTGCCGCAGCGGCGTGAGGCGCTCCCGCGGCAACAGTGCTTGCCGCGGTACAGCGTGTCGCACGGCTCGGCGGCTGTTGACCCGTCTGCCGCGCCGCTGCGTCCCCGGCCTTGCGGAGACGCCTTCTTGGCGGAGCTGGGGGCTCCGTTTGCGGCAAGCTGCCTGAAGGTTCGGGCCCGACAAGATCTCCCTCGCCGGGCTCACTCGACTCATCCTCGGGCCCGGCAGGCCCTTCCTCGCCGGCAAACTCCTCGCGCTCGGCAAGGCTTGCCGCCTCCGCTGCCTCTGCCTCCTCCACGGTGAATCCAAACTCACCCGCGGCAGCGGCTGCCGCCGCCTCTTCCAGCCTGGTGGCGATGTGCTGCATCTCCGCATCGGTGGTGTCGCGGGTGAGGCTCTTCTGCTCATCGGCGCGGACCGGCACTTCTACTAAGCCATCGAAGAACTCCTGCACGATGGCGTCTGCCGGCTCTTGCCAAGTTGGAACGATTCCGTGAGAGTCGCACAGCGGCATCATTGCACGGATGCGGTCAAGCGAAGAATTGTTGCACAGCGGAATGACATCCCGCGGCAACATGAATGGATGCTGAGGATCACGCTTGAACAGCTCCAGGTGCATCGCGTCCAGCTCCAGGACAGTGAAATTAAAGTTGAGGCCCGGGCGCAACCTCATGATGTCCGCCGAGTTCAGGAACTCCCAGGCGGGTCTCCCCCTCTCCTGCAGGGGGGCGATGCGGCGGCGAAGGAAATCTGAGCCAACAGTGCCTACAGTGAGCCCGGCAAGCCTGAGGCGAAGGATACGGGTGACGGCAATCTTCAGCCTATCATATTCCGGGGCCACGTTGCTCCAATCGTTGCCGCGTACTATTGGGGCTTGGCGTAGGGCAGTAAATGGCTGCGGGTTCTCCTTGACAATCCAGCACCACTCTGCTCTCCATTCATCCCACTTGCTGCGGAGCTCTCCCTCCAGATAGGCTTCCTTCTTGCCGACTCTCGAGATCCAAGCGATTCCGCCGGCAAGGGGCTCTCCTCTCTCAACCCGGGGCATGAAGAAGTGGCGGAAGAGGGCTACGTTTGAATGGACTCCGACAAAGTTTTCGCACAGATGTGCGAAAACTGCCATGGTCAGAACGGCGTTGGGGGTGAAGTCAAGGAGGCGGAACCCGTAGGTGTTCATGATGTCACAGAAGAATTCAGAGAAGGGCGGGCAGAGCCCGCAGTAGAAGAACAGCGCGAAGAAGGGATACCCGTTCGGAGCCAGTCTCGATGCGGTAGCCGGGAGTACCTTCGTGCGCGGATGCGCTCGCGTCTCCGTCGACCAGAAAAGGTAGTAGTGCTCCCTCAGCTCCTTTGCGTCAAGCTGAGGGGGGAAGATGGCCCGCTCCTTCCGCAGCGCCGCGAGTCGCTGCGCCTCGACCGATTTCACGCCTTTCCCCTTGTCGGCTTTCGGAGCCATGGCGGAGGTGGAGGGGGAGATCGACGGTGTTGGTGGTGCTGGTGGCAATGGGGGGCGGAGCGCTGCTCTCTTTCGGCTTTGAGAAGAAGGGGGGAGCGGCGGAGATTTTCGAGAATGGAGTAACAACCGGCGAAGTGGGCAAACTGCCCCTGTTTCCCCTGCTTATAAAGAGGGAGGGGGCGAACGTTTCGCCCTTCCAAATAAAGAAACCACCCACGATCTCTCCCACAATGCCGCATTCAACGCGTGCCATTCGGGGAGGGTGCGGTGGATACGGAGTAAGATACAGCGTGACCCAGGCCGCGCGTGCCCGTGCCCTGTTTTGGGCCTGGCCCAACAGCGCTCGGCACCGTGTGTGGCCCAGGCCCGGGGGCTCCTGTCGGTGTACTAGAGTAGGGGTCCCCTAGTATCCCGAACTTGTGCACGGCAGTTGCAGCACCCCGCGGCAAGGCTTGCCGGGCGACCGCCAAGGTCCTCCGTGGTTCCCTTGGAGCCATTCAAGGATAAAGTATTCAAGCCAAGGAGACAAGGCCCCGTCAAGAGGAGCTTGCCGGGAAGGCCAACCAAGGCATTTCGAGGAACTTGCCGCGACGCGCCACGCGTCCCAGCAAGGCCCGGTGGGCGACAAGCTTCTGGGCGCGGCAAGGCGCTTGCCGCGGCAGGCAACCACTCTGTACCCACGCTCCAGCACATCCACCAACGTGTCGCCTTGGGGCCTTTACAGGCGCGCGTGGCAGGAGGCTGTGCAGCCAGCGGTGCGCGGTGGCATGCGACGCTGACAAGTTTGCCATCATGGCGAGCGGTGGCGTCCCTGATGGTCCTTTTCTACACTGTTCGGGCGATGCAGATGGGCATTTAATGCCCTTGTCCCCTGCCGTCAGGGTTAGGTAGGATGTACTGTGCAGGTAGATGTACCAACCACCCCTCTTTTTCCATTTTTACCCTTGTCTACAATTGCCACCTGTCGGTGACCCCTTGTGCGTATAAAAGGAGGCCCATGCGCAACGTAGAGGGGGTTCGAACCCAGAAAATCACACACGCTCGGTCTCGTTAGCAGCTAGAGTGTACTATAGCACTCAGCGCTCCTGAGCAAGAACTCAATACAATCAGACAAGCAGCAGTAGGAGTATTATCTCTTCGGAGAGCTCCGAAGCTGGGTAAACTGCTCGTGTGCTTCGCCTCGATCCGCTCTTCGTGCAACCTCCGCACCCCGCCGAACCGAAAGGGGCTCGGTCCGCCGGCCCCATAGGTGTTCGTGGATCAGTTTCCCCGACACCAAGCAATGGTTTGCTAGGAAGGGTGTCAAAGGTTAGAGGTTCATGGCAATTTGGGATGGCTTGATAGGTGATAGGTAGCGCAGCATAGCGATAGAACGAAGCAACTAGCATAGCAATGATAGTAGTGAGATCCAGGGTAGCGGTCATCTTGCCTGAAATCCCGCAAGGAAGAAGAACAAGTCCATGAAGAAGATGAAGCCACAAAGACGAACTAAGTGTAGACGAACGAATCCTCATGATCGCAACGAAACGGGAACTATCGAGAAGAAACACACCACACATAGACAAGACATGAAGCACAACAAACATGATGCAAGACAAGAATACATGAAGCTACTCATGGCAAGAGATGATGCATTCAAGAACAACACATCAAAGCAAGTTTAAATGAGGCCGGGAACAACATATAACAATCCCGGTAAGTCCTCATATGCAAATTTCGAAATTGGTCCAGATCTGAATAAACCTTATGTTCAAGTCGTTAAACAGCAAGTTAATATGCACCAAGATGATCTACACGAGATTCTAGTCAATTTACATATAAAGTTCATTTAGTTCGGAGCTACGGCCTAGAAGATATGAGCAAAACAAGTTAAACATGGCATTGATGCAAAATGCATACAAACATTAAGCAAACACCTCCAAACAAGGATGCAACATGATAATATGAAACTACATGCAATTCTAAGCAAGTTTCATATAGAGCACACTCAAAACGGAGCAACGATTCAACACACACTATACAAGTTATAGCAACAATCTGTCCAAAACAGCAACTAGGCATATTGCAAGCATCAAAACAATAAGCTACAGCATCTCAACATGAAAACAAAAGACACGGGCATGATGTACAGGTAAAGCATAACAAAACATGAACACTGAGCTATCTCCAGAAACTACTAGAACATGCTCAAACACACATGCCAAGATTGCAAATAATACCAGTTTCAGACTTGGCAGAAATAACATCAGGTTGCAATGTTTAGAGCTATCAAACAACATGTTACAGGAATATATCATGGCAAACAAAGGCATCGCATGAATCTACTAAAATGATAGAACAAAAGTCCTTTACTGACCATAAGCCAAAAAGGATCAGAAAATATGATGGCACCCATGTAAACATGGCAAGTTATATTACAGATTTAAACATGGCAGGAACGACGATAAGTAGGCATGTTGGTGAGCTTGTATCACTCACCACAGATCATTACATGGCATGACAAGGCAACCAACAGTAAGAAGACATGATTATGAAGCTAAGAATGGCAAGATCAAGTCCATAGGGTGCATGGACACTAGCAAAACACATGGCAACAGCTAAACTTAATGTTAACAGGCTGACCGCAACATTATTTAGCAACTTTGGAGCATGATTACAACAATTTAAAGCAAGCTATAAATGCAACCAGGGGCATGGTATGGATAGAGCATAACCATATGTTCAAAACATCCTTACTGAAGTATCTCAAAATAAGCATGGATCTCTCTATAGCATCAAGTTTACATGGCATCAAAATAACAGCAGAACAGGGACTGAAATCAGCAACATCACGAAGCCTAGTTTGCATGCTTGTTCTAGTCACCACATTGATCACAAAAATACATGGCATACACCCCTGTAAATATGGCATGACATAGTTCAAAACACGTGTAGACATGAACCTCATAAGATGCACACATCAAACATGGCAAAAATGACAAATGAGCATGTTCTGTTAACAGACAGCAGACAACATCATATAGCACTCTTGCAACGATGATTCAGGCATCAATATGGACTCAAATGAACATGATGCAATGGAATGAAATGAAGTACTCGTTGAGTCGAACAATTTGACATACTACACGCACAAAATGGAGCAGTATGCATGGAGTTATGATGCTATGAACAGGACAACATTATGCAAAATATTTCGGGGACTTAGCAGATTTATACCACCTCAGAAAAGTCAACGGCGGCGCAGGAGTCGAGGATGGCCGGAGAAGGGGCCGGGGACAGGCGCGCGCGGCGGATCCGGGCCGGATCTCGCCGGATCCGGCCGGATCCCGGCGAGGGGAGGCGGAGGAGGCCACGGGGAGGCGACAGGGGCGGCGGGGCGGCACAGCCCCGGCGAGGCG